>NW_024100873.1:0-300000 GCF_016161935.1 Mauremys reevesii
AAAAAATTAACAGTGCCATGTGAATACCTGTTCTCACTTTCAGGTGACACTGTGAGCAAGAAGTGGGAGCATTATCTCCTGCAAATGTAAACAAACTTGTTTGTCTGAGCAAGTGGCTGAACAAGGAATAGGATGGAGTGGACTTGTAGGCTCTAAAGTTTTACATTGGTTTAGTTTTGGATGCAGGTTTCTTTTGTACATAAATCTACACTTGTAAGTTCAACTTTCATGGTAAAGAGATTCACTAATACAAGTACTGTAGTGCAATTGAAAATACTATTTCTTTTATTTTTACAGTGCAAATATTTGTAATAAAAATACAAAGTGTACAGTGCTCACTTTTCTTTTATTCTATGTTGTAATTGAAATCAATATATTTGAAAATGTAGAAAACATCCAAAGTATTTAAATATATGGTATTCTGACGAACGGGGACATGGCTCATTCAAGTAGGTGAGAGTTGTATCCATGTCATTTCTGTGCATCTGAAGTGGGGTTTTATACCCACGATAGCTTATCTGTTAGTCTTTAAGGTGCCACCGCACTCCTTGTTATTTCTAGGAGGCTTATTTTGGAGCTCCCTTCCAGTGTGTTCCTTTCCCCATCACATACACCTCAGGTTTGCTACAGATCCACCGTCTTCCCATGTAGCACCGTGAGCTGCTGACCCCTTTCTTGTCATTCAGATACGCGCAGTCACTGCCTCCTCTTATCCGAAACCTACAACACAGAAGCCGGAGAGCTGCAGTCAGGTGGAGCCTGAGCATTTCACACCTGTCACAGCCAGGGGAGCCGTTCTCCTCAGTGCAGGCCTGAGTGCGCAGCCGCTCCTCTCACAGCCCCTCAGGAGCAAAGCGGAGCAAATCGTTCATTGTTCAGCTCAGGGGCCAAACAGAAATATAGTTTGGTTCAAACCAAAACTGATTTGTTTCCCCCTCCACCCCCCCCCCCCACTGAAATGAAAACTCTTCATTTCAGCTCAAAAGACGCCTGAAAACAAAATGAAACAGAAAAAAAATTGTGTTGCATCAACCGACACATTTCATTTAACCCAAAACCAAGTTTTTCATTTCAATTTTGGGTGTTTTTCAACTTTTGTTTTTTGGGTTTTTTTTTTTTAAAGAAATAACTAAATTTCAAAAACAAAACATCAGTTCAAAACAAAAAGTCAAAATGTTTAGATTTCACTGTTATTTTTTTAACTTCATTTTCTCCCCCCAGCCAAAACTATTTGCTGGATTTGCAAACAGTTACATTGCCCCCAAAATGCACTTTTTGGGAAAGTTACTATTTGCTGGAGAAAAAAAATATTGGCCTGACTCTATTCAGGATTCTCCCAACTGCACAGGCAGATCTAAGAAGATGGACTGGTCGCCATGAAGATGGGTGGATATTTTGATCCCACTCTCGGCTCACTCCCGCCCAGTCTGGGTTAGGACGGGCCCCTGCAGGTCCAGACTCCCCAGCACAACCCAGCCAGGCTGCCCCGGGGCAGAGACTCCAGATGCATTTGCACGGCAGGGAGCAGCTGTAACCCAGCAGGTGGAAGAGCCAGATGGGGGCTCCCTGGACAGTTTCCATCATCCCGTCAAGGCAGAGGCCTCTCAGGACAGACTGCACCGAAGTGGCAGCAGCACAGGGACTGCAGCACAAACACAGCAGTGTTGTGAGATGACATCAGCTCTTGCAGTGCCTCACGTTAGCGCTGGAGGCAGCACTTTGGCCCTGGGTGAAGGGCAGGATCAAGGCAAACCCCCCACATGGGGCTCCCCATGTTCCCAGCTAGTGACAGGTCACATACACCAGTCATCTGCCAGGGGGGCCAGCGCCACTCTGAGCAGACTAGGGTCTCCCCCTCCCCCAGTCTGTCTCCAGGTGGGTTGGGTCCATCCCAGAGAAGGGAACACCCTCCCACCTGAGCAGAGGACTCTGGGTGGGATCCCCCATTGACATTATCTCAGTCAAGCCTTGAGGAGGTGGCAGCAGCCAGGACTCCCCATGAAGAGTCCTCTACTGGGATGGGCTTGGGGGAGCCCCCCAGGGCAGCAAGTTTCAGAGTTAACATCCCATTGAGATGCATGGAGCAGTTCCCCCTTCTGAGCTATTGGCTCAGGCTCTCTGCAGACTCAGGCAGGTGCTGCTATGTTGGTTACACTCAGGTCACATTTCCCAGCAACCACAAGGAACAGAGACTTTTGTCTATGTGACTGTACTGCAATCACATGACTCCAGGATCTGAGGCCCCAAACATGCACTATAGTGCCTGGACCTTGGTCAGGGCTCTCTGGGCATATAGAGTTAGGTTCCTAGATTTATACTGGGCACCTGAATGGCAGTGGCCTGTGACAGTTTGGGGAATACATACCTGCATCAACTCCTGGGTCCCTATTTGTTTTGTGACAGACCATTTGATCGCAAATTTTAACATCAGTGCCTTGTTGCAGATTCAGAGGCCTCACCGACTAAGTCACTCAAACCTGCTGGCTGCAATCCTCCGGCTCCCTCCTTTTCCCAGGGGTGGGGGTGGTGTCAGACACCCCAGGGGCCTTGCTGAAGAGGGCTGGGGAAGGACAGCAAGTGTCCCAGCTGAAATCCCAGCGCGCTGCAAGGGCACCTCTGGCTGTGGCGGGCTCTGTCTCCGGCCCAGCACCGCACTGCGGGGAGGAGCCGAGAGTTCCGGGACACGCCGGCTCCCATCAGTCTCTGATACACGCAGGACGTGAATGGACCAGGGTCGTGTCTGGTTGTTTCAGTAGCACTGAATGGTGGATCCACCTGAACTTAAACAGCTCAGATACCAGAAACCCCAAGCCCAGGGAATTAGTAAACAGGGATGAGAGACTTACAGGAGGTTGAATTCGGTGCCATTGGTCCATTTCCAGGGCTGCCCCTGCTCCTTCTGGAGGCCAATCCAGTGGTCATGGACACCCTTATAGCGCAGCAGGAACATCTTAAAGAAAGCCGAGGAACATTATAGATCAGTCCCAGCTCTGGTGCCCCCTCCCCCCAGGGCTCTGTGCTGCAGAGAATCCCAGTCACACATTGAAGGGGCTCAATTTATTTTCAGAAGGACGCTGGATTTCCCCCTCTCTCGTGCAAAGCACAAGGTCTCCAGGCAGTACTAACCTTCCCACCGCACACAGCAGCCCCGCCCCTGTGCTCCCAGTCACCCGCACCCCAATTTCCCTTGGGCTGGGGGCAGCTGCTGGGTCTGAGCTCTCTGCAGAGACGTCTCTTCTCACAGAGCAGCTGCCGCTCACCACAGCAAGATAAGAGACGGGGTCAATCTGAAAAGGGAGTGGTCAGTGCTGAGAGGAGGCCCCAAACCCCCATCCTCAGCCAAGAAGGGAAAGTGTGAGAAGACCCCCTGCATCAGTGGTTCGACCAGAGGTACGTGTACCCCTGGGGGTACGCAGGGGTCTTCCAGGGGCACATCAACTCATCTAGAGATTTGCCTAGTTTTACAACAAGCTACAGGAAAAGCAGTAGTGAAGTCAGTTCAAACTAACATTTCATACAGACACTGACTTGTTTATACTGCTCTATGTACTGTACACTGAGAAGTATTTTCAATATTTCTATTCCAATTAATTTTATAATTATATGGTAGAAGTGAGAAAGGCAGCAGTTTGTCAGTAATAGTGGCTGTATTTGTAAGCAAGTAGTTTAAGTGAGATGAAACTGGGGGTACACAAGATATATCAGCCTCCTGAAAGGGGTACAGTGGTCTGGAAAGGTTGAGTCACTGCTCTACATCCTCAGCCAGTGAGAGAGGAGCCACCCCCCCCCCCAATCCTCCTCTGGGTGCTCCTTTCCCACCCCCAAAGCAGGAGCACTGGCTGTGTTCTCCATCCCACTCCAGGCAGCCCAGCCCTAGAGAGGGGTTGTCTCCTACAGAAGGGTGGGGGCAGCTGAGAGTGGGTGATCTCTAGTGTTTGGGTGAGACCGTAGGGGAGCCCTGGGTCTAGCCAGGGCTGGGATTCAGCTGCTGGTTGTTCATTCACTCCATCCTCCCAGCACAAGAGGGCTCAGAGCTGCTCCTCACCCCCAGGTCCTACTGCAGCTGGTGCTGTGCCAAGGCCAGTGTATCGCAGTTAGAGAGTCTCTCACCATTTCCTGCTCACTGTCGATCCCAGCCAGGGAGGCGCCAAGGGAGGAGCAGTTGCTCCAGCTGTAGGTCCAGTTCCCTTCAGTCTCAGAGAAATAGTAGCATTTCCCTCGGTACCCGACCCAGCCGTCCGGGCAGCAGGGCACAGCAGGGGGCCCCAGATCAGTTGACTGAAGCTTAGGTCTCGGCACTGAGAATGAGACAGTAAGATGTGGTGTGAGTGGGACCTGCCGCCCGGCCATGAGGAGAACACGGGGAGATGAGCCCCTGAGCCCCAGGCTTCTGAGACACCTCCAACCCTGGCAGGTGCTGGGAGGGAGCCAGGAGGACACTGGGAATCCAGCCCCAGAGGGGGGTTATCTGACCCTGGCCTCACTCTCTTGGGTTCCTATTCAAGAGCTCATGCTATGAAACCCAGCACAGAGCTGGGCCCAAGCTCAGTGTTAGAGCAGGGGGTGGGCAGGGAGCTGCAGAGGGAGGGGACAGATATCAGGGTGGGGGTGGACAATAATTAATAGATAAGAGATCAAATTCAAAATGATTTGCCAGGTCTGTTACCCCGAGGAATCCTGCTAGCCTGGGGCCTGGGCTGCTTCTCCCCTCCCCCTGCTCTGCGCTCGGCTCCCCAGGAGAGGCAGGTTGAGATGAAGATGGGAACAAACTCCCTTCCCTTCACCAGACTGAACACCTGCTGCCCGGGCCCATCCAGCACAGCCAGACCTATGGTGATGGAGATGTTTGCCAGGTTATGTTTGCCTGGCAGGAAGGGACACACCCAGCCTAGGGGTGTCACACAGTTCACAGCATTTCATCCCAGGCACAAGACCAACAGTCGCATGTTCGGAGGAATAAAAGGCAGGTGAATAGCTGAGGGATGTGAAGTAATTTCAGTCAGGGACACAAAATGGCCACTAGGAGGCATCAGACCTCAAGCAATAGGAGAGGGCCTGTGACACTGACGGACCAGGAACGTTTTAACTTGATTCATCTCTTACCTAGAGCCATTTCTTCTCCCACATAGCACTGCAAGAAGGAAACTCGTTGGAAACCCTCACTGGAGCCCTGTCAATGCCCAAGAGCGCAGCACTAGGGTCACCCATGTAAACCATGAAGGAGACCTGTGAGAGGCCAGTGCAGTGGATGAGTAGCCAGAGTCAGAGTTGTTAGGGTCACTATGGTAAGAGCTGCTAACCCAAATACCCCAAGACAACCTGCTTCAACACAAAAGTAAGACCCCGCCCAAAACCGCACACCCTGAGTTATCACCCCACACTGGAACCCATGGGCGGTATCATTAAACAGTTACAACACATAGTCCGGGGGGACCACATCCTGAAAGAAATCTTTCCTAAACCCCCTCTTCTGGCCTTCAAACCCTCCAACCTCATCAGAAGCAAGTTCCCCACAGATCAGGACACAACCACTCAAAGCGACACTAGACTCTGCCAGGACAACAGATGCAAAACCTGCTGTCGTATCTCCACCACTATGATTATCAACACAACACACCTTTCAAGATCCATGGATCCCACACATGCCTATACAACATCTGGGGTAACCTCAGCCAATGCATCAAATGCCCCAACAACTACTATGTGGGTGAAACCAGACAATCATAACACTCTTGAATGAACTCAGAAAAATTATAAAAAAAAAAAAACAAACAAAAAACCCCACTATCACTCATGGTTGAACACTTGTTACAAAGTAATCACTTGATATCTGACCTCTCAGTACTCATCCTCAAAGGAAACCTGCCCAACACCTTCAAAAGACAAGCCTGGAAGCTTAAAGTCATAACTTTGCTAGACACTAAGAATCCTGGACTGAGACACGGGATTTATGGCTAATTATAACAATCCGTGACCCACTAGCCCCCTTGTTTTGTTTTATGTCTGCAGAGGTGTTAATGAGCCACTCCACCGTGAATGGTCCCTCAGAATGCACGGTAATTACTGATTCTAAACAATCTGTTCCACCTTGTGACTCCCTGAGAACCTTTGCAAGACCTGAAGAAGAGCATCTGTGTAGCCCAAAAGCTTGTCTCTTGCACCAGCAGAAGTTGGTCCACGTGATGGGGTGTCTGCCCCACACAAGGTTGGGAGGGGTTAAATTGGTTAAATGGGCCAATTAACTGCCCAGGCTGCACCTGGAGGAAGAGCCAGGGAGCAGGGATTGATTAAATGAGGCACAGCCAGATGGGAAGAGAAGAGGCCTGTATAAAGCAGAGGAGCTGAGAGCAGAAAGGGGCTGCAGGGACATAGACTGTGGTCACCTCTTGGGAGGAGGGAGCTTGGGCTGGCAAAGAAAGAAGAAAAAGAGGAAGAAAAAAAGAAAAAAGAGGAAGAGAAAGAAAAAAAAATGTAGGCAAAGCTCCAGTGATAAGCAGTGTTGGTGTCATTAGGCATGACTCTAGGTAACTCAGGAAGGTGGAAAACCACAGTGTTGTCAGAGAAAAACTCAGTTCATTCTCTGCCTCACACTATCTTCGCTTCTACAAATCTCACGTCATTAGGTTCACAGCTAGCCTAACTCTTGCTAACTGACCGACATGCATTAAGATCCCCTTCAAATCCTTATTAATTCTTTCCCTGCTTCCACAGTGTCAATGAAGCCCTTCTGTAGTAGGCCTGAATGAACTAAAGTCACTCCATGTCTGACCAAAGTGCTTCCATGTTTATGTTTGAACTTTAATCGACCTAACAAGCTAGCAACATAGAATGGAATGCGTAGCAGCTAGTTATCAGGTGCAACCCCACTCACACCGGTACTAGGAAATAATAATGAGGCCTGTATGCCTCTGGCTAAGGGGCAAAATAACAGATCAAAGAAATAAAACAAGATAACTGTTCACAGAAGAGTTACTAATGGGCTAAAGTGGTTTTTGCCAAGTATGACTTAACTGCTTAATGTAATTGCTACTGCAAAGTGTATTTGCTGCATGGGAGTGAAAGGTGGGGGGAGAGGGGGTAATGAGAATGCTTAGCTGAAATCATTGTGGAAGCCAAGAATTAATTAATAAAGGTTTGAAGGGATCTTAATGTATGTTAGCTAATTTAGCAGAAGTTAGGATGTGACCCTGCATGCTGTAAGATAATGTGGTACAGAGTGAATTGTGTGAAAAGTCATTACGACCTTGTGAAATGCAGTTTTGTTTTTGTTCTAGTAATGAAGACAAATAAGATAGCGAATAGGCTTATGTATAAACAAATGCAAATGTTTATCTTCAGTGTCTCCAAGATTACTAACCATTGTCTGCTACAAAGGTATAAATGATTGTTATGAATTGCTTACTAATTGAGAGAGATCCGTCCGGGACAAGGGGCAACCCAGTTCCTATGACACTCTCTCCCTCTTGTGATCACTAGAGAAATTAATAAAGTATTTTGATTTTGCTGCACCCAAACAAAAAGCGAGAACTTAGTTTTTCTTCGACATCATGTATAAGAAGGGGGAAACGGCTTGTATCGGTGTGCAGGATTTGAGATTGCTATGTCTCCCTTGCACCTTATTTGGGCTCAAATAAACTTTTTTTTGCTTCTCCACCTTGGTGTGTTTATTGGAGCGAAGCACACCGGGCAACGAACCACTGTTGCTGTCCTCGGGCCTCTGTGCCGGCAACAGCAGCAAGGTACAGATTAGTGCAGAGCTTGGCTAGGGTCCCTGAACTGGAACCTGGAGTACAAAGCAGGCCCAGGTTCCCTACCAGCCACTGGGGAAGTGGCACTGGGCAGGCAGTGGAGAACAGATTGCCTGGTCACGAAGAGGGAGCTGGAGCTCCTGGAGAGAGAGAACAATGGGTGGAGAGACCACCAAAGGAGGAACAAAAACAATGAGGCATATATTTGGGCATAAGCTTTTGTGGGCTATAATCCACTTCATCAGATGCATGGAGTGGAAAATACAGTAGGAAGATCTATATAACAGTACATGAGAAGATGGGAGTTGCCTTATCAAGTGGGGGGTGGTAGAGACAATTCAATTAAAGTGGGCTATTAACAGGACAAAAAGTCACTTTTGTAGTTGTAATCAGGGCGGCTCATGTCAAACAGTTGACAAGAAGGTGTGAGTAACAGTAGGAGGCCCAGCACCTGGAAGGAGCCGATCCCCAGAGTGACCAGCAGGAGGAACCCTCTGTGGTGAGTGGACCCCCATGGCAGTCCAGTAAAAGGTATTACCTCACACACCCCGTCTCTAAATTTGGGAGACCATTAGGTGCTGAAGCCTTTGTGATCTAAGAACAAGCAGCCTGTGCACAAGGCATGTATTTCCCTACAGATAATGGTGCAGAGCCATGCACTCATGTACATGGAATGGAGCAGAGCAGTCCATGCATAAGACATTTTATGACATCTCTTCAGTGTATAATTTGTATCACTCATTTTAGGGAGTAGCTGCAGCTGAGAGCAGCACAATTTCAAACTTCACAGCCTCTGCAAAGTACTGGATATGTGAACTGTGTAGGCCCCCAGGGAGGGGCTGCCAGGCCTACTAGGCCCCTTTAAATATTGCACAACAGCAATACAGCAAGGAGCTTTCAGTTCTGGGGCCTCTAACTGGTGCCACCTTCGCCCGGTGTCCCCATTGCAAAATGCTACAGGTTCTGGGGTGCTCCCTGCACCTGTATGTGCACAACCCCAAACTCACAGGTGCTGCCTTGCACTGTGTGAGCCAATGCTGCCCATTCCAACAGCCTGTCGTTACAGCAGGGAGCTGGGAGTAGGGCCTACCGATAGCAGGGCAGTTTGCACCAGTGCACTCTGGGTGAGATAGTTACACCAGTGCACACCCCTGGTGTAGATGCACTGGAACCAGAGCGAGCCATGCAGCAACTTATTGCTGTGAACTGCACCAGCTTGTCTACATTAGCAGTTTGTACCAATTCACCTCCACTGACATTACATCAGCACAGAGGATTCCTAATGCAGGCAGACCTGGATTCAACCCCCTCTGCCAGCGCTAAACCCTCCTGGGATCCAGTGATCCAATCCCAGGGAAAGAGAGAAATCCCCTGCTGGGAGCATGTCACAGCACCCTCTTCCCCAGGCTACTGGGCAGATACAGCAGGGTTCACATTCACCACGAACAGCCGCCCTCTGCACTAACATGCACTGTCGGTGCAAACCGGGGGAGTGAATGGAGCTAAGGGACCCTTCACTGCCACAGTCCTCAAGGGGTGAGTTTCAATGCTGCAATAAGGAGGTGTCGACACTGAATTCTGTGGCTCATTTCAGCCCGGCCCTGGGCATGACCCAGCAATGCAGGAAGGCCTGGCTGGTACCTCAGGGTGACAGGCTGCAGGCAGAGGGCTCATTGTTGCTCTGAATCTTGTCCCCTCAACCACCCCCAGGAAGTGACTGCTCATGGGGCATGGCAAAGGGGACCTAGGCCCAAAGTGCTGCAAGTTCTGCGGGTGGCAGCTAACATGGATCCGCTCATCCCGACGCACAGAGAGAGGCCTCACATGCGGGTCTCTGGGAGGGAGCGGGAGAAGGGTCTGCAAGGAACATCCTCCAGGAATCCTCTGGCCCAGCTGCTGAAGCGAGACAGGCCATGAGGAGAGACTGACTACGGTAGCTCCAGGGAGGGAAAGACAGGGCGGGGGGGGGGGAGGGCACTGGAAATTCACCTGCCAGACGAGCGATGGCAGCGATCAGAACCAAGGACACGGAGGTGAGGACAACAGCTACGATGATGGTACGTGCTTTGTGTGTCTTGCAGTTACGAGGAGGTTCTGAAACACAAAGACCCGTCAGGCCGGGCCGTGAGGACACGTCTCACTGACAGCACCAGGGCTGGAGCTGCCCTAGAACATGCCCCGTTCTGTCGATGGCTCCTTCCCTCAGACGCTCTGGGAGAGGAGCCCGGAGGCTCAGGCAGGCTGGGGCTGGCAGAACAGTCCCTCCTTCCCCTCAGCCCAGCACCCTCCCCGGGCACCCCCAGCCAGGCTGTCACGGGGCCTGGTGAGCTCAGGGGCACAGAGACAAGGACCCACATGTTCTGCTGGCAGGAGCTCAAGCTGCCCCAATACCCACCCTTGCTCTGCCCCCTGCCGAGCGCTGGCTGGGCCCACACTGCCGAGTGCACCTGTCCCCACACACTGGGGTCTCACACTGGCCACACACAGCAGAAGGGGGGAGGATGAACCAGGCAGAGCTGGGCCAGGGCTGTCCCAGGGGGTCTGACACACCCAGCCCAAAAGGCCCCTGCACAGCCCCACGAGCACCGCTGTGTGCGCCAGGCAGCAGCTGTGAGCTGGGATCGGTGCCCTGAGAGCCCCTGGGGGAGATCCAGTCCCTGCTGCCCACAGACGGGGGGTTGCTGGGCACTGGCTGCTGCCACTGAGAACATGGCCCCATGTGGGGCAGCCTCAGGGTCTCTCTCCAGCCTGGTCCCAGGCAGCGACACCCCATTACCTGGCTCCCCGACAGTCTCCTGCTGTCCACTGTCACCATTACGGTACCCCCACTGCAGCGGCATTTCACTCTCAGCAGCCCCAGTTGCTGACTCCATTGTCTCTCTTGGCGACACTCAGGCTACAGATGCTGCTGCCAATGCTGGGCTGGGATCAGATCCTCTGTCTGACTGGGTCCAATTCAGCGGCAGCAGTGAGGCCAAGCTGGGGCAGGGATCCTGACCCTGGCTCACGCTCCCTGTTCTGGACTCTCCAGCCAATGTGGAAGCTGAAACAGACCAAGCAGGGTGATTTGTGGTTTCTCATTCCCTGCCCAGCAGCCCAACTCCCTGCTAGAGGTGGTGCCATGATGATTAAACCCCCTTAGCCTCATTGGCCCCTACACCGCAAAGGGCTTTAGAGACCTAATCTGCTACAGGCCCCACCCACCAGGAAGGCGGGGGGGGGGGGGAGAAGAGATATGGTTGCCAGGTACCTGGTTTTCAACCAAAAGTCCAATTAGCCACAGCAGCCAGCTCCACAGCAAGATGTTCCTCTGGCTCCTAGGCGCAGGGGCAGCCAGGGGGCTCCGCACACTGCCCCTACCTTCAGCGCGAGCATCAACCCCACAGCTCACATTGACCAGGAACCACAGCCAATGGGAGCAGTGGGGGCAGCACCTGCAGACAGGGGCAGTGCACAGAGACTCCCTGGCTGCCCCTAGGAGCCAGAGGCATAGGCGGTAGGTTATATCTGTGTGCGGTGCTCGAGCCCTGGCCCCCGGGGCACTGCCAGCGGGCCCGGGGGCGCTGTAAACTTCTGTTTACATTTAAAGACACGTTCGGAATGGAATGTAAACAGAAGTTCTGTTTACATTTAAAGACACGTTCGGAATGGAATGTAAACAGAACTTCTGTTTACATTTAAAGACACGTTCGGAATGGAATGTAAACAGAAGTTCTGTTTACATTTAAAGACACGTTCGGAATGGAATGTAAACAGAAGTTCTGTTTACATTCCATTCCGAACGTGTCTTTAAGGACATTCCGACTCATATTTAGCAGCAGATCTCAGTGTGCAATGTCTCTCTGCTAAGTGAGTTCTGCTTCGCCAAATCTTGACAGGCAGTGAGCTGAGAGCTCTCTCTCTTAGTGGTTATTGCAGACAGATCAGTCACACACACATTGCACTGTGCTATCCAGGCTGAACTTTGAAGCAACTGCCCTGGTCAGAGCCTGTGCTCCAGTGCGCATGTCAACATTTCAGAAGCACCAGTCTTGTTACACAGTGACCTTGGGGCACACTGTGGGGTGCAGCACGGCCCCCCCTTGCACTGTTTCTGGAGTACAGTCAGTGGAGGTGCACAGTCCCACACACATGTGCCATGATCCCACAGCACAGTCATTACAGGGAGCATAGCCCCCCCGACCTGCATTTATCCCAGGGTGCAGTCACTCTGGGGTGCCTTGCCCCCCATCCAGGGGCGGCTGTAGGAATCCGGCAGCCCCAAGCAAGGCGGCATGCCGCAGGGGGCACGCTGCCGGGCGCCGGTCCCGCGGCTCCAGGGGACCTCTTGCAGACTTGCCTGTGGAGGGGCCACTGGTCCCGTGGCTCCAGTGGACCTCCCGCAGGCATGACTGCAGAAGGTCCGCCGGAGCCGCCTGCCGCCCTGCTGGCAAAATGCTGCCCCACGAGCGCGCTTGGCGCGCTGGGGTCTAGAGTCGGCCCTGCCCCCATCTCACTGATCCTGGGGTGCAGTCAGTGTTTCACCCCAACCCCTGCCCTATTCTGCCCACCCTGATTCCTGGCTGCAGTCTATGACAGTGCCTCCCATAAGACTTTATGGAAATATACTTATGAATGTATATATGACATAACTGGAATATGTTTTATGCGACATATGTCATGTAACATATATCTGTAAAGGTTATGATCTACTGAATCTATTCATCCTATTTGTATGCATGTATCATTTTTGTATTTGAAGTTATGAATATTGGCTGTGTACTGGCTTGATTTTAAATAACCTTAGTAAGGCATTTGGTCAGCTTCTTTAGAAAGGAATTTGCAAAGTTAAGTGCCCAATCAAGAACCACCTAAGCCAACAATGAACTTGAAGATGCCAATCCACATCTGAGCTTTCCCAGGAATGTGGCTTGGCTGGTAAAAACTGTTGAGTCCTGCATGTACATGTGAGTTGCCCGGGTGACTCCAGAACTCCATCTTGGAGCTGGACTTTGCATAGGAGAGAAGTGGGGGTCTCCACCCACAAAGGAGATTCTATTCAAGCCCATGGGAGACTCCTGCATTTTGTCTTCAGCTGGCTAAAGAGAGAGCCTCTCCACCCCTAAAGATACCTGAAAGAAAGTGGAACAAAGGACAGTAACCACTGGGGTATGAGCGATTGCTGGACCCAGACTAGAAGGAGGCTAGTCTGTAAAACAAAGCTTACTGGAACTGTTGAGGTTTTTATCTGTATTCAGTTGTATTACTGTACTGGACCTACACTTGCGTGTTTTATTTTATTTTGCTTGGTAACTCACTTTGTTCACTGTGTAACAAGACTGGTGCTTCTGAAATGTTGACATGCGCACTGGAGCACAGGCTCTGACCAGGGCAGTTGCTTCAAATTTCAGCCTGGATAGCACAGTGCAATGTGTGTGTGACTGATCTGTCTGCAATAACCACTAAGAGAGAGAGCTCTTAGCTCGCTGCCTGTCAAGATTTGGCGAAGCAGAACTCACTTAGCAGAGAGACATTGCACACTTAGATCTGCTGCTAAATATGAGTCGGAATGTCCTTAAAGACACGTTCGGAATGGAATGTAAACAGAACTTCTGTTTACATTTAAAGACACGTTCGGAATGGAATGTAAACAGAACTTCTGTTTACATTTAAAGACACGTTCGGAATGGAATGTAAACAGAAGTTCTGTTTACATTTAGAAGCAGCAAAGAAAGGGTATCACCCACGAAAGCTCATGCTGCAAAACTTCTGTTAGTCTATAAGGTGCCACAGGATTCTTTGCTGCTTCTACAGAACCAGACTAACACGGCTACCCCTCTGATACTGTTTACATTTAAAGACACGTTCGGAATGGAATGTAAACAGAAGTTCTGTTTACATTTAAAGACACGTTCGGAATGGAATGTAAACAGAAGTTCTGTTTACATTCCATTCCGAACGTGTCTTTAAGGACATTCCGACTCATATTTAGCAGCAGATCTCAGTGTGCAATGTCTCTCTGCTAAGTGAGTTCTGCTTCGCCAAATCTTGACAGGCAGCGAGCTAAGAGCTCTCTCTCTTAGTGGTTATTGCAGACAGATCAGTCACACACACATTGCACTGTGCTATCCAGGCTGAACTTTGAAGCAACTGCCCTGGTCAGAGCCTGTGCTCCAGTGCCCATGTCAACATTTCAGAAGCACCAGTCTTGTTACACAGTGACCTTGGGGCACACTGTGGGGTGCAGCACGGCCCCCCCTTGCACTGTTTCTGGAGTACAGTCAGTGGAGGTGCACAGTCCCACACACATGTGCCATGATCCCACAGCACAGTCATTACAGGGAGCATAGCCCCCCCGACCTGCATTTATCCCAGGGTGCAGTCACTCTGGGGTGCCTTGCCCCCCATCCAGGGGCGGCTGTAGGAATCCGGCAGCCCCAAGCAGGGCGGCATGCCGCAGGGGGCATGCTGCCGGGCGCCGGTCCCGCGGCTCAGGGGACCTCTTGCAGACTTGCCTGTGGAGGGGCCACTGGTCCCGTGGCTCCGGTGGACCTCCCGCAGGCATGACTGCAGAAGGTCCGCCGGAGCCGCCTGCCGCCCTGCTGGCAAAATGCTGCCCCACGAGCGCGCTTGGCGCGCTGGTGTCTAGAGTCGGCCCTGCCCCCATCTCACTGATCCTGGGGTGCAGTCAGTGTTTCACCCCAACCCCTGCCCTATTCTGCCCACCCTGATTCCTGGCTGCAGTCTGTGACAGTGCCTCCCATAAGACTTTATGGAAATATACTTATGAATGTATATATGACATAACTGGAATATGTTTTATGTGACATATGTCATATAACATATCTCTGTAAAGGTTATGATCTACTGAATCTATTCATCCTATTTGTATGCATGTATCATTTTTGTATTTGAAGTTATGAATATTGGCTTTGTACTGGCTTGATTTTAAATAACCTTAGTAAGGCATTTGGTCAGCCTCTTTAGAAAGGAATTTGCAAAGTTAAGTGCCCAATCAAGAACCACCTAAGCCAACAATGAACTTGAAGATGCCAATCCACATCTGAGCTTTCCCAGGAATGTGGCTTGGCTGGTAAAAACTGTTGAGTCCTGCATGTACATGTGAGTTGCCCGGGTGACTCCAGAACTCCATCTTGGAGCTGGACTTTGCATAGGAGGGAAGTGGGGGTCTCCACCCACAAAGGAGATTCTATTCAAGCCCATGGGAGACTCCTGCATTTTGTCTTCAGCTGGCTAAAGAGATAGCCTCTCCACCCCTAAAGATACCTGAAAGAAACTGGAACAAAGGACAGTAACCACTGGGGTATGAGCGATTGCTGGACCCAGACTAGAAGGAGGCTAGTCTGTAAAACAAAGCTTACTGGAACTGTTGAGGTTTTTATCTGTATTCAGTTGTATTACTGTACTGGACCTACACTTGCGTGTTTTATTTTATTTTGCTTGGTAACTCACTTTGTTCTGTCTGTCACTACTTGGAACCACTTCAATCCTACATTCTGTATTCAATAAAATCCCTTTTTACTTATTAATTAACCCAGAGTATGTATTAATACCTGGGGGAGCAAACAGCTGTGCATCTCTCTCTATCAGTGTTATAGAGGGCGAACAATCTATGAGTTTACCGTGCATAAGCTTTATACAGAGTAAAACGGGTTTATTTAGGGTTTGGATCCCATTGGGAGTTGAGCTTCTGAGTGTTAAAGACAGGAACACGTCTGTAACTTGCTTTCAATTAAACCTGCAGCTTTGGGGGCATGTGGATCAGACCCTGGGTCTGTGCTGGAGCAGACGGGAGTGTCTGGCTCAGCAAGACAGGGTGCTGGAGTCCCAGGCTGGCAGGGAAAGCAGGGGTAGAAGTAGTCTTGGCACATCAGGTGGCAGCTCCCAGGGGGGTTTCTGTGATCCAACCCATCACACAGTCACTCTGCGGTAGGTGTTAAAATGATATAAACACATCACAGAGCTCATATCTCCCTCCTGCTAACATATCCCACCTGGGTAACAACTCCCTGATTCCAGGCTGATGTGGGGGGCCGGTTTAGGTTACATGGCACATGGAGGGGAGCCAGATTGAGGGGTGCAATTCTGACCCCAGTAACTCTTCAGTGTTTCACCTCTCAGGGATGCCCGGATTCCAGGGGGCTTGACTGAGGGGGTCATTCCCAGCTCTGGGTTTTCTTTGTTGCAGTCACTGGGGCTGCTCCCACCTTCCCTCCCTGATTCTCTTTTGCTTTTCTTCTTCTCCCTCCCCTCTTCTCTCTCTTTTTCCTACTCCAGTCCCACCTTCTACCCTGATTCTTTCCCTCCCCCTCCCCTTGTTGCGTTCTCCTGCTCCCCCTTTTTCATCCTCTGGTTTTCTCAATTCTCCCTCCTTCTTCTCCACTCCTCACCTCAATCGCTCCCTCCTGTGTTCTCTCCCCCCACTCCTGAGCCTGCTCTGTACGGAGTCTGGGAGTGGGGACAAGGACTTTCCTAGTGTCTGAGGTGGAGGTCCTGCCAGGCAGCACGGCTGCCAGTCCTGTGGCTCTGAGCAGCATGGTATGGGAGCGAGGGGGAGGGAGGGTGTTGGATAAGGGGCAGGAGGTCCCAGGGGGGCAGTCAGGGGACAGGGAGCAGGGGGCGGTTGGATGGGGCAGAGATTCAGGGGGGGTCAGGGGACAGGGAACAGGCGGGTTGGATAGGTGTGGGAGTCATGGGGATGTAGCTAGGGGTCAGGGCAGTCAGGGGACAAGGAGCGAGGGGGTTGGATGGGTCAGGGTTCTGAGGAGGGCAGTCAGGGGGTGGGAAGTGGGAGGGGGCAGGGGCCAGGCTGTTTGGGGAGGCAGCGCCTTCCCTACCTGGCCCTCCATACAGTTTCGGAACCTCGATGTGGCCCTCGGACCAAAAAGTTTGCCCATTCCTGTGCTATGTGGTTGTTACAGCCAAAAATCTTCCCTTCACCTCTGTCTGCATTGCTAGCAGCACCAGTATCCCCATCCACAGGTGTGCGCACGGGGTGTGCTGGGTGTGCTCCTGGCATGGCAAGCTGCGGGGTCCATGCTCCCGGGCCGGAGCACCCGGCCAAATGCAGCAAGCTGCCAGCCCCTTCCCCGCCTTCCCCCCTCACCTGGAGCCATGCCGCCGCGTGCACAGCACTCTGGGGGCCAGGGTTGCGTGCTCCTGCAGGGCGGTGTTTGGCTCCGCGGGGAGGCAGACACGCTCCCTGCTCATCCGGAGCCATGCCACCGCGCACGCAGCATTCTGAGGGGCCGGGCTGCCTGCTCCCATGGGGCAGCGTGTCTGGCTCTATGCTAGGAGCCTCATGGTAAGGGATAGGGGGTGAGATCCCAGGGGGGTGGTTAGGGGCGGGGGGGGGTCTCTGGAGGGGGCAGTCAGGGAGCAGAGGGGTTGGATCGGGCATGGGAGTCCTGGGGTCTGTCAGGGGCGGGAGTGAATAGGGGTCATGGCAGTCAGGGTACAGGGGGCAAGGAAGGTCCTGGGGGGCTCTTAGGGTGGGGGAGGTCTCTGGAGTGGGTGGTCAGGGGAGAAGAAGCTCGGGGGGGGGGGGGGGTTGGATGAGTCAAATGTCAGGTGGACCGTGTTGTACAGGGCCCATTGACTGTTCTGCCCTGAGGCCCTGAATTGCAGTCAGTGAGCCTGAGTGACTGCAGAGGAAGCAGCACAGGAAGGACCTGCTCCCAACTGGATTGGTTCAGAGCTGCTTTGGCTTCCTGTGGTGGAGGGAAAATATTCCATTTGTTACCAGATTTGCCCATTACTTTGGGGTACGCTCATTTATTGGAGTTAGTTTTTGGGGGTGGGGGTGTCAATAATTCTATTAATGTGTTGCTTGTGTTCTTATACAGAGCTCTACTTCTCCCTTCTGCCAGTTTCCTCCCAATGGAGTTACCCTGCAGGGTCTAGGCTCCCCAGGGCTGGGTTCTTCCAGCCCCCAAATCAGATGAGTGTGTGCACACGCGTGCACACACACACATACTAACAGAGCACATCTGAGAGGACCAGGTAATCAGCATTCACAAGCTGACCCCTTAAATGTCCCTGCACTCAGCAGGCTGGATCGAACAGCAATTTTAATCTGTTACCCTCATATGCCCTTGAAATCAGCAGGCTGGGCTAAACAGAACTTTTTAAGCTGCCACTCTCATATGCCCCCAGATTCAGCACTTAACCCACTTTCACGCCACAACCATTCCACTAATAACCCACTTGATGAGCAAACCCCACAGGATTTTTGGGCACTCCAGGGATCTTTAGTTTAGGTCAGGGGTAAGCAACCTATAGCATGGGTGCCGAAGGCGGCACGTGAGCTGATTTTCAGTGGCACTCACACTGCCTGGGTCCTGGCCACCGGTCCCGGGGGCTCTGCATTGTATTTAATTTTAAATGAAGCTTCTTAAACATTTGAAAAACCTTATTTACTTTACATACAACAATAGTTTAGTTATATATTATAGACTTACAGAAAGAGACCTTCTAAAAATGTTAAAATGTATGACTGGCACATGAAACCTTAAATTACAGTGAATGAATGAAGACTCGGCACAGCACTTCTGAAAGGTTGCCAACCCCTGGCTTAGGTATGAGGAGTGTTGCTGCAGAGTGAATGGGGAAGCCAAAAACACCCATGGGGGAGGGAGAGAGAGAAGCAACCAGCTTAATCATGAAAGTTATTTATTTCCAGGTAGTAGCCATACAAGGGGCACCAAACAAACAAAACAATTTCAATATTAAATCTAACTTAAATTTGATTACAAATGTTAGAGCTAGCAAACCATAACTGATCACATTAGGCAGAGTCAGTGGGCTATACCGAGAGAGAGAGAGAGAGAGAGATCTCACCACTCCGTGAAGCTGGAATGGATCGGGGTTCCCAGGGGGTGCTGGTAGCTGAGGGACCAGAGTGCTGGAGCCAGACTGAGCCCCCAGCATGATCAGTGAGGAAAAAGATAAAGTTCCCATGGGACTGATGCAGAATTTGGATCCAAGCATCAGAACACTTACTGGAGTGTGAGTATGGGTTTTTTTTTGTAGAGAAAATACAGTGGTTCAAGGGAGAACAAAGGTTTGTTTATGCATAAACTGATGCTTTAAGGGAGTCTCCCAACATTGTTTTGTAGAAGCAGCAAAGAATCCTGTGGCATCTTATAGACTAACAGACGTTTTGCAGCATGAGCTTTCGTGGGTGAATACCCACTTCTTCGGATGCAAGCAGTGGAAATTTCCAGGGGCAGGTGTGTATATATAAGCAAGCAAGAAGCAAGCTAGAGATAACGAGGTTAGATCAATCAGGGAGGATGAGGCCCTGTTCCAGCAGCTGAGGTGTGAAAACCAAGGGAGGAGAAACTGGTTCTGTAATTGGCAAGCCATTCACAGTCTTTGTTTAGTCCTAAGCTGATGGTGTTAAATTTGCAGATGAACTGGAGCTCAGCAGTTTCTCTTTGAAGTCTGGTCCTAAAGTTTTTTTGCTGCAGGATGGCCACCTTGAAATCTGCTATTGTGTGGCCAGGGAGGTTGAAGTGTTCTCTTACAGGTTGACCTAGTAATAGAATCTTGTGTAGCTATGGCAACTGAGTTAGATTATTAGGGGATAGCCCAGCCAGTTTTAGCTGGTTTTTGTCTAGTTCAGTGCGTGGCAATAAATGGCTGCTTCAAGGCTTACAGCTCTCTGTGTCTCCAGTGATTTCTTCCTAAAACTGTTGCCCCCAAGGATATACACTAACATCCTGTAGCAAACCTCTGAAGACTCTTGTAGCAAAGGGACCAGCAGCAGCAATAAACCCTGATCCAGAGAAGATAAAATGTAACCGTGTCCCAAGGCATGAACCAGCCAGAGGTGTCTCTGGGCAGCTCAGAGCCCGGTTTATCCCTCAGCCGCCATGAGCTGCAGCCTGGCCCCACTGGGGAGAATATTTCTAACCCACCCTGATCTGCTCTATGCAAACAGTCTCCTATTGGCAGCCAAGGTTTTATTGCCACAGCAATATTCTGTTGATCATTCTGCTTCCTTCGAAGCAGGGTGCCAAGCTTGCCTGCCAAGGGCCATATTCTCCCAGGTCATTAAGTCCAGCCCAGCAGCCTGTATGTGCCACTTCATGCAATCCTTGTAGCGGCGTTTGGGGCAGCCGACCTTCCTACTGACTTTTTCAAATTCACCGTACAGAATTCGCCGTACAGAACTCTCTTAGGCAGTCAATTGTTATCCAAACCGCTACGTAGGGCGTGGCTGACCCAGGTCATTTGCCTCTGCGCTAGCATAGCTTCCACGCTGGCATGGCTGCCAGCCGTAGCACTGCGTTGGTGGTGATTTTGTCAAACTATTTGATTCCCATTCTGCTGCGCAGGTGGTGGTGTTGCAGGTAGTTACGTATTTGGATTTGGCGATGATAGAGGGGGCAGGTCTCTAATGGGTGTAGAAGACAAGGGAGCAGAGCAGCTCTGTAAACTTGGTGTTTTGTGGACACTTTGACACCCATCTTGACCATAAGAGGGGTGCAGTGAGGGTGCTAAGAAAACTTATTTTTTAAACACAAAGTTGGCAACCCTACTACAGAACAACGGGCAGTTCTCTTTAATCAGAGCCCACTCCTGTATGAACTAAGGGAGCTACTTTGTACTGAGCCTTGGGCTAAAGTAATAAACAGGAAGAATCTGACAGCTGGGATCATACCACAAAGCCCTGAGCAGCTTCTGAGCTGCATTAACAGAAGTGGGCGGGTTGTAGTTATTTTCCACTTCCAACTGCCTGGACTTTGTAAGGCTGGGGAGCGCTGCCAAGGGACAGCATGTTCCCTCCTACTGTGGCATGACAATGTTAGTGAAGGCAGAGCTGGATTTGAATTTCTCTGACTGAGCATGTAAGAACCGGGGCCTGTGTGCCATGGCAGTGTCCTGTCTGCTATGGACGGAGCCGTAACAAGGGTGAGGGGAATGAGGCACTTGCCTCGGGCTCACAAAGCCGAGGGGCGCAGCTCTACTGCGATCGGTGGCGCTTCGGTGCCAGCTCTACCGCCGCCGCTTCTTCGGCGGCAATTCAACGGCGGGTCCCCGAGTCCCTCTTGGAGGGAAGGACCTGCCACCAAATTCCTGCCACTGCTTCATTCCTTCTTCGGCGGGAATTCAGCGGCAGGTCCTTCCCTCCGAGAGGGACTCAGGGACCCGTCGCTGAATTGCCGGACGAAGAGCCTGGAGCTGGCCCTTGCCTCGAGAGCAAAAATTCCTTGTTACGGCTCTGGCCATGTACACGTGTAAGGGACAACACAAGGTGCAGGGAGGGTGACCATATTTCCCCAAAGGGAAAACAGGACACCGCCTGGGCTAGTCTGAGCTCCCCTGCTGCTCTGAGCCCATCCCATGCAGGACCGGCCCACTCCACTCACTCCCCCCCTGGGATCCTGCTGCCCACTTGAGCCCTCCCTCCCCCCATGGGGGCTGGTATCACCCCTCCTGTCCCACTGAACATTCATCCGCACCCTGCTAGGGGTTGCTTTGCACAGGGCCGGCTCCAGACCCCAGCGTGCCAAGCAGGCGCGTGGGGCGGCATTGTCCCAGCAGGGCGGCATTTGGCTCCGGCGGACCTTCCACAGTCATGCCTGCGGGAGGTCCACCGGAGCCCCGGGACGAGCGGACCTGCCGCAGGCATGACTGCGGAGGGTCCCCTCTTCCCGCGGCTCCGCTTGAGCTCCCGCAGGCATGTCTGCGGCGGCTGCGCTGGTCCCGCGGCTCGGACGGAGCTCCCGCAGGCATAGGTGGCAGGTTTGTATAATTTTTGGTGGGGCCCAAAATGGTGGTGCCCCCCCGCTCCCGCCCTGTAAGCCGATATAAAATGAAGCTACAACGCGTCAGCGCCACAAGATTACAAGGGTCAATTAAAAGTGGAAAGTCAGAAGCAGCACTTGCCTACTTCAATATACAGTATTATATTTTGTTGCACCTGTTGTGATGAAGTGGGAATGTTCTTAATATTTTCTCTGAATACTGTGTGGGTGCCTCAGTTTCCCCTGCAAGATGCCAACTGAAGGTGTTGGGGACAAAGAGATCAGGTGGCCTCCTTGTCCGGAAGAGACACAGAGGCCAGAGGAGGGAGTGTCAGTTTGGAGCTGGCTGGGGAAATGGGGAGAGACCCAGAACTTGGTTCTGGGCTCCCACCCAAAGATGGACCTGACCGAGGGGTTCTGTTTTCTGTACCAACAAGCTCTGTTTAAACTGTGTTCCCGTCATCTAATAAACCTTCTGTTTTACAGTCTGGCTGAGAGTCACATCTGACTGCCGAGTTGGGGTGCAGGGACCTCTGGCTGCCCCAGGACCCCGCCTGGGCGGACTCACTGCGGAAAGTGCATGGTGTGGAAGGGCATGCTGAATGCTCTGAGGTCAGACCCAGGAAGGTGTAAGCTTCTTGCCCGGGAGACAGTCTGCTCAGAGGAGGCTCCCCAGAGTCCTGACTGGCTTTGAAGGAGTGGTTCCAGAGCATCCCAGCATCCCCTTCCACCCCATGCACTTCCCAGAAGTCCGCACAGGCACTAACACTCCCTCCTCTGGCCTTTGTCAAGAAGGCTAACAGCATTTTGGGCTGTATAAGTAGGGGCATTGCCAGCAGATTGAGGGACATTATCATTCTCCTCTATTCAACATTGGTGAGGCCTCATCTAGAGTACTATGTGTAGTTTTGGGCCCCACATTGCAAGAAGGATGTGGAAAAATTGGAAAATCCAGTGGAGGGCAACAAAAATCATTAGGGGGCTGGAGCACATGACTTCTGAGGAGAGGCTGAGGGAACTGGGATGTTTTAGTCTGCAGAAGAGAAGAATGAGGGAGGATTTGATAGCTGCTTTCAACTACCTGATAGGGGGTTACAAAGAGGATGGATCTAGACTATTCTCGGTGGTAGCAGAGGACAGAACAAGGAGTAATGGTCTCAAGTTGCAGTGGGGGAGGTTTAGGTTGGATATTAAGAAAAAACTTTTTCACTAGGAGGGTGGTGAAGCACTGGAATGGGTTACCTAGGGAGGTGGTGGAATCTCCTTCCTTAGAGGTTTTTAAGGCCCGGCTTGACAAAGCCCTGGCTGGGATGATTTAGTTGGGAATTGGTCCTGCTTGAGCATGAGGTTGGACTAGATGACCTCCTGAGGCCCCTTCCAACCCTGATATTCTATGATACTCTAAACTGACCACCAAATTTAAGTTGTGTGTTTTTCCCGTCAGGTGAGGACTCTGGGGCAGGGCTGGGGATAAGGAACTTGGGGTGCAGACAGGCTGCCCCAGGGCTAGGGCCAAAGAGGACTCCCCTCCACCCTCCCTGGCAGCAGCAAGCTCCAGGGGAGGGACCCCTCCTCTCCCCCGCAGTTCACTGCAGATGCTCCTAGGTCCCTCTCAGGTCCAGAAAGCCCACTCGCCTCTCCTATGGTGGGTACCGAGGGGGGAGGTTGCCATCACATGTGGCCTCCCCTGCTGCCACCCCTCACCATAGCCTCACTGGGGATGGGGCTGCCCCTTGCCCAGCATGGTGCAGGAGTGGGGACTGCAGGGGGGTAGCTGGGGAGGGGCACAGTATCACAAAATTCACAAAATTCACCCAAGCCCCAGCTTGGTCTAGGAAGCTCCCCTCCCCAGTGGTGTAGCCAGGTTCTAACATCAGGGGGAGCGAACACATAAAAAAAAATGCCAGCCAACATATCCAATTACTAATCAGGTAGTTCTATAACAGGCTGCCCTGGACCCCATCACCCCCTGAAGCACAAGGTAGGGGTAGGCACCACCATGTTGTGCAACAAACACTTGACAAAATTACTGGACTTAGTGATGGACAATGCGGGCAGGTGGGTATTATGTCATTCAATCATTCAACCCATAAAATTGCACACATTTTGCCTCAGTGAAATTAAATATCCAGAGAATTACTGGGCCTGTGATGATGATGATGACCAGGGCTTGCTCACCGGTGGCTCCCCCTCCCTGTGCTGTGGAGGCACAGCCAGGCAGGTCTGCATCTGCAGGCAGGCACCCTGTGTTATGTGCAGCTCCCGTGGGCCCTGATAGCCACTAGACTGGGAGCCTCCCGGCCAATGGAATGGGCTGGGCTGGGGGGTGGAAGGCAAAGGGGGAGATTGTAGGGAGCTTTGGAGGAGGGGAGGCAGTGGGGGAGGGGAGTGGGCTGGCACAAAGGGGAGGGCTCTCTGGAGAGGAGTGACAGGGGCACAGGGGTCATTGGGAGTCTTTCGAGGGGGCAGAGGGTTGTGTGGGTCTCTGTGGGGCAGGGGGCTGTGATGGACGGAGCCAGCTGCAACCTGGGTCTGCTCTGTGGGGGGTGTTGCTATAGTCCCCTCAGGAAGCCCCCCATCCTGTGTATTTTATACCAGCCCCGGGGTGCCCATTGCTGCTCCTTTGCCCGCCCACGGCTCCATCTGTCTGTCCCCACAACCCCCCAGCTGTGTCTGTTTGTCCCCACCAATGCCCCCCCCGCTGTGTCTTTGTGTCTGTCTGTCCCCCCCCCCGCTGTGTGTGTCTGTCCCACAACCCCCTGGCTGTGTCCTTGTGTCTCTGTCCCACAACCCTCAGCTGTGTCTGTCTGGCTGCCCCCCCCACCCCCCGCGGGGTCTGTCTGTCCCCACCACCCCGGCTGTGTGTGTCTGTGCCACAACCCCTGGCTGTGTCTGGCTGTCCCCCGCTGTGTGTGTCTGTCCCACAACCCCCAGCTGTGTCTGTTTGTCCCCACCAACAACCCCACCCGGCTGTGTCTTTGTGTCTGTCTGTCCCCACCACCCCGGCTGTGTGTCTGTGCCACAACCCCTGGCTGTGTCTGTCTGTCCCACAACCCCAGCTGTGTCTGTTTGTCCCCCTGCACCCCCGGCTGTGTCTTTGTGTCTGTCTGTCCCCACCACCCCGGCTGTGTGTGTCTGTGCCACAACCCCTGGCTGTGTCTGTCTGTCCCACAACCCCCAGCTGTGTCTGTTTGTCCCCACCAATGACCCCGGCTGTGTCTTTGTGTCTGTCTGTCCCCACCACCCCGGCTGTGTGTGTCTGTCCCACAACCCCAGCTGTGGCTGTTTGTCCCCACCAATGCCCCCCCTGGCTGTGTCGTTGTGTGTGTCTGTCCCACCACCCCGGCTGTGTGTGTCTGTGCCACAACCCCCCTGGCGGTGTCTGGCTGTCCCCCGCTGTGTGTGTCTGTCCCACAACCCCCTGGCTGTGTCCTTGTGTCTGTCTGTCCCACAACCCCCCAGCTGTGTCTGTTTGTCCCCACCAACGCCCCCCTCCCCCCGGCTGTGTCTTTGTGTCTGTCTGTCCCCACCACCCCCGGCTGTGTGTGTCTGTGCCACAACCCCCCTGGCTGTGTCTGGCTGTCCCCCCCGCTGTGTGTGTCTGTCCCACAACCCCCTGGCTGTGTCCTTGTGTCTGTCTGTCCCACCACCCCCCAACTGTGTCTGGCTAGCTGCCCCCACCACGCCCGGCTGTGTCTGTCTGTCCCCGCTGTGTGTGTCTGTCCCACAACCCCCTGGCTGTGTCCTTGTGTCTGTCTGTCCCACAACCCCCAGCTGTGTCTGGCTGGCTGCCCCCCCCACCCCCGGCTGTGTCTGGCTGTCCCCGGCTGTGTCTGGCTGTCCCCAGCTGTGTCTGTTTGTCCCCACCAAACCCCCCTCCCCGGCTGTGTCCATGTGTCTGGCTGCCCCCACAGCTCACCGGCTGAGTCTGTCTGATAAAGACAGACCCTGCTGCTGCTCGGCTCAGGGCTCAGACGCTGCAGGTGGCTCGCTCCCCCTCCCTGCTGTGGAGGCGCGGCCAGGCAGCTCCGGCACCGCCCCCGGCAGCTCCCATTGGCTGGGGTTCCTGGCCAATGGGCTGTGAGCCCAGTTGCTGCGGAGGGCTCTCCCGGGAGCTGCTGCTGCAGTGAGAGCGCCCGGCATTGCAACGTGGGGACCCCCCAAAGCACAGGGCCTGGGGCCCAAACATTGCTGGAGCTGGGCCCAGCTTTAGGATTATTGGTGGGTCCTGGGCTCCACGGGCCCATAGAACTCGTCGCCTATGCCCGCAGGCATGCTCCACCGGAGCCGCAGAACCAGCGCACCCGCCACCGGAGCCGCGGAAACAGCGCACCCACCGCAGGCACTTCTGCCCCGGCCCGCGGGACCAGGGAAGGGCGGCGAGCGCGCTGCCCTGCTTGGGGCGGCATAATTTCTAGAGCCGCCCCTGGCTTTGCACCCAACTTGTTTGGCAAAAGTGGGCATTTGTCCCATTTGCTTTGCCAAAAAAAAGTCAGGACAGCTGGGACAGGGCTTAAAAAGGGACTGTCCTGGCCAAAACAGGACATACGGTCACCCTAGGTGCAGGCCAGTGGGGTAGAACTGGGCCCATGGATCATCAGTAACAAACGTGGACTTTAGCTTCAGTGGGGACCCACTGACACTTTCATTTTTAAGAACAAGGAGTGTGTTAGTCTCTAAGGTGCCACAGGACTCCCTGTTGTTTTGGCTGATACAGACTAACACGGCTGCCCCTCTGAAACCAATTTAATTTTTGTCAGCATTACACTCCTGCTGCTGAAAAGCAGCTGTCAGAACGGGGGCAAACCAAAGTCAAATGTGGACCACAGAGGCCTGAATCTCTCCCCTCTCCCTCCACTTCCAGCCTCACGCCTCTGCCTCCCTGGGTGGCTACAGGGCTGGTCACTTTCTCCAACTGCCTCATCAAATCTCTCTCCCTCAGGCCCTGTCTGGACTATGCCCCAGCTTTTGAACAGTCACTTGCAGGAACCCCGTGAGTGGGCCAGGCCTCCAGAGGGTCTCAATCTCCCTGCTGGGTAGGCTCCTGCATTCAGGGTCCAGGGGGGATCTGGGCAGGGGACAAGCTCCTCCATTGCAGGGTTCAGGGGATCAGTGTGTGGGGAGGCTCCTCCATTAGTGGTGTTCAGGGGGAATCCGTGCATCCTACACACTTTGGGGGCCTCCCCAATGTCATCCCCTTCCCGCCACCCCAGCATGGAGCTCCAAGAGAATGGCTCTGCACTGGGCAGGGCACTGCCGGGTGCTGTGTGCCCCAGAGGCAGGGCAGGGCTCGCTCCCTGCAGTGAGAGGGGAGCTGTGGTGGTCAGTGATCCTGCTGGCCCAGATTATCAGTGGTTCTAGGCACCTAATACCCCTATTTTGGAAGTGAGGCACCTAAATACCTTTGGGGATCTGGGCCTCGGGGCTTAAGCTACTTGCAAAAATGAGGCTTTATTCTGGGTCTGAGGCCTGGCCGTGCGGAGCCACCAGAGCTGCCCAGTGCCCTGCCCAGACTCTCTGGGAAGCTCAGCCCTTTTTTAAGCTCTTTCCCAGCTGTCCTGACTTTTTTTTGGCAAAGCAAATGGGACAAATGCCCACTTTTGCCAAAAAAGTGGGGTGCAAAGCAACCCCTAGCAGGGTGCGGATGAATGTTCAGTGGGACAGGAGGGGTGATACCAGCCCCCATGGGGGAGGGAGGGCTCAGGTGGGCAGCAGGATCCCAGGGGGGGAGTGAGTGGAGTGGGCCGGCCCGAGGCAAGTGCCTCAGTCGCCTCACCCTTGTTACGGCTCCGTACATAGCAGACAGGACACTGCCATGGCACACAGGCCCCGAGAAATTCAAATCCAGCTCTGCCTTCACTAACATTGTCATGCCACAGTAGGAGGGAACATGCTGTCCCTTGGCAGCGCTCCCCAGCGTTACAAAGTCCAGGCAGTTGGAAGTGGAAAATAAGTACAACCCGCCCACTTCTGTTAATGCAGCTCAGAAGCTGCTCAGTGCTTTGTGGTATGATCTCAGCTGTCAGGCTCTTCCTGTTTATTACTTTAGCCCAAGGCTCAGTACAAAGTAGCTCCCTTAGTTCACACAGCAGTGGGCTCTGCTTAAAGAGAACTGCCCGTTGTTCTGCAGTAGGGTCGCCAACTTTGTGTTTAAAAAATAAGTTTTCTTAGCACCCTCACCGCACCCCTCTTATGGTCAAGATGGGGGCCAAAGTGTCCACAAAATACCAAGTTTACAGAGCTGCTCTGCTCCCTTGTCTTCTACACCCATTAGAGACCTGCCCCCTCTATCGTCACCAAATCCAAATATGTAACTACCTGCAACACCACCACCTGCGCAGCAGAATGGGAATCAAATGGTCTGACAAAATCACCACCAATGCAGTGCTATGGCCGGCAGCCATGCCAGCGTGGAAGCTATGCTAGCGCAGAGGCAAATGACCTGGGTCAGCCCCGCCCTACGTACCGGTATGGATAACAATTGACTGCCTAAGAGAGTTCTGTACGGCGAATTCTGTACGGCGAATTTGAAAAAGTCAGTAGGAAGGTCGGCTGCCCCAAACGCCGCTACAAGGATTGCATGAAGTGGCAAATACAGGCTGCTGGGCTGGACTTAATGACCCGGGAGAATATGGCCCTTGGCAGGCAAGCTTGGCACCCTGCTTCGAAGGAAGCAGAATGATCAACAGAATATTGCTGTGGCACCTTGGCTGCCAATAGGAGACTGTTTGCATATAGAAGATCAGGGCAGGTTAGAAATATTCTCCCCAGTGGGGCCAGGCTGCAGCTCATGGCGGCTGAGGGATAAACCGGGCTCTGAGCTGCCCAGAGACACCTCTCTGGCTGGTTCATGCCTTGGGACAGGGTTACATTTTATCTTCTCTGGATCAGGGTTGTTTGCTGCTGCTGGTCCCTTTGCTACAAGAATGTTCAGAGGTTTGCTACAGGATGTTAGTGTATATCCTTAGGGGCAACAGTTTTAGGAAGAAATCACTGAAGACACAGAGCTGTAAACCTTGAAGCAGCCATTTATTGCCACGCACTGAACTAGACAAAAATCAGCCAAAACTGGCTGTGCTATCCCCTAATAATCTAACTCAGTTGCCATAGCAACACAAGATTCTATTACCACAACAGCCAAATACACAATTGGAAATGCTGGTCTATTTTTAGCCGGACTTTTTAGTTCTGCACACAGTCATTCAGAAATGTTTTGGCTCAACTCCAGATGGGGCCTTGTGACAGATCCATTCAGTTCAGGGCTGGCTGAATGCCACAAATTACTCAAGGCTTTCCGCCCTCAAACCCATTATGTTACAGAAACAGCAGAATTGCCCCACCAGCTGTAGGCGATTTAGTTGAGAGGCAGGGGAACAGGAAACAAAGTAAGATGTCATGTGAGCTCTCCCTGAGAGAGCAGAGATCGACTGCCCTCCGGGCCAGCAGCAGCTCCTGACTCTGGGTCACTTTAGTGCACAAAGCAGCCTTAGGGTTACAGATCTGTCTCCCCCTCCCTCCACCCTACCAGCCAGCCACAAAGGAGGCTCCCTCCTTCACACAGATCATAATGGGGCCCCCTACTCTAACCACTGTAGGCCCACTCCCCTCCCAGATTAGCAGGAGATAGATCTTGCTTGTCTGTCTCTCCCTATGGGTGTCTGCATGGGCAGGAAGACCAGATGTGAGTTTTAGAGGGA
This sequence comes from Mauremys reevesii, assembly GCF_016161935.1. Taxonomy (NCBI): domain Eukaryota; kingdom Metazoa; phylum Chordata; order Testudines; family Geoemydidae; genus Mauremys; species Mauremys reevesii. Next base: position 29,200 of record NW_024100873.1, read on the forward strand.
GCTGAGTCAGCACATAGCTCAGTTCCAAACCAGGTATTTAGAAGCGAGGACAGATTTTCTCCCCCTGTCTGGGGAGAGGAGAGACCTGGCCCTATAGATACTCAGGGGAAAAAGGTGAGGAGACGTGAGCAGGGGGTGAAGGAGTTAAGAGGAAGACTCAGCCCTATTGACACCCATGGGGCAGGGGATTTGGGACACAGAGAGATGGGGCTGAGAGGAGAGATTCAGCTTATAGATACCCAGGGAGAGGGACCCCCTCAAGAGTCACCTGTTCCCAGCCCCTGGAGGGGCTTGAAGGTTTCCAGGGGCTCATGGGCTCCTTTTTCCTGGGGAGCTTATGGCTCTGGTCTGCCCTGGCCTGGGGGACTTTCATGTTCCTTCCCAGATACAGCAAAAATCCCCCCCCATGCACACACAATGGAGGAGCCTCCCTCACTCTCCCCTTCCAGATCTCTCCCTGCACTCCATGTAGAAGAACCTCTCACCCAGCTTGGGTTCCCCTCTCATGCCCCCAGGAACAGTGAAGCGATAATAACCCAGTGGTAAATGAGCTGCACGTGGGGTGATTGCAGAGAGAGTAGCACAGGAAAGACTCACTTCCAGGAGGGTTAGTACCAAGCTGCTTTGGCTTCCTGCCGTTGAGGAGAAAAAATATTTCACAAGCAACATCACTGGCATGGTGCCCAGAGCAGGGGAAAAAGTCAGAGCCTCATTGCAATTACTGAGTCACTGGCACTGTTCACAGTCACAGAGCTGTGGAACAGAGATCTCTCTCTGTTCCTCTTGTGGGACTGAGGACTACGCCATTAAGGGCTGAGCTTCCCAGGCAGAGAATCTGGGCAGGGCACTGGGCAGCTCTGGTGACTCCACACAGCCAGGTCTCAGACCCAGAATAAAGCTTTGCTCTTGCAAACACCATAAGCCCTGAGGCCCAGATCCCTAAGGTATTTAGGTGCCTCACTTCCAAAATGGGGGCATTAGGTGCCTAAATACCTCTGAGGACCTGGGCCAGTGTGATCACTGACCACCACAGCTCATCTCTCCCTGCAGAGAGTGAACCCTGCCCCGCCTCTGGGGCACAGAGCACCCGGCAATGCCCAGCCCAGCGCAGAGCCATTCACTTGAGGCTCCATGCTGGGGAGAGGATGAAATTGGGGAGGCCCCCAAAGCTGAGTGTGTAGGACACCCAGATCCCCCCTGAACACCATCAGTGCAGGAGCCTCCCCCCACCCTGATCCTCTGAACCTCCCCAATCAGGGGCGGCTCTACAAATTTGGCCGCCCCAAGCAGTCATGCCCGGGAGGCGCCCCTGAGCCGCGGGAGCAGCGGACCTCCTGCGGGCATGACTGCGGAGGGTCCGCTGGTCGCACGGCTCGGCTGGACCTCCCGCAGCTGTGGACGGTTCGCAGGTCCGGAGGCTCTGCTGGAGCTGCCGCAGGCATGCCTGCGGGAGGTCCAGCCAAGCCGCGGGACCAGCAAACCATCTGCAGTCATGCCTGCGGGAGGTCCACTGGAGCCGCGGGACGAGCGCCCCCTCCACAGTCATGCCTGCAGCAGGTCCGCTGCTCCCGGGGCTCCAGTGGACCTCCCACAGGCATGACTGCGGCAGGTCCGCCGGCCCAGCCTGCCGCCCCCCCGGGAAAGGGCTGCCCCAGGAGGGTGCTTGCCCCGCTGGGCTCTGGAGCCAGCCCTGTCCCCAATGGAGGAGCTTCTCCCCTACCCAAGTTCCCCCCGAGCCCCCAGTGAAGGGAGAGTGAGACCCCCTAGGGGCCTGGCCCGCTGACAGGGTTTGTGCAGGAGACTGTACAAAAGCTGGGGTGTAGCCCAGGCCCTGTGGCTCTGTGACGGGGACTGAGTGAGAGATTTGGAGGAGGCAGTTGGATAAAGCGACCAGCCCTGGAGCCACCCAGGGAGGCAGAGGGGTGGGGAGGAGGAATTGGAGGAAGAAGGGAGAGATTTAGGCCTCTGTGACCTACATTTGATCCCTCCATCTTGGCCTGCCCTGGTTCCCAAAGCTGCCTTTCAGCCGCAGGTAGGTAACGCTGACCCCAATGGAAGTGTCAGTGGGACCCCACTGAAGTGAAAGGCCCTGTTTGTTCCTGATGCTCCATGGGCCTGATTCTCCCCTGCGGCCCGGTACCTTGTGTTGTCCCTCACACATGTACATAGCGTGGAGGGGACACACTACTGTGGCGCACAGGGAGTGAGAAATCAGGCCATGCAAATCCAGCTCTGCCTTCAATGTGCTGTCCCTTCTCCCTTGGCAGCGCTCCCCAGCGTTATGAAGTCCAGGCATTTGGGGTGGAAAATAACAGTGATCCGCCCACTTCTGCTAATGCAGCTCAGGAGCTGCTCAGTGCTCTGATCCCAGCTGTCAGGCTCCTCCTGTTTATTACTTTAGCCCAAGGCACAGTAGAAAGTAGCTCTCTTCATACAACAATTGTCTCAGATTAAAGAGAACTGCCCATTACTCTGCTTTGCCAACAGAGTATTTAAAAGATAAGGGACTGTTTTCTTAGCATCCCTACTGCATCCCCCCTCCTGATATTATCATTATTACTATTAATAATAAAAAGCAAAAGTCTACAAAAAAAGAGAGCGCAGGGCGGGTACAGACTCTTGGGGAGGCAGTTGTGTAACTCACAAACAAGCCGGCTGAGGCTCAGCTCCCGAAACCGCTTGGTTACCCTCCGTCCCGAGCCCCGTGCAGTGGGCTTAGAGCCAGGCAGTGCCGGGAACTGGCTCCCTCCCGGTTTTTATCCCCCCGGAATCGGAGGCACGTGGTGCTCTATGGCACGTAGACGTCTCCTCGCACCAATTGGCTCGCTCGCTCCCGGGCCCAACCTCCTTTCTGCAGCTCGGGGGCGGTGACTCGCCCTGCTCGCGATCTAACAAACAGTCTGGTTGCTTTATGCTTTCGCTTCAGCGGTTCCTGCTCTGCTGTCCCGGTGAGTATCTGGGAAAAAGGGCGCGCGGGTCTGAGGGGCGAGACCCCGCCCCAGCGACACCCAGGAGCAGGGGGGAAAATGAGAACGGGGGAATGGGGGCAGGAGACCCTCAGCCCCAGAGACACCCGGGGAGGATGGGGAACCGGCACTGGCAGAGACCCATCGTGGGGTGTAGGGAAATGGGGACTGGGGAGGTGTAGGGCGCTGGGGGAGACCCACGGGAGGGCTGGGGTCGCAGACTGGGGCTGAGATTTCCAAGGGGTTTGTAGCGGTTCGGGGCTGTAGATGAAAAGGTTGGAACTTGAAAGCGCTGCGGCTGGCAGGGGTGCCCGGCCCTGGGGTGCGGGCTGCGGAGAGCTCGGTACGGACAGTAACCAACAGCGCCCTGCAGGGGGCTCCCGGAGCACAAGGGCTGAACTAGCTGGGGACTGGCGGCGCTTCTGCTGCTCTAGCCTGGCAGGGGGCGCTGCAGGGCTGATCCGCATTTATAACGCTGCAGCTGCTGGTGAGGAGCCAGCTACAGGCGGGTGGAGGGGGGGCGTTTCCCAACAATCGACACCATCTTGTCTGCGCTTCCTCCTGATGTAGACACCCCCGACCCCGCCTCTTTTGGGGAAAAACCACCAGGCGGGGAGAGATCAGGGCTTGGAATTAAACCATGTGCGGGGCGGGAGAGTGTTAACCCAAAATTGACCCTATTAAATTGAGGCTTATGTAGACATAGCCCTGTGCTTTAATGCTGGGGGGGGGCTACTTCCCCCCGGCCCCTCCCCCCGTCTACGTGTGGGCTTGGAAGGATTTGATTTTTATCAGTGTATGTCAGGTTCTCTGTACAAGCAAACTGAGAAACTATTTCCAGCAATGATCATTGATATTTACAGAGAGGCATAGTAAGAAAAATGCTGCCAGAGAACTTACTAGTGTTTGATTTAAGGCCATTGACTTTGTACATTTGGACATGTGGTGTTCACAGTTTGTGTTTTAACCTTCTGTATGTCGATCAATGTCTACTGGCCTTAAACAATTGTCTGACCTCCCCCCTCAGTTTCCCATAACTGAACATTTAAATTGATAAAAATAAACATTTAAACCCCATAACTTCATGCAACTGTGAAAATTTAAATTGATAAAAATATAGAAGCTTAAATATAAACATCCGTATTCTGTCAAAATTATAAAAAATAAATGAAAATTGAATTCAGCCAAGAGTGTTCTTGGCTGTTTGGTTTCTGAGCCTTTAGGGAGGAAATCGATCTTATTTTCAAGTGCTTTGTATCCACAGGGACTCAAAAACTTAATTTTTTTTTCTAAATTGAAGTGAAATTCTCACAAGAGGACACTATAGCTGCTGGTTCTCTTTGTGAGTGGGTGGGTGGTATGGATTCCGTGCTGCCCTCTGGCGAGTAGAAAAATTCACTGCTCAGAACTTGCAGCCTTTTCACAAACAACCACCATCTTATCTGCTCTTCCACCATAGGGTTGCCAGATCTCCAGGAATTAAAGATGAATCATTAATTAAAGATCATCATGTGATTAAATCTCCAGGAATATCTCCAACCAATGGCAACCCTATTCCACCAGCAGACACTCCCCTACCTTCTTGGCCTCTGCCAGAGTAGCAGGACCATGGACAAAGAGGCATCAGAGTTAGTAACGTAAACCGCAGGCAGTTCCCTTCAGTTAACACAGTGGGCAGACCAGCACCGAGTCCATAAAACCTGCATGTGTAACACCCAAGGGCAGGGATCGGCAACCTTTGGCACGTGGCTCACCAGGGCAAGCACCTGGTGGGCCGGGCCGGTTTGTTTATCTGATGCGTCCGCAGGTTCAGCTGATCACGGCTCCCACTGGCAGCAGTTTGCTGCTCCAGGCCAATGAAGACAGCGGAACGCAGCAGCCAGCACATCCCTCAGCCTGCGCCACTTCCCGCCGCCCCCATTGGCCTAGGATGGCGAACCGCAGCCAGTGGGAGCCCGAACCTGTGGACAGGGCAGGTAAACAAACCGGCCCTAGCGAGTGTGTGCCAAGTGTCACCATCTGGGCCAATCAGGAGGATATGTGAGGCTGTTACAGCCACAAGCTGAATTTTAGCTTAAATTGTAGCAGCTCATGCTGTTGGCTCTGGAGATCCAGGCCCGTTCAGTTGCCAGTGTATTAGCCAAGGGTGGCGGTGGGGGAGCCTGAGTTGAGATTTTCAAAGCAACCTAGGGGATTTAGATACATAATTATCTGTATGCAGTAGTGCCTAGATGACCCAACTGAGATAACAGCCCTGTTGTGCACTCCTCTTCCTTTAATTTTAACGGAAGCTGTGTCCACATCGCAAAGATGTAAAGAAAGCAGGAGGTGTTTAAAAACATGGAGTGTGGGGTTTGGTTTGGTTTTTTGAAGCGGGGAGGACATCTGGAGCTGTACCTCTTTCTCTGTCTTGCTTCTTAGTATGGCAAAGACGTCCCTACTGAATCCTCTTTTTCCCACAGCACTGAACCTTTGTGGGGGAGGGAATCTCTTTGAAATTTAATTTCTTTTGGGATGACATGTGGGGCTAAGCAGGAAGGAGCAGTATTTATCTCACCCTCTTCACCTGGGGAAGGGGAGGGACAAAGGACCAATCTGGATTTGGAGAGCAAAATTTAAGTTTGACCTGTACTAAAGTCATTTCTGGGCTGTATGTTGCTGTGGTAGAGTTACTGTTTCACTTCAGGTGATTAAAAGTGGGTTGGTTTTCAGGAGTGAGAGAGGGGGCTGTGGGTTTCTATTCCCAGGTCTGGAAGAAGAGTGGGAGCTAATGGTTAGAGCACATTTTATGCCCTGTTTTGAGAGGAATAATAGTACAGTGGCTCAAGCAGAGCATGGAGTCAGGATGCCACATTCTAGTCCCAGTTCTGCTTCTGTTATCACAGCTGGCTGTTGGTTATTACTTCTACCTTAATTTCACCCTCAGAGATCTTTGAGGGGGCCGTTTAGGGGTCTGGGGTAAAAATTTGTCTGGGGCTTGGTCCTGCTTTGAGCAGGGGATTGGACTAGATACCTCCTGAGGTCCCTTCCAACCCTGGTATTCTATGGTTCTATGTTCGCCCTGCTCCGTGCAGAGCAGGAATAATTCATTAGTGTTTGTAAAGTCCATTGAACTCCTAAAATGAAGTTGTGTCAAACAAGATAATTCTGTTCTTGATGAACGAGGTGCAGTGTAATGCTGTGCAATGCTGACACCTCGTGGAGACTCAACATTGCAACAGCCTCTCATAGAACATTTGTTAGGAATTGACGATGATGTATAATCCTAGTGGCTGCCCTGTTAGAATGGTGTTAAACATATTTAAAAGTGTTTTTAATTTTTAAGGGGTGGGGGCACACACTCAAAGGCTTGCTGTGTGAAAGGGGCACCAGTACAAAAGTTTGAGAACCACTGTGCTACAGTACGGTGATTCAGTGTGGTTTAATCAGTTTATGTTCTCTTTAATCTGTATTTAGGTGTATTTTTATATTTTGCACATTGGCCTGTGGCTAAGTCACTATTAATATACTTGACCTACAGTGCAGCAGCAGGCTGAGGGCAGGTCAGTAGAAACACCCACACGTTATTTGCTCCATTACTTTAGTACCTTATCAGCAAGAAAAACGATTTGGAGAGGAAATAAGGAGTAAACCTTCAATATGGCCGGTGGGCTGTGCTGGCCCCGCTATAGATCCTGGGAATGGAGCCAGGGTTGCAGAAACCTTGCAGTGCCCCACCAGCAGGGGTGAGCTGCAGCCGGTTCGCACGGGTTCGCGCGAACCCGTTGTTAAATTTAGCAGCCATTTTAGAACCGCTTGTTAAGGGCTGCTAAATTTAACAAAGTTCCGGCCCAAACTCACTTTCCGCTCCTCTCCTCCTCCGCCCCCTTCTCCTCCGCCTCCCCTGCTTCCCGCGAATCAGATGTTCGCGGGAAGCCTGAACAAGCAGCATGGAGGCAGGTAAGCTGGGGCGCGGAGGGGGAGGGGAGGTGCGGCTGGCTCAGCAGCTCCTGGTCCCAGACCGCGGCTCCCTCCAGCCCGGTGCCGGCCCGGGGAGTCGGGCCGAGCGGCTGCCGCCGAGCGGCTGGGCCCCGGTGCCGGCCTGGGGAGTCGGGCCGAGCGGCTGCCGCCGAGCGGCTGGGCCCCGGTGCCGGCCCGGGGAGTTGGGCCGAGCGGCTGCCCCCGAGCAGTGCCTGCTCTGGTCCGGCCGGGCTTGGGGAGTTGGGCCCCGCGGCGCCGGTTGTGGTCCTGGCAGAGTGGACCCGGTCCCCAGGCAGTGTGGTAGGGGAGCAGGGAGGGGGTGGGTTGTGGGGGAGTGGATAGGGGTCAGGGCAGTCAGAGGGCAGGGAACAGGGGGATTGAATGGGGGCAAGGGTCCCCAGAGCAGGGTTGGATGAGGTGGTGGGGGCACTCAGGGGCAGAGAGAAGGGGTAGTTGTATGGGGTAGGGGTTCTGGGGAGCCATTGAGAATGAGAGGAGGGGTTGGGTGGCGGCAAAGGGCAGTCAGGGGACAGGGAAGGGGATGGGTCAGGGTCTCGGGTGTGTGTCAAGGAACATGAGGGGTTGGATGGGGCGACTTCCCGGAGGGGGAAGGAGGTATCCCGTTGTTAAAATTTTGGAGGGAGGAGGGAACCGGTTGTTAAAAATTTGGCAGCTCATCACTGCCCACCAGTCATCCCAGGTGAGCCCCTTCTGCCGGGTAACTGTGGGTTTAGTATTGCCCATGAGCTCATCCTTCAGACTAATCCAAGGGAGTTAGGAAGAAAGGAGTAAAACTGGGACCAAGGGGCACAGAATGGGGCGGCAGCAACAGGGACTGGATGCAGTTTACAGTTTTTTATTTGATTGCTGTACTGTAGAAAGAGAAAATCTTTAATCGTCTCCCTGCTCCAATAAAATCAATACTTAATGCATGTGGCATTTCCCCATAATCCGAGGAAATGCCCAGCTATTTACCACAGAATTAGGCCTCTCCTCTCCTCCAGCCTGTTGACAGTAGGACTTTTTCAAGGCTCCAGGAACCTCCTACCCTATGGGCTACTTCTCTCAATGATTAGCGACGACATTAAACTATCCTAGATTGTAAGGCCACTAGGCATTGTTGTCATAGTGTTGTGTGTTCAGATTTACTGATGTGAGATGTCAGATAACTGGTTCATTTGGACTTTATTTAATCAGATTAAATAATCAAAGATTAATGCAGCCCCATACAGAAAGGAATACGTGCATTACAAATGTGATCACTTGATCCACTTCTGACTTAACTTCCCAGTACGGTTTTCTTATACAGAGCTTGGGACAAAGAAATTCCTTTTCTATGATTGATTTAACTGGGAGTTCTATTTTGGATGCTTCAAAATAAGACACAATATCATGCCACTTTATAAATCCATGGTGCACCCATGTGTTGAATACCGTGTCCAGTTCTAATCACTGGAAAAGCTTCAGAGAAGGCAACAGAGATGATGAGGGGTATGGAACAGCTTTCGTAGGAGGAGAGATAAAAATGATCACAGCTGTTCAGCTTAGTAAAGAGATGGGGGGGGGGGTTATGATCACTAGTGGGCTAGAATGTGGTGTAATGCTGACACCCAGTGGGGACTTACTGTTGCATCACTTTGCTGCACCGCAGCAGTGGTGATAGGGATATGGCTATGGCTGCATTGCACTATTCGGTTGCACCTGAAAGAAAGCAAGGTAGGGAGGATGCTGCATGACTCCTGTGTGGATAGCGTAACTCTCCTGTGCACACCGTGACCATAAGAGGGTGAGGAAACAGTTTCACAGGGGTTGCTGTGGAATCCTGGTGTGTGTGTGTGTGTGTGTTTAAACAGCCCAGTAACGTTTTAGAGCCTCCAACAAGAAGGTGGAATATTTTTTAGATCAGATGCGCAGCTTGATAGGTGTCGATACAGCTGGGAATCAGTGGGTGGAAGGCAAGGGAAGTGCAACATCTAAGCAATCCCCATTAGGTCCAGTAAATCATAGTCACTTAGCATCTTTCTTGCATTTGTGCTGTGACACTGTAGTACGTTACTCTTAACATTTTGTCCCGCAGCAGCTTAAACTTCTCTCTTGTGGCTGAAAGGCCCTTCCAGCTGATGTGTCTCTAGCACATCTGTTTAGAATTGAGGCCATCGATCCAAATGGGCTGTCACTGAAGAAGCTACCCTAACGTTCTGAGAATCCATAATTCTCAAGTCATTCATGCTGCTGGCAGGGCACATCTGCCGTGACCCTTTTAGGCACAGGTACTTTGGTACCAGACGTTAGAAGTGTGGTGCTGTTCCTTACAATGACAGCTCCTTGGGGCAGGGGCCACTTTTGGTTCTGTGTTTGTACAGTGTGTGTCTCAGTGGGGTCCTGGCTCTTGACTAGGGCTCCTAGGGGCTATCCCAAAGTAAACAGTAGTAATAAAGAAGGATTTGTTAATCTGCATCTCCTCTGTCTTCTGTTCTCTTCCCAGGCCTGTGAAGTTAGTGTTGCTGTTACAAGTCAGTCTTTCAGGTGACTCGTTTTGGAATTCCCAGCGTTAATTTAGGACCCTCGGTGTCCTCACTGTGACATCTGCCTTGGCACCAGGACATGCTCCTGTCATCTTTATCCAGGCTGCAAATGAATGAGACACTTCTCTCTCTGCCAGCTGAAAGCAAGCCCAGAGCATTACAGCTGACCTGCCAATGGAGGCTACCTCTGGGGATACACAGTCATCAACTGGGCATCTTCCCTGGCCACTACTGACCACGTTTGGACTGCACTGACCAGCTGCAAGTCCTCTGGAAGAGAAACTTGCTTGGATACTTTGCCTTGATGCAGACTTCCTGTTATATCCTTGGGGGGGAGCCGGTTTAGGAAGAAATCAGTTGAGGCCAGAGAGCTGACAGCTAACAAAACCACCATTTTATTTACAGAGACAGAGAGCTCACTCAGCCGGTTGAAGCTGGCTGAGCTAACCCATAATAATCTAACTCAGTTGCCATGGCAACAAAAACCATGACAACCAAATACACAACACTTCCCTTCACTAATATAGCACAGGGCTGAATATGGCCTGTAAAGTTCTCCCCCACACTTAATACAAAGGAATACAGCTGAGTCCAGGGGCCACATGTGGGCGTCTTTCTGGAAACCAAGGAGTGGTCTTCTCAGAGACTGAGGTGACCGAAGGAGTGGTGTGGAAGCAAACTGATCATCTGAATAACAAGGCACCAGGCCCAGATGGTCCATCCAGGAGTTCTGAAGGAGCTCAGGTATGAAGTAGCTGAACAGCTAACAAAACTTTGTAATCTTTCATTAAAACCAGCCACTGTTCCAGAGCAGTGGTGGTCAACCTGAGCCTGAGAAGGAGCAAGAATTTACCACTGTACATTTCCAAAGAGCCACAGTAATACGTCAGCAGCCTCCCATCAGCACCCGCACCTCCAGCTCCCAGTGCCTGCCACCCACCAACAGCCCCGCTGATCAGCGCCTCCCCCTCCCTCCCCACCAGCTGTTTTGTGGCGTGCCAGGAGGCTCGGGGGTGGGAGGGGGAGGAGCGAGGGCACGGTGGGTCCGGGGGAGGTGGCGGGAAGGGGTGGAGTGGGGGCAGGGCCTGGGGCAGGGGAAGGGGTGGAGCAGTGAGCACTCCCTGGCACATTGGAAAGTTGGCGTCTGTAGCTCCAGCCCCGGAGTCGGTGCCGATACAAGGAGACGCAAATTAACTTCTGAAGAGCCACAGGTTGGCCACCCCTGTTCCAGAGGAATGGAAGGTACCAAATGTTCTAGCTATATTTAAAAAAGACTCTAGGGGTGATCCAGGGAACTGCAGTGCTGTGAACTTTACAGCTGTGCCTGGTAAACTGGTTGTATTAATAATTATGAATAAAATTACAGCACATCTGGAAGATCATGATCTGACAGGGGCTAACCAGCAGAGATTTTGCAAAGGAAAATCATGTTTCACTAATCTTCAGAATTCTTTGAAAATTTCAATAAAGTAGAAGATAAAGGAAAACTAGCTGACATAATTTATTTAGATTTCCAAAAGTCCTTTGACAAGGTCCCTCACAAGAGACTACTAAAGAAGCTAAGTGGTCACAGGGTGAGGGGCGAAGTATTGTCATGGATCAAAAACTGGCCTGAAAACTGAAAGAAAAAGTAGGGTTAAATGGTCAACTTTTATCATGACAAAAGGTGAATGGTGGAGACATCAAGGTTCCATACTGGGCCCTGTGTTGTCTACAATATTTATTGATCTGGAAAGGAGGTGAGGAGTAAGATAGCAACATTTGCAGATGACACAAAGTTATTTCAGTTAATCAGGACCAGAGAGGACTGTGAGGTACTTCAGAGAGACTTATACAAGCTGGGTGAATGGGTAACACAATGGCAGATAAAATTCAGTGTTGCTAAAGTGAAATAAAAATAGGAGAAATAGTTTGATCCCCACTGCAAGTGTTAACGGGGATTGCTGTGGTGAACGAGGACGTCACGGGGGGGCGCAGGGCTGGGGTGGCTGGGGGTGTGGGGAGGGAGAAGAGAGAGCCCAGTCTGTCATTACAGGTTCTTATCTCTGTAATGTATTTAATTTTGATGTATTTATTAAGTATTAATGCACTATGAGAGTCCCCTCCTTCAGCCCTCTGTATAAATTGATCCCCTTCTTTCCATATGTTTTGCCCATAGGGTTTTCTGCAGCCGTAGGGCACCCAGCAATAACCCCTCTGCCTTTGTAGTGGAGGGTGTGAAGGGGACCATGAATTCCCTATTTATGTGATTTGCAAGAAGTGTTATCATTACTCAAGGTACCAAATGTGTTTAAATGATAGAAGTACCTTGTAAAATCCCAAAGGAAGCTCATTTTCATTTCTCATATAGTCTCATATGCAGTATACACACTTTTCATTAATTATGAGTTGAATGTTTTATTATTGTTATTATTAGTTAAGTTACTGTTGTTTTTTTCCCTGTGTGGAAAAATGTGTGCTATTTTATGGGTTGAATGATTGAATGACATAATATCCCCACTCCTGATGTCCATCACTAAGGGTATGGCTACACTGGCGAGTTGCAGCACTGGAAAGCCTCCACCAGCGCTGCAATTAGTAAGTGGCCACTCCTGCAGGGCACATCCAGTGCTGCAACTCCCTGGCTGCAGCGCTGGCCGTACACCTCACTCGGCATGGGGAATAAGGATTCCAGCGCTGGTGCTGCAGCGCTGGTCATCAAGTGTGGCCACACACCAGCGCTGTGATTGGCCTCCAGGGAATAAGGATGTATCCCAGAATGCTTTTATAAATTACTCTCTTTGTTTTGTTGTGAACTCCTGAGCTCTGTTGATCCCAGAGCTGTTTATCTACAAACACAGCTCCTGTTTGCTGTGATCAATCTGTGAACAATCAAATGAGATAATGAGGCAGGCAGGGAGCGAGTGTTTGCTTGACAGAAACAGCGGGGGCAGAGGGGAGAAAAAGAGTCGTGTTGGCTGCAGGCTGTTTGCAGTTAAGAGTTAAGGGTAAGGGATTGGGAACATGTTCTGATTTTTCAAGTCAGGAAGCTAACACACAGTGTTGGCTCCAAAAATCCCCTCTCTCTCTCCCCCCGCTCCTTGTCACACTACGCCCCACCCCCCTCTTTTGAAAAGCATGTTGCTGCCACTTGAATGCTGGGATAGCTGCCCATAATGCATCACTCCCAGCAGCGCTGCAAATACTGCAAATGTGGCCACACACCAGCGCTGGTAGCTGTGAGTGTGGCCACACACCAGCGCTGGCCCTGCACAGCTGGACGACCAGCGCTGCAACTACCAGCGCTGCAGATTTGTAAGTGTAGCCATACCCTAAGTCTTGTAATTTTGTCAAGTATTTGTTACGCAACATAGTGGTGCCTACCTCTGCCTTGTGCTTCAGGTGGCCTAGGGAGTTAGCAGGGGACCTGGCCTCAGCCCACTCTGCTTCACCTCGCCGGCTCCTGGCATTGCTCGGGGTGGGAGCTTTGGGGAAGAGGTGGAGTGGAGGGCTGCGTGGGAAGAGGCAGGGTGGAGCAGGGGTGCTTACTGCTGTTGGTGCCAGGCACCCTGCTAACCCCCCCCTCCCGGCCACCCTGGAGCCCCCATCCCTCGAAGTATGGGGCTCTCCCAAAGTGCGGGGCCCAGGGTGGTTGCCCTGGTCTGTCCTATGGATGGGACGGATCCACTTGGGCACCACCCAAAATTATGCAAACCTGCCGCCCATGACTCTTGGAGGTGGGGGGAGTACTCACTGACATGGTGTTTGGAACGGCTTAGCAACCCCTTCTCCATAGTGACCCTAATCCCCCTGCCTCTGGTTATTCACCTACTGCACTGACCTTGCCACTGCTGGTCTCCCGGCACTGAAAGGGTGACGCTGTGTGAGGGCTTCCCGGAGTTTCCCTCTAGCTGCTGGGGGGGGGCAGAAAGGTCTGTGCTAAGTGGTGACTCAAGTTACAACTTGATTGGGGGAGGGCTAGCTCAGTGGGTTGAGCATTGGCCTGCTAAACCCAGGGTTGTGAGTTCAATCTTTGAGGGGGCCACTTAGGAATCTGGGGCAAAAATTGGTCCTGCTAGTGAAGGCAGGGGGCTGGACTCAATGACCTTTCAAGGTCCCTTCCAGCTCTAGGAGATTTTTTTTTTTTTAATTGTTCCTGGCCGCCCCGGGCAGGGCCCACACGCTGCACGGGCAGTCAGACACTCGCGGCCGGCCCGCGGCAGGTGGCTCTGGCCGGAATGGGTCAGGCTAAGGGCGGGGTGCGGGGGAGATGTTGGGGTCGGGCTGCACACGTAACACAGCGGCGTCTCCCTCGCCCTGTGTTTGGCTGTGCCGGGCGGCCCGGGCAGCGGGTGCTCGGTCTCGGGGAGGAGTGTGTTCCGTAACTCCAGCTGCCTGTCCCGGGTAGGGGAAACGATGACATGATCACACTGCGCGGCGCTGAGGGGCGGGGCTGAGGGTTGCGCGGCGCTGAGGGGCGGAGAGCGGAGCGCTGCCACTGCACACAGATGCTCAGCCGCGCCGAGAACTAGCGGCAGAGTCTGGCCGGGGGCGCGGCTCGTTTCTCCCGTGTCCGGGCCCCACGATCCAGGCCCGGCCCGCAGGTGCCGCCCGCCCGGAGCCCGCGGGACTCGGGTAGAGGCGCCGCCGCCCGGGAGGCTGAAGGACAGCGGGGTGGGGTTGCGGCGAGGAGAGAGACAGACACGGACTGTGTGTCGCGCCAGCGCGAAGCCGGGTGACGGGCCGGGAGAACGCGTTTCCCGCAGCTTATGGCTGGGGCGAAGGACCGAGTCGGAGAGGCTCGGGAGGGCGGGAGGAGGCGGAGTTTCCCCGATTTCTGGGGCGGGGGCAGAGCCAACCTGTCAATTTCGATCGTCACCCGTGCGCGTCCCTAGCAGCAAACCAGGGACATGCTGCACATGCGCAGTTAGGGACCGGGGCGTGCGCGCTCTATGCAAATAGGCGCCTCCCCCCCGTGCTCTGTTGGGAAACCTCCCCGGGGCGGGGCATCGCGGGTCCCTCCAGCGCTGGCTGGGCCGCTGCCCCTGCGGGTCTGTGCGCGCGCCTGTTCCCGGGGGTCTCCGTCCTCCTCCCCCCCCGGGTGCCTGTCCCGGGGCGGGGCAGATCAGGTCTCCTGGGGGAGGGGCCGATGGGGGCTAAGGGGGTTTAATCATCATGGAACCGCCTCTGGCGGGAGATTGGGCTGCTGGGCTGGGAAAGAGAAACCAGAAATCACCCCTGACCCTGACCCTGTCCTGCTGGGTCCGTCTCGGCTTCCAGATCGGCTGGAGAGTCCGGAGCAGGGAGGGGGAGCAGGGCCAGGACCTCCGCCCCGGCTCGGCTTCGCTGAATGGGACCCAGTCAGACGGAGGAGCCGATCCCAGCCCAGCGCCTGCGGCAGCGTCTCTAGCCTGAGTGTCGCTGAGAGACAATGGAGCCTGTGGACATTGGCAGCCAAGTGCCACTGCGGCGAGGGTACCGTATTGGTGGCAGTGGACACCAGAGGAGTGGATGGTGGCCAGGTAATGGGGCGTCGCTGCCTGGGACCAGGCTGGAGAGAGACCCTGAGGCTGCCCCACATGGGGCCATGTTCTCAATGGCAGTAGCCAGTGCCCAGCAACCCCCGTCCGTGGGCAGCAGGGACTGGATCTCCCCCAGGGGCTCTCAGGGCACCGATCCCGGCTCACAGCTGCTGCCTGGCGCACACAGCGGTGGCCGTGGGGCTGGGCAGGGGCCTTTTGGGCTGGGTGTGTCAGACCCCCTGGGACAGCCCTGGCCCAGCTCTGCCTGGTTCCTTCTCCCCCCTTCTGCTGTGTGTGGCCAGTGTGAGACCCCAGTGTGCGGGGACAGGTGCACTCAGCAGTGTGGGCACAGCCAGCGCTCGGCAGGGGGCACGGCAGGGGGAGGGAGGAGGGAGCTTGAGGTCCTGCAACCAGAACATGCGGGTCCTTGTCTCTGTGCCCCTGAACTCACCAGGCCCCGTGACAGCCTGGCTGGGGGTGCCAGGGAGGGCACTGGGCTGAGGGGAAGGAGGGACTGTTCTGCCAGCCCCAGCCTCAGCGAGCCTTCGGGCTCCTCTCCCAGAGTGTC
Source organism: Mauremys reevesii (assembly GCF_016161935.1). Classification (NCBI taxonomy): domain Eukaryota; kingdom Metazoa; phylum Chordata; order Testudines; family Geoemydidae; genus Mauremys; species Mauremys reevesii. Next base: position 44,720 of record NW_024100873.1, read on the forward strand.
TGACGGAACGGGGCATGTTCTAGGGCAGCTCCAGCCATGGTGCCGTCAGTGAAACGTGTCCTCGCGGCCCGACCTGACGGATCTTTGTGTTTCAGAACCTCCTTGTAACTGCAAGAGACGCACTGTCACCCTCACAGTCGCCCTCGCAATCGTGTTCTTAGGTCTCATCATCGCTGTTATTGTCCTGGCAGGTGAGTTCTCAGCCCTCCCTGCCCCCTCTCTGCGCATCCCATTCCCCCTGGAGTCACCACAGTTACAGTCTCTCCTCCCAGCCTGTCTGGCTTCTGCCCCTGGGACAGAGGATTCCTGGGGGATGTTCCTCCACGACCCTCCTCCCGCTCCCCCCAGACCCCGGCACCTGAGCACTCTCTGTGTCGGACGATCTGACTGACATTAGCTCCCCCCAGCCCAGCTCTGAGCCCTGGGGGGCCCAAGTCACTATTGCCGGGCCCCAGGCACAGTCACTGGTACCCCGGTGCAGAGTGGGGGTGATTGACAGGAGAAGGTGCAGGGCAGCGATGAGCTGGGCCCTCTGCCTGCAGCGTGTCGCCCTGAGGTACCAGCCCGGCCTTTCTGCATCCCCGGGTCGTGCCCAGGGCTGGGCTGGCAGGTGCTGGCGTGTCACTGAAATGAGCTGTAGAACGCAGCACAGACACTTCCATTAACGCCGTGTGAAACCCACCAATTAGTGACCTCAGCGGTGCAGGGTCCCGTAGCGCTATTGACTCCCCCGCCTGCACAGACAGCGAGTGCTAGCGCAGAGGGCGGCTGTTCATGGTGAACGTGAGCCCGGCTGTATCTGCCAATCGTCGGGGGGGGGGGTGGGGCTGTGAGACTGTCAGGGGTGGGATTTATCTGTTTCCCTGGGATCTGATCACTGAGCCCTAGGAGGGTTTAGCAGCTGGCAGAGGCGGGTGAAGCCAGGTCTGTCTGCATTAGGAATCCTTCGTGCTGATGTAACATTGATACAGTTGAATTGATACGAACTGCTAATGTAGATGGGCTGCAATGGTGAAGAAAGGGGCTTGCCCTGGTGCCGGTCACTGCAGTAAGTTACCAGAGCAGGATGTGCTGGAGCAGCATATCCTGCTCTGGTAAATCTGTGTGAGGAGTTTGCACTGATGTAACTGCCTCCCCATCCTTACACTGGTGCCAGCTGCCCTGCTACAGGGGGGCCGTGAGTCCCAGCTCCCTGCTGGACTGTCCGGCTATTGGAATGGGCAGCACTGGCTCAAACAGCGTAAGATGGGATCTGTGAGGTTGGGGTTCCCCACCTGTGGGTGCAGGGAGCCCCCAGAATGCAGTGGGGTCAGATGGTGGAGCTGGCACCAGTCAGCTCCTTGCTGTGCCCGGTCCCTCCTAGGCAGCACTGGAAGGAGCACACAGGCCTGGCTGGCAGCCTTTCTCCTGGGGGCCTGTGTATTCCCATATTCAGCGCTCTGTGTAAGGTGTGAAATGTGAAGTTGTGCCCCACAGCTGCAGCTGCTCCCTGAAACGAGTGACTCAGATCACACACTAAGCAGGACTATAAAGCATCGTATGCACTGACTGCCCTGCTCTGTTCTGTGTGTGAGCACTAGCATGTACGGCACACAGCACCATGAAATCTCCAGGGACATGGCGTGTGACCTGCTTGTTCTTTAATCATCGCTGCCTCAGCTGCTAATGTTCTCCCAAACTTGTGTGTCCCAGCCATAGGGGGAGGCTTTAAAACCAGCTGTGGAGTTACTAGTGCAACATGAGGAGCAAAATAAATGAAATGCCCAAAAATGGTTGGAGGTGTTTGGGTCAGACTTGTCCCCACCTCAAAAAGGAAACAACACGAGACCCCCCTGAGGCTGAGAGCGAGCAGGAGTGACTCTGTTGTGGGAGGCAAATCACTCACTGACATGGTGTTTGGAATGGCTTAGCAACCCCTTCCCCATAGTGACCCTGATAACCCTGCCTCTGGTTATTCACCTACTGCACTGACCTTGCCAATAGCTCCTTGGTGTCAGTTATGGGTGGGCCCGCTGCTGCTGCTGCTCTCTCTGGCACTGAAAGGGTTACACTTCAGGTGGAGCAGCTGGGTACTAGCTGCTGTATTAGGGGGGAGAAATGTCTGTAGGTGAGAAACGCATCAGGTTGCAATTGGCCAGTCAGTGTAACTGGCCATTTCCTGTGACTGGAGCTCAATTTCGTGTCCCTGACTGAAAGTTATTTCACTTCTCAGCTATTCACCTGCCTTTTGTTGCTCTGTTGAACGTGCTGGTGTTGCTCTTGTGCCTGGGATGAAAAGCTCTGAGCTGTGTTAGTCCCCCCAGGCTGGGAGTGTCTCTGGAATCCTTCCTGCCAGGCAGACTTATCACAACAAGCGTCTCCATCGCCCTGTGTCTGGCTGTGCTGGACGGGCCCGGGCAGCAGGTGTTCAGTGTGGTGAAGGGAAGGGAGTTTGTTCCCATCTTCATCTCAACCTGCCTCTCCTGGGGAGCCGAGCGCAGAGCAGGGGGAGGGGGGCAGCGGCCCAGGCTAGCAGGATTCCTCAGGGTAACAGACCTGGCAAATCAGGTTGAACTTGATCTCTCATCCAGTGTCACTCTTCTCCCTGCTGCTGGCCCGATAACTGTTCCCTCGTCTGCAGCTCCCTGCCACCCCCTGCTCTAACACTCCCCTTGGGCCTGGTTCTCTGGTGCTTCGAAGCAGGAGCTGTTTGTCGGTTGCATCCCTGTTGAACGTGAACCCGAGACAGCAGCCCAGTGAGATGGGGGTGAAGTAACCCCCTTTGGGGGCTGGATTCCCAGCATCCTTCCCTCCCAGCCGCTGCCAGGGGAGTGTCAGAAGCCTGGGGTGCCGGGGCTCATCTCTCCCCACAGACGGGCAGGTCCCCTCTTATGACATCAGTTATGTTCCCATTTTCAGTGTTGCCATCTAGGCGTCCTCCAGCTGCCCTGGGCCTCTGCTGCCCGGACAGCTGGGTTGGGTATGGAGGGAAATGCTACTATTTCTCCGAGGCCGAAGGGAACTGGACCTACAGCCAGAGACACTGCTCCTCCCTCGGTGCCTCCCTGGCTGGGATCGACACCCTGCAGGACCTGGTGAGAGACTCTGATTGCAATGGCCTGGCCTTGGCTCAGTGGCAGCTGCTGCAGTAGGACCTGGGCTCTGCCCCTGTGGGGCGAGGAGCAGCTCTGACCCCTCTCGTGCTGGGAGGACGGAGTGAATGGATTTCCAGCTGCTGAATGCCAGGCCTGGCTGGACCTGGGGGTCCTCTGGTGTCAGTGTGTGACCGTGGGGATCGTCCACTCTCAGCCTTCCCAATAGGAGACTGTCCCTCTCTAGGGCTGGGCTGGCTCAGGTGTCTGCTGGGCTGCCTGGGTCTGGAGACAGGGCTGAAATCCCAGCTCAACTTGAAGAGCCAGTGCTCCAGGGCAGCCAGCTGAGGATGGGGGAGGCTCCTGTTAGCCCTGGCCCCTTCTGACTGGGGCGGGGCTCTCCTCTCATCCTGGCCCCTCCCAGCATCTCTTATTGAGATCAGCTGGGCTCTTTCCTTCCTCTTCCCCTGCAATGGTGAGGGGAGCTCAGCTGCTCTGTATGGAGAGGCTTTGATACAGAACGTGGCCTTGCTCCCCTCAGTCCGCCATGCGGCTTAGACCCAGCAGCACCCAAGAGCTGCCCCAGCCCAGGGCAGATTGGGGTGAGGGGGAGCTGGGTTTGGGGGGGGGAGGGTTAATACTGAATTACCCAGAGCTGGGCAAGAGGGAGGTGAAAATCCCCAGCCACCCCCTGGAAACACTCGGAGCCCTTCCGTGTCCACCTGGGATTCCCTGCCCGGAGCCTGGGGGAGCAGCAGGGCCGGGCTCTGACACCACCTCTCCCTTTGCTGTTTTTAGGATTTCCTGCTGCGCTATAAAGACAAACCCGACCACTGGATCGGCCTCCGGAGGGACCCGGGGCAGCCCTGGAAATGGGTCAATGGCACCGAATTCAACCACCTGTGAGTCTTTTTGACCCAGCTCTTCTGTGTGGTGTTACTGCCGCTCCTTATGCTGCTACTCACCTGGAATCTCCCCCTGGGGAAGACTGGATGGGTTGGGCCTGCAGGAGCCCATCCAGACCCAGCTGCATGTGCGGGGGGAGCAGGAACTGGGGTTAAAATACCCACCCAGCATAAAGGCTCCATGGAGGCCAGTTGATCTTAGAACCTCTCCTGGCCCTGCTGCCCACTGCCCCCCCCCCCCGCTGGGGGCGGGGCCTGTGGCTGGTGCAGGAGGGGGAATCGTGGGGGGTGGGGCCTGTGGCTTGTGCAGGAGGGGGAATCGTGAGGGGCTGTGAGTGCAGCAGCTCCCTGCACTGTGCGAGTGTCTCCCCCTGTCTGTGACTGATGGGAAACACCCAACTCCTGCCTGACACCAGCTCCCTGGCTTCTGTCTTGCAGGTTTATGATAACAGCAGATGGTGACTGCGTGTATCTGAATGACGAGAATTGGGTCAGCAGCTCACAGTGCACCAGTGAGAGACACTGGATCTGCAGCAAACCTGATGCGTTTACAAAGGCAAAGGAGGCAGCAGTGGAAGGGGGCTCATAACAAGAGTATTATCAAAATTAGCCCTGGAAAAGCCTGTTCACTCCCTTCCAGGAGCCCATTGGGTTGGAAGGGGCAGGGAGGGGGTAGGTGTGACACTGGCAGACCAGGTACCAGCTCATGCCAAAGGCCCCATGTCTCAGTAGGACACTGACAAATCCCCAGCTGGGGTCAGGCTGGCTCACCTGTGTGTTAAAATAGGTATTAACATTATAAGCATGTGCTTAGACTTTAGTGAATGGGTGTGAGCTGCTGCAGCATTAATCCTGCTTCTGACAGTCGCATCCCACATCGTAAGGTGATATTGGAGCATTTTTAGTTGGGAGCCTCTGTGGCTGTGAAAATCACCAGACAGGAGAGTGAATTAACTAGTGCGAAGTGCTGAACTCCCAACAGCTCGGAGCACAAAGGAGGAGGTTGGATACAAGAACAGACTGTATCTCTCTCGGTGCTGCTTGGACGCTGGGGGGCAAGGCTTTCGGAGTATATGCAAGAGATCCCCAGCTGCTGAGCCTGGGTTAGCCCTAAAGGGCACAGAGCTTAGTATAGACCAGGGATACTCAGACTGCAGCTCACAAATGGCCCTTTGTGTGTCTCCTGTGTCTTTATAGCACATAATATTAAAACACTGGGTGATTTAATTATTAACCAATCAGGATGCTTTTACTATGTTAAGGATTAACTTATTAACTTTCACTATGTTAACTTATCTGCTTTGGGAATAATTTATATATATAAGTAAATATTTCCCCTGTCATACTGTTTAAATAGGGATTGCACTATAACAAATGAAACAATGGAGTCACACTCTTGTGGCTCTTTTGGGTAATGTTGATCGCTAATTTGGCTCCTGAACCACTGAGGTCTGAGTATCACTGCTCTAGGTGCTTCTGTTCCCTTTTGAAAATTAAGATTTGTAACCTATTTGTATTTACATGCTTACCTGCTTTTAACTTTATAAATAACAGCTTTTATTTTTAATGAATTGTCATATAATATTGGTGACAAGGGCTGTCTTGGTTTGAGATTTAAGGAGCAGTTGACCTGGGGTAAGTGACTGGACCTTTGGATCTGGGAGTAACCTGAATATTGCTGTGATTCTGGGTGTAAAGGACCTTCTATCACACAGGCAGGCTCAGCTGGGTGGCGAGACAGACCGGAGTCCCCCAGGGGCCTGTCTGTGACTCTGTTAGGCTGTTACGGTGCCGGAGGAGTTTACACTGGATGTTTGGTTGGTGAAATCAGAGTCTAGAACTCTCAGCCAGTTTGGGGTTTGTGCCTGGTTCCCAGCAGTCTGCCCTGAGGTTGGCACTCACCCTCTCCACACACTGCAGACAGCATCAGAGCAGGGCCTTGGATCCAGTTCCCCTGCTTACAGGACAGGAGCTGAGCCAGCCCAGAGAGGGGGTTTGGGGGCAAGGTGTATGTGACCCAGGGACCCCTTGGTGCCAACTGGCAGAGGGTGCAGGCGGTTTACAGGGATTCCCCTGGGGCTGATCTCTACATAATAGTTCACCAAAGGGGGCATATGAGGTCTGTACCAAGAGCCAGTAGCTCACTGGTCGTCATAGTTACTGAGATGTCTGCATGGATACTATGTAAGGAGCTGTGTATCTGTATTGAAAACATTTCCCTTAAGGTCTTGGCGTTAAGGCAGGTCACCAGGAGGTGATGCACCTCAGAGATGTTCTTGTCAGGCAGGCGATAACTGAGGTTATCTCCTTGTCTGACCAGCTGTGTATTGGATGCTATTTGTGTACTGAGCCCGGTGCAAAGTGGGAGATTGCAAAATCCACAGGAAGAAACAAACAGTGTGTCCTATTTAACAATAAAGACAAAGGATTGGCCTGGTCTATCCTGGCGTACAGACACACACTGGATCCTTCCCCTCTGAGACAAACTGACAGCACACAGGTCTCTTGAAAGAAGGGTCACAGCCAGCCTGGCTGTAAAGCGCTGCAAGGATTTCAGGTGACCAGGACTTGGTTAGACAGGAGACTCGCTTGGTAAATAAGTCCAGGCTCTAGAACACGTTATGACTTTATTTTTGTTTCCAACGCTTCTACTTGACTCTCGGCTTTGTCGAACTGAGGTGTGATTTCACTCTGAGCATAGGTCAGCGCTGTGTGTTAAGCGGAGCAGTGATCTGAATTGGAACTGGTAAGTGTGTGTGAAGGTGGGAGGGGCAGGGAGTGTTACTGGTTCTCTGGAAGCAGCATCTCTGACTACTGCCAGTGTCTGGGGACAGATGCTCTAGGTAGATGCTCAGAGGGCTTGAGGGCAGAGTGGGCCTATTGCTAACTGCAGTGACTGCAGGCCCAGCAGCCAGCGCGTGTGTGTGGCCAGTGGGATTGGGGAGCTGACCCCCGGCAGGCACAGACCAGGCTCCTTCAGGCAAAGGGCAGGTGGTGGCGAGCCCTGGGTACCCCGGGAAGCAGCTCAGGGAGTAACTTTCTGCAGGTTTGGGGCAGTTATAAATTACACCCCAAAGCCCCAGCCCAGTGAGAAGGGCCGAGGGGAGGGACTGTGACTGCGAGGGGCATCTGAGTCCCAGCACCTCCCAGGCCTCTGCTCTGCCCCCGGCTTAGAGCTCTGCCTAAAGCCCAATCCCGCCCCGTGAGACTAAACCCAGGATGCTGCGCATTACAGAGACACAAATGTGGATCCTCAGACCCAACTGTTTATATCACGGCAGCTTCTTTCTGGCAGATCCATTTGAACTCAGCACCACACGTCTCAGACTGAATCCGGCTGCCTCTTATCCAGCCACAGCTGTTCCCTTCAGCAGAGCCTGAGACTTGGAAGCTGCAGAATTAAAGAGAGTCATGTCATTGTGGTTCTCTTTAACAAGGAAAGGCCCATAGGGGGAAGAAAGATAACACCTCTCTCTAATGGGAAGCAGGCTGTGGTGTTGTCCTTCATCTTTGTAACTTTCCTACAGAGCTTCAGGTGAGAAGGCAGCCCAGGAGGTGAGCTGAGTTAGGGGGTCTCTGGCAAGGAATGAACTAGGCTGAAACTCATGGGTCAGTGACCTGGTGCTTTTTTGTTGGAAGTGGCCACCGTGAGCTCCTGCATGTCGGTTTTCCTTTAAAAACAAAGTCTGAGGGCTTGTCTACGCTACAAAATTAGGTTGACTTAATTTAGTTCAACATACAGCCACCAAAGTAATTCAATCAGCTGTTAGTCTCCACACTATCCTCCTCCTGCTGGTGATGCACGTCCTTAATAGGTGCGCTCACACCGACTGAAGTGGGGCACTGACAGCTCCGTGGGGCTCACAGCTGGAGCCCCTCAACCACCCTGGGGTAACAGCCTCAGCTGTAAGTCTGGCATAGGGCTCAATTTCACAGCAGGGAGCCTACCGAGCTTTCTTGTCAATTTCATGGCTCCAGCTGTGAGCCCCAGGCTACAGAGCAGAGGGTGAAATTGACAGGAGTGACAGCCAACAGGCAATGTAAGTGACGCAACATCTGTGTGGGCACTGGGTTGCCCTACTACATGGACATAAGCACTGTGCCTCTTGTGCAGGTGGTATAACTGGGTTCAAAAAAGTACTGGGTAAGTTCATGGAGGATAGGTTCATCAACGGTTATTAGCTGAGATGATGAGGGATGCAACCTTGTGTATGGGGCAACCCTAAACCTTTGACTGCCAGAAGCTTAGTGTAGCCGATGGAATGGATCACCCCATAATTGCCCTGTTCTGTTTATTCAGATACTACGGTAATAGGGGCCAGATCAGCACCTTCGCCATTGACTACGCTAGTGGGAGTTTCTGGTGCAGTTATACTGGAAGCCCTGTAGTGTGGACACAGCTATATCCATATCTAAGGGCTTCTACCACTACAGCTTATGCCAGTGGCCCCGATCAGCATAAGCTACACTGCAATAAGCACAGGCACATTGGTATAACTGCAGCTACACTAGGGCCTTTGGAGGCACAGCAAAAATACCCTTAACCGAGGTAGTTACGCTGGTAAAACTTTGAAGGCCTTAGACAGACATTGGATATTTAACATCAGCAAGTTATATAATGGGAGCTTTTCCCAAACATCTCAAACAGGAAATGTCAGGCAGCACTTACAGCATTGGATCTAACGGGGAACCGTCCACCCAGGTCCATTTCCCCCCTGCGGGTGTCACCATAAGTCCAATCCAGACGTAGCTTGAACCTTGTGTAACATCCTGTATGAAATCCTGTGAGGCGCCAAGCAGAGGGGGAGGGGCGAATATGCCGTAACAGGCTAGAAGAATTCCCTTAGTGCTCCTGTTTAATACCTGCTTTTGGCTTCAGTGGCTCCGCCCATAATGCCAACAGGAGAACCCATCAGCCCCTGAGCTAATTCACCCTCACCCCTGGGTGGGCAGAGTCTCTCTATGAAGACATGGTAAAACCAGCACCAGTCCTTGGTGAGCTGGCCCTTTAAGGGAGTCCTGGGTTCAGCCTCACCTGTGACTAGGTGCCCCTGGGCTGAGAGGTTCAGGTGAGGGAAGCAGGTGACCAGGAGCCAGGCCTGGTGGGGCTACAAGGGCAGCCCAAGGTCAGTCTGGGCAGGGAGAGATTTGGTGGCGTAGGGGGGTTGTGTGAGTAGCTCTATGCAGACTGACTCTGCTGAGCTCCCAGACAGGGCTCAGGGGGGCAGAGCCTGCAGGAGCCAGCTGGGCAGTCTGGGGTGGGAACGCTGTGGGGGTCTTGTTCTGAACTGTATGTTAATCAGCCAGATGCCCCAGACTGGAGGAAAAGGAGAAATGGGGCAGAGGGGTAGAGCCAGGCTGGATAAACCTGCTGCTCTGGGATTGTAACTAGTGACACACGTCTCTCTCCAGCTGGAGTCTGATGAGCCTGTATTTTGTTACCATCTCCTCCCGGTTCTGGATCACGAGCATGCGAGAGCTCTTCCCCGAGCAGTCGTCACGGCTCCCAGTCCAGTCTTTACTCTCTTTAGACACCCAGTAGCACTCGTCCCCATGCAGCAGCCAGTCCCTGGGGCAGAGTTTGCATCCGGAGCCCCCTGGAGGGGGAGATGGGAACAGAGGTGTCATCAATTCTGAACATTCAAACTGCAGCTGGCTGAAAATGCTCGTTCAAGTTCTTTTTTAATGGGAATTGCCATTTTGACCAAAAGGAAAGTGTTTATTTTAGTTGAAATTGTTCTTTTTTTTTTTACTGTGTGTGTGTGTGTGTGTGTGTGTGTGTGTGTGTGTGTGTAAATACAAAATGGAAATACAGATTTTTTTCCATGGGCAGGATTTCATTTAGTTTTCATGAGGAAAAAACCACTTACCCGTAACATTTTCCCCACTGGAACTGAGAGGGAGCAGTTTTGCTTGTTACTTCCTTCAAAGGACAGCAAACTTCCATTTCTTTTCACATTTTCCATAAAATAGGCTTACAAATGTACCAGCTCTAGTTCTAGATATTGCTGAGTTTCCCCTACAGGCACGTAAAGAGCCTTTGCTCTCAATGTACTAGCGAGGGCTTTCCTCGGGGTCAGCACTCGAACAGCCGGGCACGCTGCAGGCCGGGTCAGCAAGGTGCTGGGAGGCCAGAGAGGAGAGAATTCGCTCCAAGTCTTTACACAGAGTTGGTTTCTTACTAAAGATCTGCTCTGACTCAGTCACAAGTTCTGGGCTCGATTCAGGAATCACTGGGTGGGAGGAATCTCTGGCTTGGTGCATTCAAATGTAATTCCGTGGGGGGTGACTATGTCAGCTTATAAAAGCTGAACGGAGACAGACTCAGGCTGGGCCCTGATGGGAGACCTCAAGGGAAACTCAGTGTTGAAACAAATAATACGGGTGACTGAGAAGGAGGGACACCCCCGACTAAGGCAGAACTGAACCCAGAGACCCAACCTGGCAGCTGGGGGCGCTGTACCTCTGCTGGTGTCACAATTCAGCTCAGTGTTAAAAGCAAGGTCCCATTATGGTCATTACAAATCCTATGGCTCTTCTTTAATGGTGGAGGTCTGAATCGGTTCAAATTACAGTTCGGGGGACTACACTTTGCCTCCTGCAAATGCCCTGGGCAATTCCAATAGGGGAGTGGATTCTGCTTCAACCATTTCCCTAAGAGATCGTCTGCCAGTGTTGTGTGTTGCTGAACAGCTGTTGAGTTTCACCCCAGAGGTGGCTGCATGTCAGTGGTGGGGGAAATGATTCCCATAAGTACTATGTGGTTTGTAAAGCACTTTGGGATCCCGCCTCTCGAGCAGTTGAATTATTTATTACACTTTTGTTAAGATTGTGCTCTAGCAATGGGAATTATTCTGCCCACTAGATGTCACTGCTGCTCCTCTGCACAAAGGGCTGAGAATTGTTTCTTGTGCTTAGACTGTTCACTCCCTGGGGAAGGGATTGTCTTTTTGGGACGTGTTTTTTATGGCATCTGGCACAAGGGGTCCTCGATCCCCGAGGCAGGACTGCAATACAAAGAAATACAGTAGAGCTGAGAGGTTCCTGCCCTGGATCGGGTTTGGGGTTGGGCTCGGGATGCTGCACACTAGGGTGACCAGACAGCCAGTGTGAACAATCAGGACAGGGGGTGGGGGGTAATAGGAGCCTGTATAAGAAAAAGTCCCAAAAATCAGGACTGTCCCTATAAAATCGGGACATCTGGTCACCCTGCTGCACACACAGAGTACGACAATCTCTGCCACAAAGCGCTCCCAGACTAGACATCTGATGTGAAACAGGTGGAGATAAAGAGGACGACGGCAACAAGGAAAGAGAGAGACAAGCTGGGTAATTCCTGTTTCTGGACTAACTTCCGTTGGTGGAAGATACAAACGTGGAGCTCCACAGAGCTCTTCTTCGGGGCTGGGGGAGGAAATCAGAGGAAACCCGAAGAAGAGCTCTGTGGAGCTCCAAAGTTTGTACCTTTCACCATCAGAAGTTGGCCCATGGTCTTGTCTCGCTAACTTTCTGGGACCAACCGAACCACAACACCAGTGCAGCCAACAAGGGAGAGTAACCCAGCCATATTGGTACAGACAAAGGCAGCCACAGCATGTGTCTTGCACCCACCCACTGGGATGGATGAAGTGAAAAAAGACAGGGGCGCTTGGGGTGTATAGCACATCATGACACCCAAAGCATTCAAGCATATTAAAAGGTCGTCCCGTTCCGCCCCCCATCAACTTAAACATCACCCTGCTGGCTGAACATTGTTCTCCTGCCGTAGTTATGAGCAGAATTGATTGAAAATTTTCCGTCCACTTTTCTTGACCCAAAAAATTGCCTTTTTTTTTTTCAGAATGAAAATCACTGCAGAAAATGTTTCAGTTGAAATTTTCCAGTTTTTGGTTAAAATAAATGTGTTCCCCTGGAAACTGTAAATTTCCTCCTTCATTTAGCCTCCTTTACACTGCCCAAGCGGCAGTGTTGCCAACTCTCACATTTAATCACAAGTTTAATTATATTTGGTGGTTTTTCCTTTGAGCCCCAGCTCTTGGAGTCAGGGGATTGTGAGAATTTCACTTTTTTTAAAAAAAAGATAAGTTTGAAAATGTGACTTTAGTGCAACCTAGAAGCTCAGAAACCAGAAAGTGAGTAAGAAAAACAAAACCCAACCACAAAAGTATTATTCTTCTAAAATCTTATGATTTTTGAGGGCCTGACTAATGGTTTTTGAGCAGCAGGAGATGGCAGTGCTGGAGTAGTGTAAATGAAGGGACCTTGGTGCGAATGAGAATCTAGCCCATGGTATTTCAAGCTGACAGTGTCCCTTTAACACAGTGACTGGGTTTTCAGTCACAGGGAGTCTGCAAACTCTTCCAGGGAGAGTGACTCCTGGTTCTGGGACAGTAGGAGCCGGGGTTACCTGCCAAGCTGCCATTGTGGGGTTCACACAGAATTGATTTCAAGCGAGACCGGAAATCCTCCAGGCAGGAGCTGCATTCATTGCTACTGACGATTCTGGCACCATCATTCTCTGATGCGTTTGTAGCTCCTCTGGTCTGTCCTTCACACAAGACAGGCAATTGGGAAACTTCAAAACATCATCACAGTCACTTCTAAGGCAACTATTTAGGGATTAAAAACCAGCCTGTATAGGGTGTAAAATCAAGGTTCCATCGCAGCTAGGCCAGGGGCAGAGAGACAAACTCATTCATTAAACCTGTAAGCAGGGTCTGATGAGCTCTCCCCTGATATCTAGTGATGAACTGGGGGAAGGGCTCAGGAGCAGAATGTATTTGCATAGACACGCCTACTCTGGCTAGGCGTTCAGCAGACAGCCCCGCTTTGTCAAAATGATCAATTTTGGCTGGTGATGGGTTACAAATTGAATGCAGGGTAATGAAATGTTGTTCTACTGATTGTACAGGTCAAGGGCAGCAGAACTGTGCTTTGCCTGACCTGATTGAGGGGGTCATCCTAACCTTAACCTCACTTTGCTAAGCACGGGGTAGGGATGCCAACTCTCATTAAGGATTGGTGTATGGGTAAAATAGAGTTATGATTGTCTGTGGTGTCTGCCTGTAGTGTTAAGCTATGTCTCCACTGTAGTTAAATATCTGTGGTTGGCTGGTGTTAGTTGCCTTGGGTTTGAGCTGCAGGATTTTAGAATTGTAATGTACGTATGTAGGCTTAGGCTGGAAACTGGGTGCTGGGAATCTGCTGGTGTGGGGAGAGTCCTAGAGCCTAGGTTGTAACCTAAACCCAAATGTTTACACAGCAATTTTACAGACCCACAGCCTGAGTCAGCTGCTCCAGGCCAGCTGTAGGTGTTTAATTGTAGTGTAGACACATCCTCCCTTCTCCAGTGTTTAAAGAGAGCTGACTGGACTCAACTGAGAGTCCTTGTTTCTGTTCAGTGGTTCCTAGAGCTGAGATCACTGCTGAGCGGGTCTAGGGGCTGATTCTTAGACATCAGGCGGCAGTGAGCGACAAGCAGCGACAGTGAGGGGGGAGCCCATGTGACTGCACCTCTAAACTCTGGATCTTCACTGACTAAGGATGGCAGCTGTGAGTGGGGTGCAGTGGAGGGAGCGGGGAGTGGCGTGTTTGTTCATCTGACTTTCACATTGGAAGGTGGGAAACTGAAGCAAAGGACACTGCCCAGAGTACAGGGGGGTGGGTATTTGGACTTACCAATCATGGTGGGGGTGTTTTCCCAAATTAATGCTGGGTTCCCTTTAACTAAAAGTTTTTGTTTGTTGTACACATGGGAAGTTTTGTCTCTTAGAAGCACCCAAGGATATTTAGTTTTCCCAGATTACTGGCTGGGGGCTCAAGCCAGTTCTGATTTGTGTTGTCCCCCGTCAATCCATCTCCCAAGCAGAGTTTTGACTCCAATAAGGGAGAAGAGCCAGAGACTCAGTGAAGTCCACAAGGACTTTGCAGTTGCGGCTGATTATACAGGAAATGTGGCCAGATTCTACCGTTGTGGGCTGCCAGGGTTGCTGCAACAATGTGTCCGGGGGCGGTGCTGAGAGCCATTGAACAAAACTGCAAACCCTGCATATGATGGAAACTACTGCAAGCCAGGGGGTGTGGCAGCACCCCCAGCACCTCTTGTTCCAGAACCTATGGACAACAACCCCTTAAGGTCCCTGCCAACCCTACATTGCCAGGAACAGGAGTCTATGACTAAGGAAGAGCACCCCTAGTTCCAGCACCTATGTGGAGCATGAAACCCTAAGATACATGGGTACACAGCTCACTTTGCTGCAGTCACCCTCAGACCCAGCACCCTCTGACATCAGACACCCATGAATTCCCTCTGCTCCTCTCTCTGGTACAGAAGCAGCCGAGCCTGCGTTCTGCACCCCCAGCTGGGCGACTTAGTTGAGATGAAGGGGAACAGGAGACAAAGCAAAATCCGCTGTGAGTTCTCCCTGAGCAACGAGCGAGTCCTCTCTGCACCAGCAGGAGCTCCAGGCAGGGCCGGCTCTAGGCACCAGCGCGCCAAGCATGTGCTTGGGGCGGCACTTTCCAAGGGGCGGTGCTCCCGCCCTCCCCCCACACTTTTTTTTTTTTTTTTTGCTTGGGGCGCAAAGAGCGGCCCTGAACCAAGATGTTCCCGGTCAGCTGAGGCTTCCAGGCGGAGCTGGAACTGACACCGCAGTTCTGGCTGCAGTCACTAGATGGCGTCACGGCAGCCTGAGTTGCCCAGGCTGGACTGCAGCATCTCCTGGAGCTGGGCCCGGGCTGCGGGCTGCGGAGATGAGGGAAGAGGGGCCCAGGATGCAGGGAGGGGGGAGGGGTCCTGCTGCTCTGCACTGAGTCTCCCCAGGGCGGGCAGCGTTTCCCCGCGGCAGTGGGCTGTGCAGGGAGCCGCCGGGCTGGGCAGGGGGCGCGGATCCCGGCTCGCGCTGACAGGGCGAGTGGCTGGGCAGCCCGAGCTGCCAGGGAGCTGCCCCCTCCTGCCCCCGGACCCAGCCCGCTGCGCACCTCCCCCGCCTCAGCCCCGCGCTGCCTGCCCTGGGTGGGGAGAGGCAGAGCCCGGCTCCGAGTGCTGCTCTTAGAACCTGGCTACGCCACTGTTCTGAGAACTCTTGTAGCAAAGGAACCAGCAGCAGCAACAAAGCCTGATCTGGAAAAGACAAAATGTAAACAATGACAAGGCCAGAGAGGCAGCTCAGAGCCTCATTGACCCCTTTAAAGCTCGGTAGAGGGACAGCCCCCATATCAAACTTCACTGGGACAGATCTTTAGTGGTGTAATTGGCATAGTCCAGTGACTCCAGGCAGTGAGGGCAGGGCCAGTGTAACCGCTAAGCCAGGCCTGCACAACTCGTAAAGTGGCGAGGGCCATATTATTCCAAAGAAAACAGCTGAGGGCCGAAGCCTCCTGGCCTAGCCGAACCCCCCCAGCACCGCCCAGCCCCCTGAAATACTGCGCTCCCCCCAGCACAGCCCGCCCACCCCGCAGAAATAAACCCTCCTTCCCCTGAGCTGCCCCACCGAAACAACGGTATTGAACCTTGGTAATATGTTATAGGGGGCCCCTAAGGTAGTATAATTAAGGTAAAAGAAAAATGTCTTTTTGCTAGAAGTAGAACAGGCTCTTCCCCCCACTTCGTAATCAATTGTCCTGTTGAAGGAACGAGGTGGGACTGAGGAAGGCGTGGAAGGCAGCACCTCCAGACAGCTGCAATGCTTGGAGAGGGGATGGGAGCCAGACCAGATCAGTAGAACAGGTCAGCCACTGACTCCTCACTCGCCTCCTCAGCCTCCCACCTCCCCCCGCCTCGCCTCCTCAGCCCCTCTACTGCCCACCCACTCGCCTCCTCAGTCCCAGCCACTACCCGCCCGCCCGCCTCCTCACCCCCCACTCCCGCCTCGCCTCCTCAGCCCCTCCACTGCCCACCCGCTCACCTCCTCAGTCCCCGCCACTACCCGCCCGCCCGCCTCCTCACCCCACTCCGCCTCGCCTCCTCAGCCCCTCCACTGCCCACCCGCTCACCTCCTCAGTCCCCACCACTGCTTGCCCGCCGCTCACCTCCTCACCCCACCCCGCCTCGCCTCCTCAGCCCCTCCACTGCCCACCCACTCGCCTCCTCAGTCCCGCCACTACCCGCCCGCCCGCCTCCTCACCCCCACTCCCGCCTCGCCTCCTCAGCCCCCGCTACTGCCCACCCGCTCGCCTCCTCAGCCCCCGCCACTACCCGCCCGCCCGCCTGCGCACCCCCCACTCCCGCCTCGCCTCCTCAGCCCCTCCACTGCCCACCCGCTCGCCTCCTCAGTCCCCGCCACTACCCGCCCGCCCGCCTCCTCACCCCCCACTCCCGCCTCGCCTCCTCAGCCCCTCCACTGCCCACCCGCCACCTCCTCAGTCCCGCCACTGCCCACCCGCCGCCGCCTCCTCACCCCACCCCGCCTCGCCTCCTCAGCCCCTCCACTGCCCACCCGCCGCCTCCTCAGTCCCCACCACTGCTTGCCCGCTCGCTCACCTCCTCACCCCACCCCTGGCTCGCCTCCTCAGCCCCCGCCACTGCCCACCCGCTCGCCTCCTCACCCCCACCCCGCCTCGCCTCCTCAGCCCCTCCACTGCCCACCCGCTCGCCTGCTCAGTCCCGCCACTACCCGCCCGCCCGCCTCCTCACCCCCACTCCCGCCTCGCCTCCTCAGCCCCTCCACTGCCCACCCACTCGCCTCCTCAGTCCCGCCACTGCCCACCCGCTCGCTCGCCTCCTCACCCCCACCCCTGCCTCGCCTCCTCAGCCCCTCCACTGCCCACCCGCTCGCCTCCTCAGTCCCGCCACTACCCGCCCGCCCGCCCGCCTCCTCACCCCCACCCCGGCTCGCCTCCTCAGTCCCCACCACTGCCCACCCGCTCGCTCACCTCCTCACCCCACCCTGGCTCGCCTCCTCAGCCCCCGCCACTGCCCACCCGTCTCTTCAGCCCCCCTCCCTCACCTGCCGCTTGCCTACTCACCCCCCCACGAGCCACACAGTGAGCCCACACGGCCGGCATGTTGTGCAGGGCTGTGCTAGGCGAACTAGGCGGCCGCCTACGGCGCCAAAATTTGGGGGTGCCAATAAGCGGTGCCCCAAATTTCTTTTTACACCATTACTGAAAAACGAATGAATAAAGAAAAGAGAAACGTCCTTGAATTTGCATTTTAACTTGTCATTCTTCTCTCGCAGGTTACAGCTCTAGCTTATGCCAGCGCTGCATTGCAGGCAGGGGCTGCAGGCACCAGATGACCAAGCACGTCCTTGGGGCGGCACCTTGGTGCGGGGCTGCGCAGGGTTTGGGGGGGGGGGTTGGGTTCCTGCAGAGCAGCGCTGGAGGGGACCGGGCTCTGGGGGGGGGCGGGGCTTCGGCCGGGGCGGTTCATGGGGCGCTCGGAGGGGGCGGGGGCTTGGTGCAGGGCGCTGTGGGGGGCGGAGGCCGGGCGGGGCACACCGCTCGGAGGGGGCGGGGCTTTGGGCGGTGAGGCGCATACTTGGCGGGGCGGGGCTCTTCTGTTTTGCTTTGGGTGGCAAAAAAAAGTTAGCGCCTCCGTTACGGAGGGTATAAAAAGGCCGGTGCAGGGGCGCGGCGCGGCGCTGCGCTGCCGGAGCCTCTGCTCCTGTCCCGCTCCCGGGGCATTTCGCTGTGGGGGCTGCTGCACCGAGACCCTCTCCCCGAGCCGGGCAGCTCCCGGCGGGGCAGCCCGTCCCCTCGCTGCTCCTTCTGCCCGCCAGCCGGGTTCGCTCCCAGCCCGCTCCCCGGGGGGCTCTGGCTCCGGGGGACACGAGCCTGGGCGAGCTGCGAGCCGGGCTCCGGTTCCCCGCGGAGCGATCGGGGGCTGCGTGTCCCCGCCAGCAGGTGAGGAGGGGCTGGCGTTGGGCACGGACCGGGGAGGGGGGCGAGCAGGGAGTTGGGTGGGTGCATCGATCACACTGGGGAACCGGGGTCTATTGGGGAGGGGGCTGTGCGCTGATCGGGCGGGGAAGTGGGGAGGGCTGTGCGCTGATCGGGTGGGGGGGGTCTATTGGGGTGGGGGCAAAAGAAGCGGTTAAACTGCAGGAGCTGAAGTTTCCACCTGAGACAAGAACTCCGCTGCTGGTGAACAAATCACATAGGCGGCAGGTTTGTATAATTTTTGGTGGGGCCCAAAACGGTGGTGCCCCCCCCTACTCCCGCCCTGTAAGCAGATATAAAATGAAGCTACAACACGTCAGTACCACAAGATTACAAGGTTGGAGAAGGGTAGGGGTTCCAGGGGCCAGTCAAGGGACAAGGAGCAGGGGGTTGGATGGGGCAGAGGTTCGGAGGAGCAGTCAGGGGACAGGCAGCAATTGGATAGGCATGAGAGTCCAGGGGGTTTATCAGGGGACAGGTAGGGGGTGGGGTCCTGGGGGAAAGTTGGGTGGGGTCTCAGGAGGGGGCAATTGGGGACAAGGAGAAGGGAGGCTTAGATAGGGGCTGGGGTCCCAAGGGGCAGTTAGGGGCAGTTGTCTCAGGAGTGGGTAACGGGGGACAAGGACCAGTGGTGTTTAGATAGGGGTGGGGTCCTGGGGGCAGTTGGGGCAGGGGTCTGGGAGGTGGCAATCAGCGGCCAGGGCTGGGATTCAAAGGGCTCTGAGCTGCTGGCAGCCGCGGGAGCCCTGAGACCTTTAAATCCCAGCCGCGCGGCTGAGATTCAAAGGGCTCTGGGCTCTCTGCCCCTGCGGGCAGCCCAGAGCCCTCCGATGCCCAGCTGCGGCTGGGATTTAAAGGGCTCTGGGCTCCCCGCGGTTGCAGGCAGCCCAGAGCCCTCTGATTCCCGGCCGCTGCTGGGATTTAAAGGGCTCTGGGCTCCCGCGGTTGCAGGCAGCCCAGAGCCCTCTGATTCCCAGCCGAGACTGGGATTTAAAGGCTCTGGGCTCCCGCGGCAGCGGGCCCGAGCCCTCTGATTCCCAGCCGCGGCTGAGATTTAAAGGGCTCTGGGCTCCCCGCGGTTGCAGGAAGCCCGGAGCCCTCTGATTCCCGGCCCCGGCTGGGATTTAAAGGGCTCTGGGCTCCCCGCAGCGGGCAGCCCAGAGCCTCTGATTCCCAGCCGGCTGGGATTTAAAAGGCTCTGGGCTCCCCGCAGCAGCGGGCAGCCCAGAGCCCTCTGGTTCCCAGCCGCAGCTGGGATTTAAAGGGCTCTGGGCTCCCCGCCGCAGAGGGCAGCCCAGAGCCCTCTGATTCCCAGCCGCGGCTGGGATTTAAAAGGCTCTGGGCTCCCCGCTGCTGCCGGCAGCCCAGAGCCCTCTGATTCCCAGCCGCGGCTGGGATTTAAAGGGCTCTGGGCTCCCCGCCGCAGCAGGCAGCCCAGAGCCCTCTGATTCCCAGCCGCAGCTGGGATTTAAAGGGCTCTGGGCTCCCCACGGTTGCAGGTAGCCCAGAGCCCTCTGATTCCCAGCCGCGGCTGGAATTTAAAAGGCTCTGGGCTCCCCGCCGCAGCGGGCAGCCCAGAGCCCTCTGATTCCCAGCCGCATCTGGGATTTAAAGGGGCAAAACCTAGCTCCAAATATTGGTGGAGCAGAGCCCCTGATTTTGAATATTCCTGGGGCTTTAGCTCCACGAGCCCATATAAGTTGGCGCCCATGCACAGAGCGGATGGTTTTGGGGTGGGAGGGAAAATGATGTTTCTCTGTACTGAGAAAAGCGTCCCTGTTGTTGCCTTACTATCCGGGTCAGACTCTGTTTCTTTGCCTTTGAACTGATGGGCAAAAGTGTCCTAATGCCCCCTGTGAACTGCGTCCCAACAGCCAGGGGTGGCTCCAGGTACCAGCGCTTGGGGCGTCAAGAGGGGGGGCTCTGCCAGTCGCTGCGAGGGCGGCAGGCAGGCTGGCTTGCCTGCGGAGGGTCCGCTGGTCCCTTGGCTTCACTGGACCTCCTGCAGGTACACCTGTGTGAGGTTGGCAGCCTGCCTGCCCTGCTTGGGGCGGCAAAATGCCTAGAGCCACCCCTGGCTGTGGGTGAGGAGGGAGGGATTATGGCAACACCCTGTCTCTGGGGATGAACACAAGAGCTTTGGAAAAGCTCCATCTGATCTTGGATGGGGCCAGCCAGCCCCCCATGCAACCCCATGGAAAGGGGACCCTGTCAGCCCTGCTGCTCCAAGCCCTTCACTGGTGGCTCCCACTCCTTGGCTGTCTATGGGGCCAAGTCTCCCCTCTCAATCCCTCCACCCGACCTCAGCTTTTCTCATCTGCACCCCAGATCCCCTGCCCCAGGAGTCTCTCGAGGGCTGAGTCCTTCACTTCTAACCCTCGCACTCCCAGCTACATCTCTGCCCCTCTATGGATTGGGGGGGGGGGCAGGAGTGGAATTTCTTCCTTTTGAGCCCAGTAACTGGTGTTTGGCTGAGGCACGTCTCCACTCTGTTATTTCCAAGGGGAGCTGAGCTCTTTTGACCTCCTGGCCCCTGTAATGGGTGCTGGGCCGGTCTGAAAATCCAGGCTGTGGTGCAGTGTGGAGAAATCGGCCTGGAAATCACCCAGCAGCAGCGACCCCAAACTCCCTGTCCCAAGGGTTTGCATTGGGAGGAACCTGCTAAGCAAGAAACTCCCTCCCCGCTGCACATCCCCGTCCCCGGGCCAGGGAGGAGGAAGGACCCTGACCCAGTTCTTGGGAAAACAGCAGCAGGGAAGAAATCCCCAGGGAGCTGCGGACCGAGCAGGCTGCAGGAGCTGAGGCGGGGACCAGGGTGGATGAGGCAGTTCCGGCTCATGGGCGGGGGGGAGCAGCTCCAGTCTTGACTATAACCCGCTTCTGATTGACACATTTTTTCCAGCTGTGCTTGTGAACAGAAGCGCCATAGCCCCAGGCCAGGTGAGAGGGGACGGGACGAGGGATCTGAGCTTCTCCCCGCTCCGGGCTGGGCGGGAATGTATTTGTTTGGGGGACCAGGCTCGGGCAGGTGGATATTTTGTGGGGGCTGTAACCAGGCTGGCTGGGTTTGTTTTCGAGAGGTGAATGTGGGGGGCAGGTTTGATCTTTTGGGGGTGGTGGGGGGCACCGTGAGCTATGTAGAAATGGAGCATGCACAGTGTGGCTCGTGTTGATTTCCCAGCCAAGCCAGTAGGTCAGGGGCTCTCAAACTGTGGGTCGGGACCCCTCAAGGGGTCGTGAGGTTATTACATGGGGGGGGGATCATGAGCTGTCAGCCCCCACGGCAAAGCCTGCTTTGCCTCCAGCATTTAGAATGGGGTTAAATATATAAAAGTGTTTTTTGAATTGATAGGGGGCTCATGCTCTGAGGTTTGCTGTGTGAAGGGGAGTCACCAGTACAAAAGTGTAAGAGCCGCTGCAGTAGGTGGTGCCTTGGTTCTTTGCTAGCCCTGCCCTGTCGCTGTGGCCTGGGGGCAGTGAAGGCGAGACCCCTCCCCCCAGTCCCTGCTGAGCTGGGTGGGAAATGACAGGGCTCCGCACGTTCTGATCTCTACAGTTCTCATCCCCTCTTGTGTTTAAAGAACAGGAGAACTTGTGGCACCTTAGAGACTAACAAATTTAGTCACCCACTCCTGTGATAGACCCACAGGGATTCAGGCCTGGCTGCTCTGGAGAAGGTTACAAACCAGTTCGCTCTGTAGCTCCCCTGGTCTCCTGAGTTTGTTGATTTCCCAGAGCTGGGAGGGAGCAAGGCCTAGATCCTCAAAGGTGTTTAGGCGTTTAACCCAAAACCTGGAGGGGTGTATCAGTTTGAGTCCAGCAGTGAGCCTGCCTAGTAGATGGAGAGGCCCCCCCCCCCCCCAGCTGGAAGGAGGTTCTCTGGCTGTGGGCTCCTCTCTCCATGAGTAGCTGTGAGCACGATGTGAAGATACAGCTGGTCGTAGGGTTCAGGTGTTCTCAGCCTAGGAGGGTTGTGAACGGCTGTCAAACAGCTGCATTGGTACCTCCCTACTTGAGAGCGGGGTCCCAGCTAGACAGCAGATCTCAAGGGCTGGGGTCCCTGGTATGGAAAAAGGTTATAAACCTGTCATGGTGATAACCCTGCATCTGTCCAAGTAATGAGAGAGCAGGAGCGAGTCTGTTTGTGAGTGGGATTGATCAGGGCCACATTATCGACTCTGACTAGGGCCCTGGCTCCTGGAGTCATGTGATTACCTCAGACTGTTGTTTTTGTTTTTTGTTGTTTTTTTTTTTCATCTCAAAGGGGTGTTAACCACAAAACCTGCTGTTGGGGAGCCCCCCCCATCAAGACCACTCCAGTAAAGGACTCTGCATGTGGCAGGAGGGGAAGAGTGCACCATCTCCTTGCCCTCTTCATTCCCCTGCGTCATGGGAAGAAAGTGGTGCCCAGACCCTGGAGTGGGAATTATGGACTTTTGTGAACCCTGCAACCAAGGGGAGATGCTGGGACGAGGACTGTGGCCCAGGAAGGGCGAAGGGCTTGTGTTATTTTGTTTGGATTCTCACTTATCCCAGAAGAGGGAGGACACTTGTTGCCATGGTGACTGTGGAGAGCTACACGGAATTTATTACCCAACTGCTGAGGGGAAACTGAGGCATGGCCCGAGTTCAACTGAGGAACAGGCTCACCGGATGCCAGGCCAGGTAAGGGCCTCTTCCAGAACCCATTCACTGATAACTTGTGGCTGTGTGGATTACTTTGATGCAGAGTTTTATGGTGCTTTGCAAGGTGGTGGCATCAAAGTGTGATTTCATATGTGGTTGTTCAGGTTATTGTAACCACCATCCCCGTGGGATCTGTGTGCTAGCTAAGTGGTGTGAGTAGCACCTGTCTGAGCTGCCCATTCTCCGCAGTATCTGAGCATCCTCCATGGAAATCAGTGTTTTCCTTTGTCTCTGTTTCCCTCCCCAGAAGGAGAACTGCCTGTCTCACTTTACTGTTCTGTACTGACACTCTTCACTGGTGTCTATGCACCTTCCATGTAAAATCAATAGTTAGACCCTTAGTGGGCTTCATGGAGTCTCCTGCACTCTTCCCTTTTGAGGTAAAACTCTGCGTGGGGTACGTTTTGGCTTTTTTTGAATTGGTTGGCTGGCTTGTTTCAGAGTTTTTTGTTCTGTTATTGGGGGGGTGTCAGTGTTGAGTGTTGTCATTGTTACAGGGCGTCCCCTCTGTTTGTTGGGGAATCTGTGGCTGGGCACTACTGCGCCTGGACCTTCCTCAGTCTCTGCTAGTGAATTGACACCTTTAGTTTTTTTGGCTTTAGTTGAAATGTAGCAGCCTGGTACAGAGAGACTCCGTGCTCCTTGTGCTGAGTTTGCTGATGAGCGTAAGAATGGCCAAACTGGGTCAGACCAACGGTCCACACAGCCCTGGATCCTGTCTTCAGACTGTGGCTGTTGCTAGATGCTTCAGAGGGAATGAACAGAACAGGGCAATTATTGAATGACCTGTCCAGTCCCAGCATCTGGCAGTCAGAGGCTTAGGGACACCCAGCATGGGACTGTGCCCCTGACCATCTTGGCTGATGGCCATTGATAGATACATTCATGGAGGATGCATCCTATTCTTTTTTGAACCCAGTTATAGTGTTGGCCTTCACAATATCCCCTGGCAATGAGTTCCACAGGTTGACTATGCATTGTGTGAAGTAGTTACTTAGATTTGTTTTTAACCTGCTGCCTGTAATTGTGTGACCTCCTGGTTCTAGTATTATCCAAAGGGGTAAATAATATGTTTTCTCTAACATTCAGGATTTTATAGACCCCTATCATATCCCGCCTGAGTTGTCTCTTTTTTTTTTTTTTCCCAAGCTGAACAATCCTAGTCTTTTTTAATCTCTCCTCATATGGAAGCTGTTCCACATCCCCATAATTTTTGTCACCCTTCTCTGTACCATTTCCAGTTCTAAAATATCACTTTTGAGATGAGCTGCCAGAATTGCATGCAGTACAGAAGGTGTGGGTGTGCCCTGGATTTATATAGTGGCATTATGATAAGACAGAAAATATCTCTCCCGTTCCTAACAGGCTGTGAGCTGGTGTGGCGGCCGCTGCACATTGTAGTTCTTTGAAAACATCCGCTCAGTGATGCCAAGATCTTTCCTGAGCGGTAACAGCCCATTTACACCCCAGCATTGGCTCTGTGCAGCTGGGATTGTTCTCCAACCTGCCTCCTCTTCCCCAGCCTGCACAGACACGGGCGGGGGGCGGGAAGGCGGGTTCTGCATCCTGCAGTGTGGGCCCTGGCTTGTCCCCCGGGTCAGGTTCTCCCTGGTAGGGAGTGACGGCGGGACCGTCCTTCCTAGGCGCGGGGTCCCCCTACAAGCGCCGATTGGCTCCGCTCTGACTGGGAGCCAATCAGAAAGGGGACGGGAGGGTCCGGCCTCGCTTTGGGGTAGGTCACTTCCTGGGGGCTGCGCACGCAGGCGGTGGTTGTTCTGCGCAGGGCTCTGGATCTGCCAGGCCTCGGGCCGCCGGCTCGGGTCTCAGGTGAGGGCTGGGCCGGGCCGCGCGTGTGTCCGAGCCGGGTCTGGGATGGGCTGAGTCAGCTCCAGGGACGCGGCTACTCCCAGGCACCACCCCCAAACTTTGGCTTCGGTGGCTGGCGGGTTGGCAGCGCAGCCGGCCGGAGATAGCGGGGCTGGGGCTGCAGCATCTGTCGCAGCTGCCGGTTTCCTCGGGGCGGGGCGGGAGCAGGGCCCTGCCGGAGGCTGGAGAGGGGTTGCGGCTATTCCCACCCCCCCCATCCATCATGGCGGCAGCTCAGAGGAGGAGCAAAGCGGACACGGGCTCTGCGCGGGGCACCGGGACCTCCGCAGCGATGGCGGCTCTTGGGGTGGGAGGGGAACTGCCCCGAGCTCCCCGCAGAGGAACACGGGCCCGGCCCAGCGACCCCTGCGGCGGCCGTGGGGAGCTCAGCCCAGGACTAAGGGGAGGAGCAGGTGAGCGCGAGGCAGGACGTGCAGCTGTAGCCCTGGGTGTGTGTAACCGGGAGCCCAAACACCCGTGCCCCGCCCCACCCCCCCATCCGGTCCCAGAGCTCTCAGTGCGGGGAGGGGGAGTCTGCCCCTCCCCCAACCCATGCAGAGCCCCGCGCCCACCACCCCCCGCCCCGCCCCTTGCCCCCAGGGCTACCAGTGCGTGGGGGTGGGCTGATGTCTCTCCAAGTCCTACACTGGGGTAGTCAATAGGCGGACCAATCCGGACCACCAGACACTTTTGAATGCACTGTGAAATCTTTTTATTTACTTATTATCATTACAGTTGTTGTTATTGGGGTTTTTGGTATTATTTTATCTGGTGTCTGGATCTTTACTGGACCTTAACAAAAAATAACAGATCACCCCTGCCCTATTCAGAGTGGCCCCACCCGACTTCCAGAGTTGTCAGTGCAGGGGGGAGTGAAACCCCCCAGCCCCATGCAAATCTCCACCTCTCAGAGCTGTCAGTATTTGGGTGGGAGGGATGAAGGCAGATTGACTTAAATTAACCAGATTTTAAATTTCCACTGTTAATCATCATTTAAAGCAGCAAGCAGGTACCTCCACTTAAACAGACAGTTTTCATCTAATTTGCCATTTTTACTTTTTAGTTACTTTTCCTAAAGGGAGGCTGATTCTCATAAACTGATAACCATTAAAATCTTTAGATCTACATCTAAATAAAGCTTTTACAGTAAATTTTGGTATTTTTTCTTAACCAGGAGGATACACTATATCTAGACACATTAATTGCTTAAATAATATAGCTACATGTACAAATATTCAGATTTTCAACTTTTAATTTTTGGGAATGTTTTTTGTTTTGGTCAAGCTTTATTTGGATGGAACTCAGAATTAAATTAAACTTAAATTCAGCATTTAAATTTTTTTAATAAAAATACCTTTAAATATGCTGGATATGTTAGGGGGAAAAACGGTTCTCAAAACATGTTTTGCATTTAAAACGGATTACTTAAAGTCATGTATCCTGCCCATGATCAGGGATCCTAGCTGCTATGATGATATAAATAAATAAAAAGGTAATAAATATCTGTAGTTAGTGAATTGAACTGATTGCTTTTAGTCATCATGGGTGGGATCAGCAAAAGTACTTAGATGCCTAAATCCCAGTTTCGACTCTGCTTCAATCCACAAAACTTTTGACAAACCTGATAGGCCCCTAAACTCACTTGGCACCTAAGTTTATGAGACTAAAAGTTCTCTAGGTGTCTGTTCTAGCCTTTGAGGATATGCATTGTTGCCTCGTGTGACTCATCTGGACGTCCCAGGTGGTGACCTAACCACTGGACTAGACGTTATAATGTGGCATCTCCTCTTTCTCAGGCTTTTGTAGTCAATAGCTTCCCTGTGGTCTGGATTTAGGTGCCTATTGCTGGGAGAGGGGCAGAGGTTAGGACACACCCCACTGGTCAGCATCTCCCATTGGTTGGCTTAAGTGGCTCCCCAGCTAACGTGTTGGCTCCCCATTCATTTGATAGGAGCCTGTGGGCCTAAATCAGCTTTGTGGATCACAAGATGTTTCCTGGATTTTCTATCCACCTACAAGCTAGGAGCTGTGGTGCAATGCCTGAGTCCTGTGTGGCTCCCGCTCCATGTTCGTTAAGACTTTCGAGCAGTGGTTCTCAGCCTATGTACCATTGTGGGCCGCATCCAATACTACCTGTAGGGCCCTGAGGTGTCACATGAGCTGCAGCTGTGTGCTGATTGGCCTGCAGGTTGAGAACCAAGGCTATAGAGCTCCCCTTCTCACACCTAGTTTTCATCCATAGATTGTGTCGGGGACTCGAACCCCAACAGCGAAGTTCGTTGTCTGACCGCAGTGAGACAGGCAACACCAGCAAGGTCCGATAAAAAGTTCTTTATTGACAAGTGCACGTATCAGTAAAGAACAGCTCGTATCCGAAAAGAACCAGCCCCCCCCAACAGCTTAGTATTAGCTTATATAGACAGTTTTATTACGTCATAAATTATTCACTTCACACAACCCATATCCCACCCCCCTTTGGTTAGTAACAAACCCTAATAACAAAGCACATCTGTCTTTCTTTATAATGTAAGCAAGTTGTGATGCCCCAGCAACTTTCTTATCAGCATAGTTGCCAAGCACCAGACACTGGAAGACAGGAGTTAACGCAGCTGGTAACTTGAGGAATGCACCTCCCTTTCGTATCTCACTTTTTCCCAGGGCTTTATGAAACATGCTGACTTCAGTCAGATTGACATAACTGGTTTTTGTGCTACATCTTTATTCAGGCCTAACAATCCCCCCTTTGTCCCTAGAGGACCAACGGGACTCTTGGGACAACAAATGATCGCTTGGCAGGGCACAACCGGGTTACGGTTTCTTCAGTTGCAGACGAAGCTTCAAATCGCCTTCAGGGGTAACAGTTCATTGGTCTGGGGCACTGACTATAAATCAGTTAGGTATACCAAGGGGTCTAATGTCCCAGATGTCTCGGTAAATAATTCAGTCCCACGCCTCCTCCCCATGGACCCGGCAGGATCTGGTATGTGGAGCCCACACCCACCCTAACCGGTCCAAATGCTTGGAAGGAGCACTGTGAATGTCCACACTTCCATCCAGAAAGTGTCCAAGTATGTCTTCATGACCACAGATCAGATGGTACTCCTGTGTGTCTGTAAGGGCAGTGGGCCAAGTCCAGTGCTCAGGATCAATTTAAACATACTAGATCCCACTGCAATGCCATTCCAGCCTCAGTGATATTTAGTACCATCTCTGTCAGTAACTTCTGGGTCACAGAACTAAGGGTGGAAATGACATGTAACTCACCAACTCCAGCCTGTACTTAAGATAGCTGAGCATCAAAAATAAGTCTAGTGGCCTTTTCTAGTTGGCCCAATTTCTCATCATTTTCTTGGCCTTTAAGAATATTCCAAATGGCAGTGTACCATTGGCCCCTAGACCACAGGGATTTGGTCAATTCTCTTTCTTTCCAGAGGAAATAACCCAGGCCCTCTGTTGTGCTAATCTAATGGCAGCCCCTTGTGAGCAATCTGGGTATGTAAAAGCGATCTGAAAACTGGATAAGGACAATGCTATTCAAAATGCAATGAGGGAGGGCAATACATGCTGAAGGATTTATCCAAAACACAGGGCGCAGCCTGTAGAATAAACCCCAAAATCCAATTAATACCACAGTTCCAAACATAAGTCCCACAAATTTAGTCCTGCCAGTGTGTAATTCTTTGTTTTGTCACCAGGGTCAGTTCTCAATGTCCTTTCTGGTCAGGAATTCCTGGACTTTGGCAATGTCAGTGGAGTGAGTGTTTTTTTCTTCTTTCCCAAAACAGATGTAGTTTAGCATTCTACAGAGAAGAGATGATGAGTACATCACCCTGTAATGGTTTTGCTTCTTTTAGAAAAATTCAAAGGCACAATAGATTTGTCCGTGGACAAGGGAGAGGTTCAACTAGCACGTTACCTTGTCCTTTTGCCATGCTGTTCAGAAGCACAATAGAACTAGAAAAAAGAATAGGCTTATCATCAGTAGGAGAATTCTTCTGAGGTGGAGGGGTCTTTTTGCAGAGAGAATCCTGGGTCCAAACAGTCAGTCTTTGGCACTTCACAGCGGTGTTGGTAGTCAGCAGGACTCAATACGGGCCTTTCCAGCATGGAGCCAAGGCAGTCTTTCGTTGATGGATCTTTATGTAGACCCAGTCTCCTGGTTCCAAGGGGTGGGAGGGCTGCTAGGATCTTTGGGTTGTTTCTTCTTTACCTGTGAGAAAAGAAACCTAACACATTGCATTAGTGTCTTTGCAGAGTTTACAAATTTTATAGCTGCATGGGCAAATTTAAGTCCCCCCCTTGTTCCTTTTGAGGGTTAGCCAAGTCTTAGCTGTGAGGAGTGTCCTTGAACAAAGTCAGTGTCTCAGCTTTAAACTGAGCATGTTATCTATTTTTTTTTTCAGTCAACTTGTTTTTTTTTTTTTCGCTTCCCTTCTCAGCTTTTTTTTTTAACCTACAAAAAAAACTTTCATGTTTTACGTATACACCTGGTGTTAACAATGAACACATACACATTGCTGTTATACAGTACATTAGTCTTATCTAATATATGCCACATATACCATTTCACTAAAATAATGTTATTACAGAACTTGAGAACAACAAACCAAGACAAGCACACCCACTTCGATGAGTTCATTTAATACAAACTATAGTCCAATAGCTTTCCACCATCCCCAGCCCTCTGGCTAGAAGTCTGAGGTAGCCAGAAGGATCCCATGTACAATATGGGGAGTGGGTTAACTTTCCATGCCCTTGCTTTCAAAGACTGTTAATATGCAAATTTCAATAACAATTGTCAATTAAAAGGTTTGGCCAATGTAGTATCTTTCTCCTACTTAAGAAAATGTATAAGACTTTAGTATATCACATTTTTCTGATGCATCCAAACACTTTGTATTCTAAGTTGAACAAAACAAATATCTGCATTTTAATCCAACACTGCTGCTTGATTTTAAATCAGACCATCCCATAAAAATATTAAACACATCAATTTTGGCCACAGGACAAACACCACAAGACAGAACATAGAACACAAAACACAATTTTTACTGTGCCAGCAAATCATGGTACGTTGAATGCTGTTCAGCCGGCATCAGTGTTCTCTGATTATCTGAAAGACAGAAACAGAAGTCTACCCCTTCTGGGCAGGCAATCATTACTAAAAATATACAAAGACTTTTGTTGATTTTAGGCAAAACAAGGGAATTACCCCATATTAATTAGATAATTTGCATTAATACAGATGCTTGCTGGCTCACTTTTTACTTGTAACTCCTGCTTGTAAACACTGAAAGAAAACATCATCACTCACAGTGCTCTTAGAGCCTAATACAATTTTAATTACATAGCACTGGATACATTCTTCAGCTAATTTAATAAAATTGTTCATAGCCAAATGATTGCAATCTAATAATTTCTTTGCCTGAATTTATTTACAAACATTTCAAAGACACCAAGAACTTTTTACTTTAGTACATTTACAAAATTCAACTGCTGTTCCCTCCAGCAACTATAGAGTTAACTTTTCACTGTGCTTTAAATCACTTGCTTGTCCTTTCAACAACCACTTACCAACTCAGATCACCATTCCAAATATTCTTCTGAGTATATGAACCCCTATGCGTATACTTACTTACCCTGTTCTTGTTTTTTTCACTACACTCTAAAAGTTTCCAACCTTTTCTCCAAGCTCTGTGTCTGTTGCCTGGCCGCCTGGGCCCTATCCTTTTTTTTTTTTTTTTTGAACCGTTTCTTTCCATGGGTACCAACGTAGTTCACTACCAGTTAGCTAGGAGGGTGGGCTTTTAAGTAGCCCCAGCCTTCTGGTCCTTTCCTAAAACATTTCTACCCACAAAACTACTCGAGTCCTCCCCTGTGAGGCTTGCCACCTGGGCAAAACACATGGCCCACTGGCGTTGAACTATTTAATTTCCTCTTGTAGCAAACACACTGCTGTTACAACATATGCTGAGCACAAATGGTTAAATTTTAACAAGTCCCTGAAGGACTGGTACTTGCTTAGCCAGGGCTTCCTTTTCTAACTGGAAGTCCTGTCTCAAAGCCTGCAACTTGCCCTGGCGCAGGTTTGAGTTGCCGCCTGGTTCATGATCCATGCTCTTAATTGCTCAATTCTAGTTATCAAGTACACATCTCGTCCCTTTTCTCCAACTACTCTATTGCCCAGTCCTACTACGACTGGGGGCAGATCCACCTGCCACCCTTCCGGTCAACCAGGGTGGAGAGAAAAATGCTAAACCCCTCTCCAGTTCTCAGACTCACTGCAGCTGAGAGTGGGCTCACCTTTAATCATGCAATCCTCAACATATAAGACCAACAGTACCAAACAAAACAAACATAAAATAACAAGGGTAAAACAGATAGATGGTGTAAATTCTATAGGGCTCCCTATTCTCAATTGCTCACCAAACTGTGACAAATTTGTTACCAATTTATCTACTGCAGGACGTTGGGGGAACACACCATATAATCAAATTTTAAAGCTTCATTAGAAATAATAAAACAACAATGAAGAGTGTTGGGAACACTCCCACATTACTCAGGAAGAACATGAATGCCCCAAGCCTTAAGCCACTTTAATACTCACACATGTTCAAACTGGCCACGTCTGTATAACGTTCAGAGAAGGGGAATAGGCAGACGGGAGATTATCCTGTATACAGCTTGTCCAGAATTTCCAACATGCTTCCGCTCTTGGGAGAGCTGTTTTTTACACCCTGGAATCTCCTGCAGTGTCTCTTTCAGAGAGTCCAGTTCAGATTCCAGCCTGTGGCTTCTCCAGTTTCACCAAGTCAGGCTGAATTTCAAATTAACCCGTTCCTAGACAAATTGCTCACACTGTGTCAGAGGCTTTTCTTTGGTGATTAAAAGCTCCTTTGAGATATATGATCTTATCTAGATTGAAGGTACCTTCTAATGGGCATTGTTTAGATAGATTTTCACGCGTGTAAAGATTCCAATTCTCTAAATACCTGCAGGTTTTAAGACCAGAATGTACGTACATGTAACATGCTGGGGTACCCTTAGGGGGTGAGGTGGAATATTTAGACTGTCCCTCCCCCATTTTCCACACACACACACACACACACACACACCAAGGCCATTATTTCCTATTACCACGATGCATCTCATCTTGCTGCACAGTCAATAAATTCAGATGGCGTGAGCCCAAGAGAGACAGACGTCCCCACGGACAGTCTTCCTCCCAGTGTGGCTCTGGGGCATATGCTGGGGGATTTTTACAAGAGCTCTCCATACAGCTTTAAACATACAGCTCCAAAAGCTACCTGGTTCCAGAAATCTTCTTTCAATCTTTAAGTATTAGAGACAATGGGGCGTCCCCCAGACACTTACTGCCAACTTGTTCCATTTTGTAAGGGGACTCTAACCCCCACCTCCCGCGTCGAGCGCTCACTTACCTCTCCAGGGGACTCGAACATCTGGACTGGGACTCAGACCCAGGCTGGGACTCTAACCCAGACTACTTGGATCCTGTGCAAACCTGGACTGGGACTCTAACCCAGACCTAAGTTGTCAGGGACTCTAACCCCGACAATCTGCACTGGGACTCTAACCCAGGCAACCTTAACCCTACTCAACGGGTAGGTGGATGTTGCTGGATTTCTACGAGCTTCAGCTGGTTCACAGAACTCGCCTTATCGCCGACGCAGAGATCAGATTACCAGGCAAGGCTCCTCTAAATCAGAGGATGCGCGCTGCGTTGCCTCAGAGTCTGATCCCCCGCCGGAGAGTCAGACAAAGTCCCGACCGGAGTCGCCAAAGATGTCGGGGACTCGAACCCCAACAGCGAAGTTCGTTGTCTGACCGCAGTGAGACAGGCAACACCAGCAAGGTCCGATAAAAAGTTCTTTATTGACAAGTGCACGTATCAGTAAAGAACAGCTTGTATCCGAAAAGAACCAGCCCCCCCCCAACAGCTTAGTATTAGCTTATATAGACAGTTTTATTACGTCATAAATTATTTACTTTACACAACCCATATCCCACCCCCCTTTGGTTAGTAACAAACCCTAATAACAAAGCACATCTGTTTTTTTTTATAATGTAAGCAAGTTGTGATGCCCCAGCAACTTTTTTATTAGCATAGTTGCCAAGCACCAGACACTGGAAGACAGGAGTTAACGCAGCTGGTAACTTGAGGAATGCACCTTTCTTTTGTATCTCACTTTTTCCCAGGGCTTTATGAAACATGCTGACTTCAGTCAGATTGACATAACTGGTTTTTGTGCTACATCTTTATTCAGGCCTAACAATTGGAAGAGCAAAACAAGCTTTGCTGCTTCTTCAGCTCCCAATCGGTTTCTTAACTTTGAATAAACTGAAATGAAGAGAATGGTCTCTCTGTACCATCACAAGAGGCTACTGCTGTCCAAAGCTGCTTTAGCAAACTGTCACCGGTGCGTAGCCAGTGACTGGCACCACTTCAGTGGCCTGACTTCCTTCAAGACTTCATCAGCAAATATGTTCTGCTGGAATATTATTCCTTTTAATTTAAATTATTTTAATGGATTATAAGTAGTTTAGGCCATAACATACTATTATTTCAAGTTTAATTTTAAATTGGTTTCTTTTAAAACCATATTTATTTAAATAAAAAATCAAAATTTAAACCACTGATTTTTTTTATCCAAGCAAGGGGGTTTGGAAGACTGTGTCCCTTAGAGCCCTTCCAAGGTGCTGTGTCTGTGCCCCTCCCAAAGCTGCATCTCAAACTCGCTCCCCTCCAGCTTCCCAGAGTTGCCAGTGCAGGGGGAGGCACTACGCACAGCTCTGCATCATGTACCAGGGCACACCAGACATAGAAGGCGTGTGCACATCCCTGCCTGCACCCCACACCCAGTGTTCTCCCTCTCCTGCCCAGCTCCGAATTGAGGAGTGAGAGGAAATGGGGCATCTTCAATGAGGGGCCTGATGACAGAGGAGCGGGTTGGTTACTGCAGTATTCTTAGCTCTGGGCTTTTGTTCTGATGAATGGGGGATGGGACACCACAAACAAACCCACTGACCCTTATGCTGTCCTGACTGTGTCACTGCAGATTCTAGGTCAGCAGGGAGAGGAGCCAAAGCCAGGGACACTGCACTGGCTGGAGCTGAGTCTGCTCAGTGACTCCAAGACCTTTCTTGAGCGGTAACAGCCAATTTACCCCCCATCATTAGCTCTGTGTCGCTGGGATTGTTTTCCAACCTGCCTCCTTTCCCCAGCGCGCATAGACAGCAGCAGGCGGCGGGCGGGGAAGGCGGGTTCTGCACCCCGCAATGCGGGCCCTGGCTTGTCCCCTGGGTCAGGTTCTGCCTCATAGGGAGCGCTGGTGGGACCATCCTTCTTGGGGTGGGGTCCCCGCTACTAGCGCCAATTGGCTCGGCTCTGACTTGGAGCCAATCAGAAAGGGGGCGGCAGGGTCTGGACTCGCTTTGTGGTGTGTCACTTCCTTGGGCGCTGCGCGCGCAGGCGGTTGTTGTCTCGCGCTGGGCTCTGGATCTGCTCGCTCGGGTCTCAGGTGAGGACCGGGCAACGCGTGTCTCCGAGCCGGGTCAGGGACGCGCTGAGTCAGCTCCAGGGACGCAGCTACCCCCAGGCACCCCCCTGTCCCCCGCTGAGCCTTGGGCTCTGGCTGCTGCCTATTCCCGGAACCTGCGTTGGGGTGACGCGGCGCAGCCGCCGGAGAGAGCAGGGCTGGGGCCGCAGGAGCTGGTTTCCCTGGGGTTGGGGGGAGCAGGGCCCAGCTGGAGGCTAAAGGGGGGCAGTGGCTGTTGCTCCCCCACATCATGGCGGCGGTGGGAGGGGAAGAGGCAGAGAAAAGCGGAATCCGGCTCTGCACAGCACGGTGGAACTTCGGAGCCAGAGCGGCCCTTGGTGCGGGAGGGGAGCAGCCTGCGGAGGGACACGGGCCCGGCCCAGCGACCAGCGCGGTGTGGGGGGGACTGTGTCCCTTAGAGCCCTTCCAGGGTGCTGTGTCTGTGCCCCTCCCAAAGCTGCATCTCAAACTCACCCCACCCCCAACTTCCCAAAGTTGCCAGTGCAGGGAGAGGGACCACGCACAGTTCTCCATTGTGTGCCCGTCACTCCAGACACACCGTGTGCACATCCCTGCCTGCACCCTACACCCTGCATTCGTGTGCCCTTCTCCTGCCCAACTCCCAATTGAGGAGTGGGAGGAAATGCGGAAAACTTCAGTGAGGGGCCTGATGACACAGGAGGGGGTTGGTTACTGCACTATTCTGGGCTTTTGTTACTCTGGGCTTCTGTTCTGATGAATGGGGGATGGGACACCACAAACAAACCCACTGACCCTTATGCTGTCCTGACTCTGACATTTCACATTCTAGGTCGGCTGGGAGAGGAGCCAAAGCCAGGGACACTGCACTGACTGGAACTGACTCTGCCACGACTGCGTAGAGCCATTTCTTGCAGCTGGCTTCGAGTTGATCAGAGTCCAGCACCCACCGCTGCCTCACTGAGAGGAGAAATGCGGAAGGGAGCAGAAGCAGATCCTCCTGGACAGCTTCTTAACAGTTCTATAGACTCGAAGGGTTCAGGAGAACGAGGTAACTGGAGCTTCCCTGCCTAGGAACAGGCTGGAGGGAGGAGATGCCTTTCAGGGGCGGGTGTAGCTCTTTCCTCCTCCCCACCCTTACCCCCGCCTCCTGCAGCAGGGGCTGTATTGCTCCAATGGACTCGGCTCGTGCAGCACGTGCTCTCTTGTGTGGCAGTTGCATGTATGGTTTTTAGGACTGTACGTGTTCTACCCCCTTGAAAATGTTTGGCTCACGTCTCCCTGGGTCGCTCCTGTCACTGCTCTTTCCTTCTGGTTGTTTGTCCTTCCAGTGTGTGAGCTGAGGTGTTTGCACTCATAACCCATGCAGAGCCCTGCCTCCGAGCATGGCCAGGGACAGGTGTAGCTGCCTGTGGCCACAGCACATTCATTTGTGTTTTGCCAGTGAATGTATCATGCCCTCAGATGTGTCTCTGGGCGCTAGGGAAGAGGGTTTGCTAAGATTGAACTCCAGCAGGGGTTCCCTGGATTTACACTCCCTGGGATGGAGGAGGCTCTTCCAAAGTTCCCACCAACCTTTGGTGGTTAATTATGACAACTCTGGATATTCATGTTAACCATATAAATGCTCAATCCCTTTTTTAACTTTCCTAAATTCTTTTTATCAATTTCCTGTGGCAGTGAGTTCCACAGTCTAATCATACATAGGCTGGAAAAAATAGTTCCTTTTTCACCTTTTTAATCTCATTGAATATCCCCTTGTTCTTGTGTTATGAGACAAGGAGCACATCGGGAAGGTGATAACTACCCCTTTAAGGGACAGGCAGGAGGCCACATCTGGCACAGGTGTAATCAAGGCCGACCTGCCCCACCATAGGCCTGGGCTATCTGAAGAGGAAGAGGGAGCTGAAGGAGAGAGGGGAGTAGAAGCCAGGCAGGCTGCAGCAAGTGGTGGCAGTTTCTCGCAGGCTGTAGGAGACCAACCTAATCAGCCTGAGGCTTGGTTTGATGGATGTTAACTTTGGGATCCCTGACCCAGGGTCCTGAGGTGAGGACCATATGAATTGTTTGTTGAAATTGCTCCTGTCCTGAAGCCTTATTAAAAGGGGACGAGCTGTTTTGTTAATTAGTGTTGGCGGCTCCTGGCCTTGGGCTGTAAGAGCAAACGTACTGCTGCCAATCAAGGGACATTAAGGAGGGGTGCACCCACAGTGCCACACCAGACCACAAGGGGGCGTGCAGGGATGGCCCACACAGGGCCGGTGCAAGGATATTTTGTGCCCTAGGCAAAACTTCCACCTTGCGCCCCCGCCTCCTCCCCCGCGGTTCATTGAGAGGCAAATCCCAATAACCCCAGGGGCCAGCCATGCCCAGGGGCTGCTCCCCAGACCAGGTTCCCCCCTCCCCACCCCTGAACTCCCCTGGAGGGTGCACAGCCCCCCCGCGAGCCCAGCCCACCCTGGCAGCCCCCGCCCCGAGTCCATTCACTGGGTTTACCAGGCGTGGGGGGCTGCTGCAGCAGCTCGGCAGGGAGGAGCCGCCTTCCGGAGGCACCAGAGCGTCAGCAGCGAGCCCCAGCCATGGAGGAGCCGGCGCGGTGCAGGGGGGCAGCAGGCCTGCAGAAGTGGCGGTGCGGCTAGCCAACGCCTCTGGCTCTCCGGTGCCTCTGGAAGGCGGCTCCTCACTGCCAAGCCAGGGCACCACTTTTTTAGGGTTACCATATTTCAGCAGTCAAAAAAGAAGACCGTGTGTGTGTGGGGGGTGGGGGGGTAGAGCCCCACCTGAGTCCAGCCCCCATCCTCTCCCTCCTCCTTCCTGCCTCCCTCAGAACCCCCAACCCCCCTCCCCCTCTGCTCCTTGTCCCTGACTGCCCCCTCCTGAGACCCCCCCACCCTAACTGCCCCCCTCGAACCCCACCTCCTACCTGTCCCCTGGCTGCCCCGACCCTTATCCACACCCTCACCCCTAGACAGACCCCCACCCTGGGCAGGGGTGGCTCTATAAAATAGGCCGCCCCAAGCAGCGCGGTGCGCTGCGCCACCCTTCTCCGGTCCCGCGGCGGGTGCCGTGGTCCCATGGCTCCTCTTGAGCTGCCGCAGGCATGCCTGCGGGAGCTCAACCGGAGCCGCGGGAAGAGGGGACCTGCCGCAGGCATGACTGCGGCAGGTCTGCTCCTCCCGGGCTCCGGTGGACCTCCCGCAGTCATGCCTGCGGGAGCTCAACCGGAGCCGCGGGAAGAGGGACCCGCCGCAGTCATGCCTGCGGCAGGTCCGCTCGTCCCGGGCTCCAGTGGACCTCCCGCAGGCATGCCTGCGGAAGGTCCGCCGGAGCCAAATGCCGCCCCCCAGGGAAAGGGCCGCCCCACGCGCCTGCT
The DNA here is from genome assembly GCF_016161935.1 of Mauremys reevesii. NCBI lineage: Eukaryota > Metazoa > Chordata > Testudines > Geoemydidae > Mauremys > Mauremys reevesii. Next base: position 82,038 of record NW_024100873.1, read on the forward strand.
TGGCGCGCTGGGGTCTGGAGCCGGCCCTGACCCTGGGACTCCCACGCCCCAGCCAGCCGCTCTCCGCCCCCTGACAGGACCCCTAGAACTCCTGACCCATCCAACCTTTCCCTGCTCCCTGACTGCTCCGGTCCCTCTCCCCACCCCAGCCCCCTGAGGGCCCCTCCAGAACTCCCAATTCATCCAACTCACCCCCTGACAGCCCCTCCCCCGGAACTCCCCTTACCAGGCCCAGGCCAGTCAGACGCTGGCTCCACATGGAGCGAAGTGCTGGCGACAAGATGCTGGGGGTGGGGGAGCGGGGAAGGGACTCTGCCTGCTGGAGGCCAATGGGACCAGCTAAATCAGGCCCAGGCACCCAATCAGCTGTGCCGCACTCTGTGTGAGGGGAAGGAAGGGGAGGAAAAATCCCAGACACCCCCAAATCTTGGCGCCCTAGGCGACCGCCTAGTTTGCCTAGTGGTTGCACCCAGGGCCGGCTCCAGACCCCAGCGCGCCAAGCGAGCGCTTGGGGCGGCATTTTACCGGGAGGGTGGCAAGCGGACCTTCCGCAGGCACGTCTGCAAGAGGTCCCCCGGAGCCGCGGGACCGGCGACCGGCAACGCGCCCCCTGCGGCATGCCGCCATGCTTGCGGCGGCCAAATTCTTAGAGCCGCCCCTGGTTGCACCGGCCCTGGACCCACACCTTTATCAACAAAAGCTCCGAGCTGCCTTCTGTCCCATCTGTTATTGCACAGACAGTTTATCCTGTCCCCTCTCAGTCACCTCCTCTCCATGGCGAACAATCCCAGGCTTTTCAAACTCTTGTCATGGATTTTCCAGGCCCTTGATCATCCTCCACCCTCCTCTGAATCCCTCTGAATTCTGCAGGGTCCTTTCTGGGGATTAATTGGGCTAATTAACCACAGTGGTGATTGGGGAGTGCTGTTCTCCTTCACAGTCTGGATGGGAGTTGGAGTTAATATTTGTGTCCAGAGCAGGGACAGAACCATTTAAGACGTCAAAATAAATATCTGGTGTGTGTCCGATCAGAGCCTGATGGCAAATAATTCTGGTCTGAGTCACTCCAGGAGCATTAACAGGTTTTTATCTTCCAGATCATCCAGCTAATTCCAGCTCCAGGAAACCTGCAGTATGGGATCGTCCAGCTGCCCTCAGAGCCATAATCGTGGTTACAATGGTCGTCATCATCGCTCTAGTAGCAGCTTTGATAGGTAAGTTCCCAACCCCCGAAGATTCAGTCTCTGGGTGTGGAGCTTTCTTCCTTTGCGGCTCACAGCTCCACCTCATCTCTCCCCTGGCCTCTGCTTTAGCAGTCAAGTCAGACAGGAGCCTCTCTAGGCTCTTTCATGGTTCCCCTACCCCTCATCGCTGTCAGTCCTGAGAACATCAGAGACACTAACGGATTTCTCCGCACACCCCTGTGAGGCAGGGACGTGTCCTTGTCCTTGTTTTGTGGCAGGGGAGCCAAGGCACTGGGGCCTCATTCCACAAAGGGCACTAAAGGGCTGAAGTCCCAGTTTCAGGCACCCTGTGATCTGCCAACCCCCTGCCCGGCTGCCGCTGAAGGCTGGGGGCGCCTGAGCTCACCTGGGGAATCGGGACGACACTTGCTGTAGAAGTTCCCTCCCACTTCATGTTCTGCCTCTGGGCGTGTGCTACTGCTTGGCTCTTGGCACCCAGAGGCCTGTCGAACCCGTGGGGCGGGATCTGGCAGGTGTGCTTAGGGTGAAACAGGTGGGGGACAAGAAAACCCACCACCCTTAACCCTGCCCCAGTGGTAGGGCCCTTCCCTGGGATGTGAGACCCCAGTTCCAGTCCCCTCTGTCTGAGGGGAGACAGGATCTGACCAGGGGTCTCCCACCTCTCAGGTGAGTGCCCAGCCACCGAGCTGTGGGACAGTCTGATGGGGGGGGGGGTGTCTCAATATTTCCTGCTGAAGTTGTTCTGCTTTGATTGAATAATTAAATATTAATCGGGCCAGAGAGTTAGAATCCCTCTGATCTAGTGAGTAGGGTGCCCTGTTCTCCAATCCCTGCTCACCAGGGAGAGGGGGACTGAAGCAGGGTCTCACGTCGGGGTGAGAGCCCTGCCAGTGGGTTAAAGGTGATCAGGGAGGTCGTCTTCTCTTCCTCCCCCTCCCCCCCCACCCAGCCAGTTTCACTGGATTTAGGCACTTGCTGCACTCGCTCTCCCAAGAAGTGACGTAGGTACCTGACTCCAGGGCGGGGGGGTCCCCACTGCAGGTTGTTAGCAGGGCTGGGCCCCTCCCTGCAGCCAGGGCTGAGGTGCTGAGCTCTGAGAGGGGCGGGGCGCAGGGCACAGGCCTTGTCACTGTCTCCTATTGGCTGGCTTGGGCAGCCCCTGTCTAGCGAGCTGGCTGTTGTGGATCCCGTTCTTAGGCACCGCTCCCCCCGCCCATTTGCTGCGTGGGGCATCCGGGCACCCAGCTCAGGCCCTGTGGGTCCCGTTGTTGTTCCAGGGTTTTCCTAGGCTAGTAAAAGTTCGGTGTTGCGATACTGAACGTAAATTAAGCTGTCATGGGATAAAAGGGAAGGTCCTTTCATGGATCGAGAACTGGTTAAAGGACAGGGAACAAAGGGTAGGAATTAATGGTAAATTCTCAGAATGGAGAGCGGTAACTAGTGGTGTTCCCCAAGAGTCAGTCCTAGGACCAATCCTATTCAACTTATTCATAAATGATCTGGAGAAAGGGGTAAACAGTGAGGTGGCCAAGTTTGCAGATTATACTAAACTTCTCAAGATAGTTAAGACCAAAGCAGATTGTGAAGAACTTCAAAAAGATCTCACAAAACTAAGTGATTGGGCAACAAAATGGCAAATGAAATTTAATGTGGATAAATGTAAAGTAATGCACATTGGAAAAAATAACCCCAACTATACATACAACATGATGGGGCTAATTTAGCTACAACGAATCAGGAAAAAGATCTTGGCATCATCGTGGATAGTTCTCTGAAGATGTCCACGCAGTGTACAGAGGCGGTCAAAAAAGCGAACAGGATGTTAGGAATCATTAAAAAGGGGATAGAGAATAAGACTGAGAATATATTATTGCCCTTATATAAATCCATGGTACGCCCACATCTCGAATACTGTGTACAGATGTGGTCTCCTCACCTCAAAAAAGATATTCTAGCACTAGAAAAGGTTCAGAAAAGGGCAACTAAAATGATTAGGGGTTTGGAGAGGGTCCCATACGAGGAAAGATTAAAGAGGCTAGGACTCTTCAGCTTGGAAAAGAGGAGACTAAGGGAGGATATGATAGAGGTATATAAAATCATGAGTGATGTTGAGAAAGTGGATAAGGAAAAGTTATTTACTTATTCCCATAATACAAGAACTAGGGGTCACCAAATGAAATTAATAGGCAGCAGGTTTAAAACAAATAAAAGGAAGTTCTTCTTCACACAGCACACAGTCAACTTGTGGAACTCCTTACCTGAGGAGGTTGTGAAGGCTAGGACTATACCAATGTTTAAAAGGGGACTGGATAAATTCATGTTGGCTAAGTCCATAAATGGCTATTAGCCAGAATGGGTAAGAATGGTGTCCCTAGCCTCTGTTTGTCAGAGGATGGAGATGGACGGCAGGAGAGAGATCATTTGATCATTGCCTGTTAGGTTCACTCCCTCTGGGGCACCTGGCGTTGGCCACTGTCGGTAGACAGATACTGGGCTAGATGGACCTTTGGTCTGACCCGGTACGGCCTTTCTTATGTTCTTATGAACCTCAAACGACTCCGTCCCTTTGTGGATCCGGCCTCAGGGACTTGCTCTGGGTCAGGCAGGGAGTCTGGCACAGCTTGGAACTGAATCCAGATCTCCTGAGCCCCAGTCGTCCAGGGCAGCGAACACAAGACAGTCGCTCTTTTCCCGATTCCAGCCCCTCTGTTGCTCCCTTTTACACTCAGGGACTTTCTCTTCACACCCGTTTGGATGGATGGACTGACACGGATCCAGTGTCCGATCTTCACTGAGCAGGGTAACTTGTCTGCAGCTCAGGGCTTTGAGGTTACTGGCCTGGCCTGGCCTCATCTTCCTGCCGCCCTTCCCCTGGTTGTCCCCACAGCAGGGCTGGCAGGGGGTACAGCATCGCTGGTGTGAGCTTTATTCAGCTGTGGGGGGGAGCCCCCATCACTGCAGTGGTGTTGCTGAGAATTTAACCCCCGGGGTCAGGGATCTCCAAAGGGAAGGCTCCCCAGGACGTTAAACTCGGCCAGTTGGTGCGCACGGGATGTGCGATTACAGGCTATTTCCATTCACTCTAATGTTCAGCAAGGTGTGGGGCTGTGGGGTTATCAGTGGGGCGCTGGAGGGTTTAGCAGCTGGGCGAGGGGTCTGGGTGCTGCTCACTGGGGTTACTAGGAGATGCTCTCACTGCCCCCACATTCCCCTCAGTGTAGTCACACGTTGCAGGCTGTGTTCCAGGGGATCTGACCCTTTGATACGTGAGCTGGGTGAGGAGGGAAACCCGCTCAGAGAGGCTGTTGGATCTGAGGGCCCCTCGTCTTCAAGGTGTCCTTGTCTGGGGCCCAGCAGGTCTGGCAGCTTCTCTGCTGCCGCCTGCTGGTGTTTTGGGGGCTCTGAACTTCTAACATTCTGCCGCTGCCTATTGTACCTGCTCCCATGAGATCAGTCACAGAAATGACCTGCTCGGTGTTCACCCTGCGCTGCCTCCTGGGCTGAGCTGCCCAGCTCTGTAGATGTGGCTGTGGAAGGTGTGAGCACATGACACTGCCCTTAGCCCTGTACGAGAATCCATGTGCTGGGCAGCAGGAGCGTGGGACCTGCTGGGGGGCGGGGGGAGGCAGAGCACCGGTGCAGGAACTGTGGCCCCTCCCCCACTCCTTTCCCCCCAGGGCCGGTGGAGTGTCTGGGGCTCCCCACAGCAGCCCAGGTTCCCTGAGTGGCTCTTACCACACCCCGGCTCTGGCTTCTGGCCTGGCCAGGTGTCGGGGCCTCAGAAGGGAAGAGGAGCAGGGGGTGGGGCCCCATGGTGGGGGGAGGGGAGCTAAGGCCCAGCTCAGCCCCCTGCCAGGAAGAGGCTGGTGCTGCTAGCAGGGGCTGCTCATCATGGCAGGGGAGCTGATCCCCCTCTCAGGTCCCCGGCCGTGAAGTGCAGCCCCTGCCGCCGCCACCACCGTGCCTGCCCGAGGCTCTATGCCCAGGTTAACAAGTGGGCAGGCCTGGGCCCTCCCACATTAAAACATGGGGGGGTGCATGGTCCCCCCTTACCACCCCAGTTCCAGCGCCCCTGCCAGACACACTCCTCCCTTGCTTTCCCTTCCCCATTCCCTTGGCTGCACACTCTGTACATCCCCAGCCCGATGGGGGCTTGGCCTGGTTGGCCTCTGGCGCTGCCGCAGTGTGTGTGTCATAACAAACTCCAGCCACGCTGCGTGTCGGGTTGCTGGGCCGTGGCCTCTGGTGCAGCTGCTGCTGGCCACTCTCAGCCTGGCCCGTCTCTCCCATCAGTCTGATCCCGTCGGGCAGTTCTTGTTTCTGTGCCTGCTCGTTCTCCACAGAGATGAGAGATGGGACGAGCTCTCACCTTGTGTTTTGTGTTTTCTAGTGGTAACATCTAGGCCATCTCCTCCATGGCCCCCTGCTGCCTCCTGCTGCCCGGACGGCTGGATCCGGATCCAAGGGAAATGTTACTATTTTTCTAAGGCTGAGGAGAACTGGACCTACAGCCAGAACTTCTGCTCTTCACACGGTGCCTCCCTGGCCGAGATTGAGAGTCCGCAGGAGCTGGTGAGAAGCCGGTTAGATGCTTTGTGCCAAGCCCAGCGATCGCTGGCACCACTGACAGGGCTGGAGTCAGGCTGGGCTCAGCCCCTGTAGTGCAGAGAGGAGCCCGGGTGCCTCCCAGTCTGGGCAGCCAGAGTCAGTGCGGTTCTGGCAGCTGAATCCTGGCTAGACCTGGGGCTCCAGCCCCTCGACCCTGCGTCTGCCAGAGCCCAGGTGGGAGACTCGTCCTGTGCAGAGCTGGGCCGGCTCAGTCAGCTCCAGACCAATGGGCTGCCTGGGGCTGGAGCAGGTGGGAACCTGCCCCCCCAGCTCAGCCCAGCCCCAGGGTTTCCTCCTGGGTGGGGCGGGGGGAATCCAGCTGCAGGTGAGGTCTGCTTTAGGCCTCTTCCCCTCAGCTTCCCTGCCCTGGTGGCAGGGGTCTGTCTGCCCTCCCCCTGCAGCTCCCTCTCCCTCCTGGCCCTGCTGTGCTCTGAGAAGGGGCTGCTGGGCAGACAGTGACCTTGCAGCTCAATTCCTGCTACACCCAGTAGGTGCCACAGCCCCAAAAAGGAGGAGGGGGGAGGGTGAAGGGTTAATACTTATCTGATCCCTTCATCCAGTAACCATGGAAGAGGCCTCTAGAAATCCCCTGCAGCCCAAGGTGGGGGAGCAGCAGGGAGTCAGGGTCTAACACAGCTGATGCTTTTATTGTGTTTCTAAGGGTTCCCTGCTGCCATACAAAGGCAGACTGGACCACTGGATCGGCCTCCGGAAGGACACGGGCCAGGTCTGGAAATGGGCCGACGGGACCGAGTTTGACCATTGGTGAGTTCTGTCCCCCACCCATTGATCAGAGGCTCTGGAAATGCCCCACTAGCTGCTTTAACGTCCCTTCCTGCCCAAGTGGGGCCTTGTGCTGGTGCAGGAAGGAGGATCCTGAAGGGCTGTGAGTGCAGCTCCCCTCCCTGACCTGGGGTGTCTCCCCTGGTCTGTGCCTGGCACGCACTGACTCTAGCTCCAATTGCTTCTGGGTTACAGGTTTCAAATACACGGAGGCGCAGACTGTGCGCAGCTGGACGAAGATTTCACTGTTGTCACATCAAGCTGCAGCACACCAAGAAAATGGATCTGCAGTAAACCTGATACCCCTGGGAAGGGAGAGGAGGGAGCAGTGGGAGGGGATTCGTGAACTCAAGGGGAATTAGAGACCAGCTGTGACAAAGACTTGTTCTAGTCCCCTCCATGGTCCCTCCATGCTGCAGCCTGGTTCCTTGTTTCTTAGGGCAGGTCCATACTCACCGCGCGGGTCGACACGGTGAGTTCGACTTCACGGAGTTCGAACTATCGCGTCTGATCTAGACGCAATAGTTCGAACTCCGGAAGCGCCGCGGTCGACTCCGGTACTCCACCACTGCAAACGGCGGTGGTGGAGTCGACGGGGGAGCCGCGGAGTTCGACCCCGCCGCGTCTGGACGGGTGAGTAGTTCGAATTAGGGTACTTCGAATTCAGCTACGCTATTCCCGTAGCTGAATATGCGTACCCTAATTCAAACCCCCTTTTTAGTGTGGACCAGGCCTTAGTCAGTCTGTCTCCAGGATTTTATCCAGTCCTAGTCATCAATTACCCTAATGCTGCCATTTGTGACCCTTCTCTGGGGGAGACTGGCGCAGTTTCAGGGTAACTGGATCTCTATTCCATCTCCGTCAGGTCTCGAGTCTCCAGCCCAAACCCCGGTGCCCTTTACCTTGGTGTTCTGCCCCCAGCAGTATCCCCACACTCTGATCTCCCCTCCCAAGGGAACCCCCAACCCTTTGACCCACCTTGCCTCAGTGGCTACTGCCAGTCATCATCTAGCCCCCCGGTCACTGGGGAAGACGCAGTCTGTAATGGCCAATCATTGGCAAGGGGGTAGGTCCAGCTGCCTCTGCCTATTCCCAGGCTGCACCTCTGCGGCCCCAGTACCTCTCTTCAGCCTTTAACAAGGCCTCAGCCTGGCGCTCCCCAGCTCCTGTCGCCTCTGCTCTGCTCACTCCAGTACTAGAGTGAGACTGACTTAGCTCCTGGCTCACAGTCCTTGTATAGGGCAAGCTATGGCCTGATGGGGCCTGGCCCCAGCTGTGGCTGCTTCCCCAGTCAGCGTAGCTTTTTCCACCGGAGCGGGGTAACAGCCCTGCTACAGGCAGTGGTTCCCAAACATTAACAACCCGTGAACCCTTTTCATGAAAATGATCAAATCACGCGAACCCCCTCTAAAAATAAATATTTCCATGGATTTTCTCCCTTACCTGAGCACAAATTACACTGGTCTACAATTTTTGAGAAGTCGTCTGCTTCAGAGATAAAATGTGCTATTTATTATGTATTTTGATGTGTTGAATTCAAATATGACAATTAAAACAACTGGCTACTGTTTCTAAGATATTTAAGTTTTTACATTTTATGTCTATGTATATTGTGTAGATAGTAGAGTTTTAATTGTAAATTGTAAACCTAGGTCTTTTCATGTGTTTATGGTTGCTTTGCATGATAATATTTCACCTGTCCTGTTTATGTAACACTTTAGATAACCCTTTTGCTGATTTTTAACTAAAATGTAGTATGAAACAAAAGCCAAAAAACTATATGTACATAGTTTAGTCCTATTCAGTGTCTACTTGACGCTTCTTGGCTTGTCTCTTGTATTCATTAAATGGAGCATCTCTTGTCACTGTCCAGCAATAGTCTGCAAGCATTGATGGGCTCCATTTGCCCTGATAGCGTTTCTCCATTGTTGCAATGTCCTGGTGAAATCGTTCGTCGCTCACTGCTATGCAGCTCGGTGGAAAAAAATCTAGATGAGAGTGCAAAAAATGTATCTTTAGTGACATGTTGCAACCAAGGCTTTTGTATGCCTCGAGGAGGTTTTCCACCAACAACCTGTAGTTGTCTGCCTTGTTGTTTCCGAGAAAATGTATTGCCACTAACTGGAAGGCTTTCCATGCCGTCTTTTCCTTGCCATGCAGTGCATGGTCAAATGCATCATCTCAAAGAAGTTCACGAATCTGAGGACCAACAAAGACACCTTCCTTTATCTTAGCTTCACTTAACCTTGGAAATTTTCCATGGAGGTACTTGAAAGCTGCTTGTGTTTTGTCAATGGCCTTGACAAAGTTCTTCATCAGACCCAGCTTGATGTGTAAGGGTGGTAACAAAATCTTCCTTGATTCAACGAGTGGTGGATGCTGAACACTTTTCCTCCCAGGCTCCAATGACTGTCAGAGTGGCCAATCTTTCTTGATGTAGTGGGAATCTCTTGCACGACTATCCCATTCGCAGAGAAAACAGCAGTACTTTGTGTATCCAGTCTGCAGACCAAGCAAGAGAGCAACAACCTTCAAATCGCCACAAAGCTGCCACTGATGTTGGTCATAGTTCATGCACCTCAAAAGTTGTTTCATGTTGTCATAGGTTTCCTTCATATGGACTGCATGACCAACTGGAATTGATGAAAACATTGCCATTATACAGTAAAACAGCTTAAGACTCGTCTTCGATGAATCAATGAACAGTCTCCACTCATCTGGATCGTGAACGATGTTGAGGGCTGCCATCACACCATCGATGTTGTTGCAGGCTACAAGATCACCTTCCATGAAGAAGAATGGGACAAGATCCTTTTGACGGTCACGGAACATGGAAACCCTAACATCACCTGCCAGGAGATTCCACTGCTATAGTCTGGAGCCCAACAGCTCTGCCTTATCCTTGGGTAGTTCCAAATCCCTGACAAGGTCATTCAGTTCACCTTGTGTTATGAGGTGTGGTTCAGAGGAGGAGAATGGGAGAAAATGTGGGTCCTGTGACATTGATGGTTCAGGACCAGAAGTTTCTTCCTCTTCCTCGTCTGACTCAAGTGAGAATGATTCTGGTGCATCAGGAACTGGCAGTCCTTCTCTGTGGGGTACTGGGCATATAACTGATGGAATCCACTGAAGAGTCCACTTTTTCTTCTTTGACACATCTTTCCCAGCTGGAGGCATCATGCAGAAGTAACAATTGCTGGTGTGATCGGTTGGCTCTCTCCAAATCATTGGCACTGCAAAAGGCATAGGCATAGATTTCCTTTTCCTGTTCAACCACTGGCGAATATTTGTTGCACAAATGTTGCAGCATGTGTGGGGCCCACCTCTTGTCCTGATCTCCAATTTTGCAGCCAAAATAAAGGTGATAGGCTTTCTTAACCATAGTGGTTATACTGCGCTTTTGTGATGCAAAAGTCACTTCACCACAAACATAGCAGAAGTTATCTGCACTGTTCACACAAGTACGAGGCATCTCTGCTCACTTTGGCTAAACAGAAATGTGTCCCTTTGCAAAATCAAACACTGACAAATACGAGAGCACGACACTGTATGATTTCTAGAGCTGATATAGGGCAATTTGTTCAGCAGAGTGATGTAAGCTGCGTTATGATTGCATCATCCATGACTTCTAGGAATAACATGATGCAATTCATATAATATATGACGTAATACCAGCTTCAGATTGCATCATTCATTGTTTTGTCTAAAAAGCAAGTATTGTCCAAACCCAGTCATAGATTTATTCATAGATCCAGTCAAAGATGTATTTTAGTCATTTCTGGTTTAAATTAAGATCCCTTCCCTTTATAACTCACTTATCCTCCGCTATTCCCAAGTCAAGGGTCGTCATAACTTGAAAACTAGAGCCAATCAACAATTTTAAGCATCATTTTCATTCCCAGTGACCCAGAATTAGTAAAGTTTGACTACATTTATTTCAGAAGCATTTTGCCTGTAGAGCAGTGTAATAGAAGTAGTGATTTTGGAAATAATTTGGATTTTTTTATGACATGCTTATTACACACTTTATTATTGCATTATTTATCATTACATTATTTATTTTATTACATTATGAAAATGGCAACACTCTTCCAAGATTTCACTTTTTTTAGCTCCTATCGCTTTGATTAAACCTCCTACATGTTTCATCAAGGAGCACCAGATGTGAAACCAGCAGGAAGCCATTTAAGAAGCCAGCTCAAATACAGAATTCCTCCCACAAGCATTTGGGTCTTGAGCAGTCCAGGCAAACCATGCAGACTACAACAAAGCTTAAACTTGTTCTTCATGCTAATTTTAAAAACACTAGATGGATCAGTGCACTAAAACCAATATAACTGCACAACTGAAGTTTATGTTCTGCCAGGAAGACATGGTCGCAGGGCTCGGGCTACTGGCCCCCTCGCCTGGGGTCCCTAGGGATGGCTCTGTCTGCCATTACAGATTTTTTTCCAAGAACCCCACTGTTCTAGGGCAAAAGCATTATGGAGAAAATGTACAAAAATCACTAAAAGTTCCCCCTCACTAAACCCACCAGAAATCATCCCTCTTCCACAGAGGGGAGTCTAGTAGCAAGTGACACTTCCAGGCCCTCCCTATGGGGTTGGGGTTCCCCCCCCCCCCGGATGGAGAGGAAGTCCTGTTTGAATCAAAAGGAAGGTTGTGAATCTGTTTAAATTCAGCCTTTGAGTGTCCTAAGTTCTGTCTCCGTCTCTGGAAAACCCCCTGTGAGCCAGTGTGTGGGAGCCAAACGTTCCAGGGTGTGATCCCAGCCAGGGAGAGGCTGGGTCACCACTTGCCTTGCAGCCTGGGGTGCCTCACAGTCCTGTGCAGAAGCTCCCAACCTGGGCCAAGCAGCCTGCAGGTCACGTCCTGAGTGTCTGTGCCTGGCCACAGCCCTGGTCCAGCAGCCTGTCACCTGTGCCACACTGGGCCCACCAGCCTTGGTCACTACCTGCAGGGTGACCGCAACACGCTCCCAGTCCCAGACTTCCCCCTAAAACATGTTCTGCCCTGTCCAGCCCTCTCCTGGACAATCCAGATCTACTCGGCCCATTGCCCCTCTCAGGGGAGCAACATACACAGTCTGCTACCTTAAATGGAGTTACCCAAACCAGTCACAGCACTGGGTTAGTTGTAATAAAAAACGTGTTTTAGTCTTTAAACTACAAAGAGAGATTTTTAAGTGAGTACAAGTAATGAGGCATAAAGTCAGGAACGGCTGCAAGAGCAATAAAGATAAAACACTTTCTACGCTAAACAACTTAGACTCGGCACAAGGTGCCGTCCCTCACCACAGGTTCACAGTGATGTTGCTGACCAAACTCTCAAGCCAGGATCTGCTCCCAAAGTCCAACAGCTTTTTCTTTTGTCATCTTAGGTGGAAAGAGAGAGCTGGGTAGGGAGAGGGAACATGGGGTGTTTTGCCCCTCACTTTTATAGTCCAGTCACTGTTTGAGATGCAGTTTCCTGAAGGTCACCCCCTCAAAGCAAAGTTTATTCACAGTAAAGATGGTGACATGATGTCTGGTGGTGAAAAGTTCTGTGCTGTTTCTTCTCACCTCTGTTTCCTGAAATGCAGATTTCTCCTTGTCTCCTGTCTTCTCTCTCTCGCTGGCTGAGGACTGTTTACAACTTGTATGTAAACTCAGCGGTGGATTTAGAGTTAGTGGGGCCCTGTGCTCAGCTTCATTTTTGGCCCCACCCCAGACCTAGCCAAGAAAAAACATTCTCTCTTATCTCCCCCATCCCTGTTTTTCATTCTGTTTTCCTTCATCCTCCTCCTATATAATAAGTAATAAGAACTAAATGAAAATAAAGTGAAGTACTTTGTTTTTATAGTCTAACTTTTTTTTCCCCACAGACCAGTTGAAAATTGCTATGGGTCTTGGCTGACCACTTAATGATCTTTCCAAATATTATTTGTACCGTTAGTGAACTATTGTAAAGCATTTTGGATGAGAGCTCAGGGTTGGGGAAGTCCCAGTCGCAGCCACTGGGTTACCTTACCTGGCTGGCTGGTGGACGCGTCCCTGCCCCGCCACTGCTCCTGTTCGCTGCCAAAGGGAGCTGTGGCAGCAGCAGCATGTGAGAGCTGAGACCTCCCTGGCCTGCCGCTCCCTTCCCCTGGCCTTTTTCCAGGGGCCACCAGCAGCAGTGCACGCCCGGGACTGCATCTGCACTGCCAGGCGTCCAGAGGAGCAGGGCAGCAGGACAGGCCCAGGCAGACGCCCCAACAGGGGAGTGTGTCCACCTCCCCTACAGCGCTCCCCCAGCCAGCCCCTCACCTCACCTGGCCGCCAGCGCCGGTCTGCAGCAGGAGTCCCGGGAGAGCGCACTGCACACCGCACCTCCTGCACGGCTCTTAAACGGCTCCCTCCCTGCTCTCCCCCACAGCTCCTGCACCCACCCACCCTGCGCCACAGGGGCTGCTGGATGGTGCTGGGCTGCCCGGCCCCGGGGCCCCCTGTCTGTTTCATTGTAAATCCGCCTCTGACATTAGAAATGAACTCTAGGGTAAGAATGGGGAGGTGAACAAAAGCGCTGAAATTCAGTGACAAGAAACGGCCACACGGTGGTACCAGAGCTTTGGAGGTGGCCATGCTGGCAACTGACCGATAGAATTCTGTCTACTTTATTTACAAGAGCCAGTTGTCTCTCCAAATGCAGCAGCATTGCAAGGGTTAAATGGGAGACATGCCCCAAAGCACCCCCGGAAATGTAATGCTGTCATTGCCCCGAGGGAGCACCCGTCGGGGAGTTACCCAGAAATTATTTATTATTCATATTCAGGGGTGGCTCTATGTATTTTGCTGCCCCAAGCGCGTGCCTGGGGCGGCAAGCCGCGGGGGATCTGGCTGGTAACATGGATTCGGCGGCATGCCCGCGGGAGGTCTGGCTGGTAACACGGATTCGGCGGCATGCCCGCGGGAGGTCTGGCTGGTAACGCGGATTCGGCGGCATGCCTGCGGGAGGTCTGGCTGGTAACACGGATTCGGCGGCATGCCCGCGGGAGGTTTGGCTGGTAACGCGGATTCGGCGGCATGCCTGCGGGATGCCCGCCGGTCCCACGGCTTTGGCATACCCACTGCCGAATTGCTGCCAAATCTGCGTTACCAACCAGAGCTCCTGCAGGCATGCGGCTGAAGGCAGCCTGACTGCCAACCTCACAGCGACTGGCCGGCTGTTCCCCCCCCCCGTGGCTTGCCGCCCCAGGCATGTGCTTGGATCACTGGTGCCTGGAGCAGCCCCTGTCCATATTACAATAGCACCTAGACCGACTTCCCTCCCTGCCCCCATCAACCAAGATCCCCTCCCCTTTCCTATTATGGCAGACAGCACACAGACCCACACCCTTCCCTGCAGTTAAGATGAAGGACCTGCTGGGCGGGGTGCTGCACAGACACAGCGAGAGACAGGCCCTGCCCCAGCTGAGATCAGGGCCCTGTTAGGTAAAAAGCAAGTCCTTACTCACCTCTCCAGCACCCGAGTTCGTGCGGAGTTGGTATGGGGCTCACAATCTGTCAGAGACCAGACACCACTTCGTTGATCAACGGGCTCACACTATCCTTAGCTTAAAAGGCTTCGGAGTAAGTGTGGCAAGTTTATTAGGGGTGAGCATCAATATTTATACACAGAAGTAAACAAAGTGATTAACAGATCATAATGGTCATGCATAATCAATCAAGATTCTACAGGATAAAACAGGTTAAAATGTAAATTTAAAAAGACAAAAGGGGAGATGGCTACTTAAGGGGAGGGGGGGTGTCATGAGTAGTTCGCAGGTCAGAGCTTTGATTAAAAGTTTCAGACAGAGACATCAAGTCTGGGTTAAGTTTAAGCTCATCAAAAGTTCAGACTCAACATTCCTCCATTTGTAGCTTTGGGATAACTATCTACCAAAAGCTACACCCCATTTTAAGGAGCCAAGGGCCGCTTGGCAATTTCAGCCTGGGCCAACTCGAAGAGAGTAAGGCCTTTGGCTGAAGTAGGAAAAGAATAAACTGACCCACATGAGTCTATGAGGGAGGGGACACACTGAATACAGCAACACAGTATTATAAGGATTACTATGGCCCCAACAATAGCCACCTAGAGTTTTTTAACCCACCCAAATCCAGGCAGCCAATTCCATAAGGCTCCCCACCAATCATAAGGTGGCTGGCCAGAGGAGTAGTTCTTAGCTATTTCCCTTAGATGTTTGGTACGTTGAAAAGTGTCAGGGTAGGTGTCATTTACAAAAACACAGCATTCTTCATTTATGAGGGCGCAAGTTCCTCCTTGGGCTGCTAACATTATGTCTAAAGCCATTCGGTTTTGCAAAGCTAACTGGCGCAGCTGGGACATTTCCCCGGCCTGATTCTCAAATAGAGTCGCAGTTTCATTGGTTAAAGATTCTAGTAGTCCCTGTAGACGGATGACACCACCCCTCAAGCTAATAAGACCAGCCCACCGCTGCCACGACAAACCATCACGGATATTTATATCTCTGAAAGTTTCACAGATGTTACGAACGTGGGGAAAATGAGGGGGAGTGAGGGAGATGCGAGAAGGCGGTGTTAGCCACGCTAAATAACATGACCCTGCCCAATCAGGGAAGAGAAAGTAATAAGCTTTGGGCCCGCACACCCAGTATGTTTCATGCATTGCGTTTCGGGTATTTCATTTTTCAAAGTAGGAGGTAACCCACCACCCGTTGGACCACTGTTCCCCTGGTAACGCAGAGGGGTCGTTGTGCGAACTGCAGAGGCACAATTTGGTAGTGGTGTTTTCAAAGTGCAGTGTAGTACTGCTTGAGCAGTTGTAGAAGGCAATCGTATATCCCTTAACAATTAGTTGGACACCCTTGTGATTTGAGCAGGGCTTCTTAAAAGCTGACTCTGAAGGCTTGTGGGGGATCCACATATGGGATAAGTGGGATGCGCAAGGCTTGAAGCCAAGATTTTTACTAAAGGCGGTGCCATTAAAATACATGTTGCATTTACTTGTTCCCACAAAAGTTGACCCCTTTTTTTTAACAAAACACAGTGATCCTGTCTGATTGGTTACCCTGAGATATCTGTTAATTGGCACTCCTGTTTTGTCCCATGTAAGATTGTGTTGGACTGGATCTTTTACTCTAGCCGGTGGCATCCAAGTCATATTAGCAGTGGTCAGGGGAATGGGTGTGAAGGGGAGTCCCTGTTCTGCATTTACTGGAAATTGAGTACATACCCAGCAATTACTTCTATTTCCTAAAATACGAGTTTTAACCTCGTGGGAATATCTAATAAAAGCATTATCTTCATAAGCAGAAAATAAACTAAAAAGGCATAATAAAAAACATACAGTTGTCAGAATAAAAGGTCCTCTCATTTTTTTCGAGTTAATTTAAGTCTGATGTCTGAAAGAGGTAAGCTGGTCCACTGGTCAGAGGCAGTGTCCTCAGTGGTGGCAAGAGCTGTTGGTCCGTCACTGTGGTCCACTACGGCTGGCTTGACGTGGGAGTGGTGGATCCAGGATTTGCGTCCTTCCAGGAACACTGCAGTCTGGGTTGTTAAAAGAACCTGGTGAGGTCCAGTAAACCTCGGCTGGAGGGCGTCGCCACGAACGAACTGTTTGGCCCAGACGAAGTCCCCTGGTTGGAACGGGTGGATCTGTTCTTCCAGCGGCACGGTCTGGGAAAACTGCGAGGCTTTCCAAAGGGTATGGAGGCGAGCCTGTAGGGAGAGAAACTGGCACGTAGTCATATGATCCCCTCCCAATAGTGAAACATCAGCACGTGGTAGCGCCCCGCCTTTGAAAGGGGGGTGTCCATAGAGCAGTTCAAAGGGGGATAATCCCAATACACGGGTTGGGCGAATACGAAGGTGAAACAGGACCAAGGGAAGTACCTGAGGCCACTTTAACCCTGTTTCCTGACAGTATTTAGCCAATGTGAGCTTAAGCTTCCTATTCATACGCTCAACTTTCCGCTAGACTGGGGGTGGTAGGGTGTATGAAAGGAGTGTGAAATGCCCAGTCCTTGTTCTAAACGGCCAAGGACATTACCAGTAAAGTGGGGTCCGCGATTTGAGTTAAGCACGAGAGGGACGCCAAAATGGGGTGCAATGTCTCTAAGGAGGATCTTTGCCACTGTGGCAGCAGTACAATTAGCAGTAGGAAAAGCTTCGACCCATGAAGTCAGAGGGCAAACCAAAACAAGGAGGTGCTTTTTCCCAAAAGCCTTTGGCATATCTGCAAAGTCAATTTGAAGATGTTGAAATGGAGCAGCAGGCGGAGGTCTTTTACCCTTAATTTTGTTAAGAGGCGGAGCAGGTCCATTACGCTGACATGTGCTGCATGCTTTCACTATTGACAGGCAGTAGGGTTGAATGCCTGGAGCATACCAAAAGCGAGCGATGGTGTCCACAAGGGCGTGCGTGCCGTAGTGACCCCCCTTATCATGGTGCCAGCGAACTGCCACGGGGTATGTGGAGCGAGGGAGGCAGGCTCGGCCATCCGGCATAAGCCAGGTCCCTTTGACCAGAGTGGCTCCGAGGCTCTCCCACGACTGTAGTTTAGCAGCGGGTACCGGTACGGGGTGCGGTGGAGTAAAGGAGGAGGTTACAATAGCCAACGTGGGCATGACTAAGGGTAAGACGGCAGCCGTCTTGGCGGAGGCGTCAGCCAGGGCATTCCCACGGGTGACGGGGCTATCATCTTTAGTATGGGCCCGGCAGTGAACTACAGCCAGGACCGAGGGTTCTTGGAGGGCGTCCAAAAGCTTGTGGATGAGGGGGAGGTGCTGAATGGGTTTACCGGCAGCTGTCTGGAAACCTTGAAACTTCCAGAGGTGGATGTGACAATGCACAACTCCAAAAGCATACTTGCTATCAGTAAAAATGGTAACGGTCTTACCAGCGGCCAACTGGCAAGCTCGGGCAGGGCATAGAGTTCGGCAGCTTGGGCTCCCCAGTTGCCTGGCAGTGAGGCGGCCTTTTGAATGTTTCATTCAGAGGTGACTGCATAACCGGTGAAACGCTTGCCATCAACATAGAAAGAGCTTCCATCCAAGAAGAGGATGCAATCAGGGTTGTCCAGTGACACGTCAAACAGGTTGTTCCTTATCTGTAAGATGCTATGAACTACTTCCACACAATCGTGCTGATCCTGGAGGACTGGCAGGTCAGGAAGCAAGGTAGCTTGGATTAAGGGGCCCACACCTTTTAAAAATTAGGTTAGTGTTTTCTAAGAGTTCGGCCTCTAGCTGTTGCTGACGATGGGCCGAAAAGACTTGGGTCGTGCCCCTACGCAGAAGGGCTGACAAGGCATGAGAGGTCCAGACCGTGGTAAAATGACCCAGGGTCAGGCTCTTTGCCTTTGTGATCAGCAGGGCAGCTGCTGCCAGAGTCCGGGTGCAGGATGGGGTTCCCTGAGCGACAGGGTCGATCTGCTGAGAGTAAAAAGCAAGCGGGAAATGGTGGGGCCCGCTCAGCTGGGTAAGGACGCCACTAGCAATTTCGCCCCTCTCGTGGACAAAAAGGTGAAAGGGTTTGCTGTAATTGGGGGGGGGGGCGGAGAGACATGGAGGAGGCCACACTGTCCTTGAGTAACTGAAAGGCTTGGATCGTGTCTGGGGACCACTGCAAAGGGTCAGGAGCAAGGTTAGCAGTGAGTCGGTGGAGCGGTTTGCTTAACTCCCCGCAGGACGGCAACCAGGGGCGACAGAAGCCAATTAATCCTAAGAAACCTCAAAGTTGTTTCTTGGTGTTTGGCAGAGGGCAGTTTTGGATAGTTTTTATGCGGACTGGGTTCATTTGTTTCCCCTCTGGGGTTAACAGGAAGCCCAGATATCGGACCTTTTGTGAGACCCACTGAATCTTGTTAGGGTCTACCTTGTGGCCTCTGGTGTGTAGGTATAATAAAAGTGCCTTACCATCGATGCGGAGGGCGGCTTCTTCGCGGTTACCTAGTAGGATGTCATCTACGTATAGGACTAACGTGGATCCCTGCGGACTGGTGAAGCCTTCCAAGTCGTGGCGGAGGCATTGGCTGAAAATCGTGGGGCTGTCTCTGTAGCCTTGAGGAAGTCGTTGCCAGACATAACTTTGTCCCTCCCAGGTGAAACCAAAGAGATGTTGAGAGTCTGGGTGCACAGGAATGCTGAAAAAGGCTGATTTTAAGTCAATAACTGAACCACTCAGCATCCCAGGGGATTTGGCTGATGATAGTAGCTGGATCAGGAACTACTGCATGAAGAGGGACCACATACTGATTAACAACCCGTAGATCCTGTACAAAGCGCCAACGAATAGGGTCTCCGGGACTGACGGGGGGGCTAAGGAGGGCTTCACTTGAATCCTTACTGGCTCTGCCGAAAGGAGCAGGCCAACATCAGTGTCAGAAATTCCCCAGAGGGTTGAAGGCAAGTCAGTGAGGTCAGGGGAGAGAGGGGGGGGGTTCCCAATTACCCTGAGCTGGGGCCGAATCTCCTAACACTGTCATCAATAATCCTACCCCTTCAGGAGTGCAGGTTAAAGTAGCCTCAAGCTTACAGAGTAAATCCCGGCCCAAAGGGATCGGACAAGCTGGGGAAAAAAGAAAACGGTGAGAAAAACATTTATCAGCATAAATGACATTTAGAGGCAAAGTGAGTCCCAGAGACTGTGGGTTGCCTTCCACCCCAGTTGCAGTTTTAACCTCCGAGGATAGCCAGGGAGAGGGGGCATGATTTAAAAGAGAGAAAGTAGCTCCAGTATCAATGAGGAAACAGACAGGCAGTCCCTGGACTGAAAGGGTTAGATGAGGCTCTTTGCTGGGAGGGGAGAAAGTGAGGAAGGAGCCGGCTAAAGACATTAAGGAAATAAGACCATCACATTGTTTGCCTTCGCCCCCGGGGTACCGTCATTGAGAAGGCTGAGTTTGCTGCAGCTGCTGCTGTTGCCCGTAGTTGATCCAGGCCTGAGGAACGGGCTGGGCTGGTGGTGCAGGGGTGTATTCGTCCCTGGTGTAAGTATCTGCGGATGCGACCGGACCCTCTGGGCGTCCCCAGGGGCATTCACGTTTAAAGTGACCGGGCTGTCCGCACTGAAAACAATTTCCTGATGGCTGGGGTTGCCAGGACCCTCTTCCCCGAGCACCCTGAAATCCCCTGCCACGGCCACGGCTTCTGCCTCGAATACCACCGCGAAAAGCTAAAGCCATCAACTTATATTCTTCCTTTTTCTCTTTCTTTCTGCTACTTTCCCTTTCTTTCTCCCATGCAAAACTCCTTCCGAGGTGTGCCCCTCCAATTCCTCCTTATCCCTCTGCAGAGATTCCAATCTGGAGTCCTGCAGATTCCCCTCTGCGCTCTGGAGAGAGTCCCCTTGCGGAGGAATAGGGGCAGGTGCAGTGGGGACCAACTGACGAGTTAAAACACGCCGTGGTTTACACCCTTCATCGAAATAACATGGAGGGGGTTCACTCTCGGGAGAATACCTGACTGCCATAATTTTTAAAGATTTCCACAGCTCTGCTGCTGTGTCCCAACAAAACCAGTAACATAACTGTTCCGGATGGTCTTTTTCGATCTGGCTCCTTACTCCTCTTAAGGCAGCCTGTTCGAAAGAGCCATACGAAGGCCATCTCATCTCCGGGTCAGCCAATACCGCGGTATACCCAGTCCAATGTCTTACACACAGTGTGTACAACTTCCTCCTAGACATTCCTGTCTGTACTGGGAGTTTCCCTTCATTCCATAACTTATTTACAATCCCCAGCGGACTCTCAAGAGGCACGCTAGTCCCTTGACCCATGGTGTCTGACAGGAGCCCTCCAACTGGCGTTTATCCTGCTGTCCAGTACACGACCCCTCAATATTGAATTGGCTGGGAGAAATCTCCCGTGGCGCCTGCCAATTCGTATGTGAGTGGTCTGACCACTGGACAGAGGCACCGCACCAGAAGGAATCCCGGACGAGCCCCCAAATTGTTAGGTAAAAAGCAAGTCCTACTCACCTCTCCAGCACCCGAGTTTGTGCGGAGTTGGTATAGGGCTCAGAGATCTGTCAGAGACCAGACAACAATTCGTTGATCAACGGGCTCACACCATCCTTAGCTTAAAAGCAGAGCTTCGGAGTAAGTGTGGCAAGTTTATTAGGGGTGAGCATCAATGTTTATACACAGAAGTAAACAAAGTGATTAACAGATCATAATGGTCATGCATAATCAATCAAGATTCTACAGGATAAAACAGGTTAAAATGTAAATTAGAAAAGACAAAGGAGGAGATGGCTACTTATTGGGAGGGGGAGGTGTCATGAGTAGTTCGCAGGTCAGAGCTTTGATTAAAAGTTTCAGATAGAGACATCAAGTCTGGATTAAGTTTAAACTCATAAAAAGTTCAGACTCAACAGAAGCAGCAGAGTGTGTGTAAGAGCATAAAACCATAATCGGAGAGAGAGTCTCTCACTTCAGAGGAATTATACTCCTCTCTTTCCATGATCTGACTGGAGCTGGACAGCACATCTCTTTCAAGGGCTTGACTGGAGTCAAGTATCAGCCACTGTCACCTTTCATTGGCTCAACACCTTCATGGGCTGATTTTGGTCGTGTCTTCCATTCTAGGTATGCATGTGCAGCAGGGCTGTAACTCTTTTATTCGTTCCATTTTCTGAGCTAGCCCATTAGTTCCATCAGGTTTTAACAGGAGTTGAAATTCTGTTTCAAATGAATACAAACATTGCTATTTCCTATATTTCAGCCCTTAACATCATTTTTAAATACAAATTATTCTTAAAGAGAGTCTTTAAACTTAAATGGTGATCAAATAAAACACTGTCTTTTCTTCTTAACTATCCGTGGAGAAGTTCTTCTTGTCTTCCTGAATTTGATAAGGAGTTGCTCAAGCCCAGGCAGATAACTAATTAATTTCCCAATGAATATAAATAATTTTATACCCAAGTGGCTTCTTATATTAGTTCTCAGTTCTAGCAAGGTCATTTGATTCCATATTTGTACAGAAAACATCTCACTATTCATATAACAATGGTATCGGGCAGTTATTGTATGGAGTGATTGAATTTAAATACAAAACATTTGCAAAGAAACATCTCAAACAAAGCTTATTTCATCTTAAGTGTTTGAAAGACAACTCAAAGGTTCACCTTCGAGAGAAAACCATGAGTTAGAAGTAATCAGTCTTCTGTAAAACATTTTCCAATCATAAATGTTCCTAAAGTTTGAAGAATGAAGGCTTTAGAAAACATATCAATCAGTTTCAGTGAGGATATTCCTAGAATTCTTTGTGTGGGTTTAAAACTAAAGGTTTTTCTTTGCAAAGAGGAAGGGTGAATAGGGTGCTTGTATGGCTTTGTTTATGACTCTGGTTGCACATCTTAAGCATCACTCATCTTTGTAATATCCTGAATAAACCAAACCTCTTTACAACTTGTTTGGGTTTTTTAAGATAAAGTACAAGTGTATGCCAGCCTTGTGTTTTTCACAAGGAGAGGTGTCTTATTCTCAGAGAAGACTCTCTTTGTTAGTTGTTTGTCTTTTGACCAATTGTTCCTAGATTTGTAGCCTGCAATTTATAGGTAGAGCCTTGCGCGGATACAGAAATGTGTATCTGCAGCCAATCTGCTAACCGCAAAAATTATCTGTGGATATTCACATCCAGAGATTTGCAGAGTTCTACACTGAGGACCAGGCTGAGGCTCCGAGGCATCCCCTCTGCCGGAGCTCAGTCAGGGAGAGCCACGGTGGCAGCTTTCGGGACCCTCCACCTGTTCTGGGTGGGGCGCCCAAGCAGCCCCTCACCAAGTGTCCCAAGCTCAGAGCCCGAGCAGCCTCCAGCCCGTGTTCCTGCCCCCCCGGTCCACCGCCCAGGGCAGATGGAGGATCCGTGTCAGAACCCTACTGTGTATTCGCATCCGCGTTGCTATCTGTGGTAATGGTCAGTGGATATCCACAGATATAAAGTGGATACCTGCAGATTTACAGGGCTCTATTTATAGAACATTTACAATTTGCAATTAGAGATTCCTATGAAAGGCACAAATCCAATAACGATCATGTAAGTAACTCTTTCCAGCCTGGCTAGGATCTTGCCTCTTTGTGTTTGCCTGTCTGGTCTATTCAGATTATAATCTCTTTGGGGCAGGGTCAGTTTGCTTCCCTGTGTGTCCTGTGCACAGCACAAAGGAGTCCTGACCTCACGCCATGTGCTCCCAGAACATAAACAGTGACTCGTTTCTAAGAGCACAGCAACACAGCACTGCAGGTTTGTCTCTCCCAACACCCCTCCCTCACTCCTACGGCCTTACACAGTCCCAGTTTAGGTGACACTTTGAGCTCCGTGGCGGCTCATACCATCAGCCTGACAGGGTAATGGCAGAGCTCTAATAGCCCTGCAGCTGCCTGCCTGACATTCAGTCTCCCAGGAACCCTCCAGTGAGTCACAGCCCAGGGGAACAGCCATTAGCAGTAGAAATGGCTGTTTCCACAAACACCTTCTGGAGCAATCATCCAGCATCTGGTGGAGCCAGGAGCAGATAATGAGAGCTATGTACATGGATTCCTCCCTCACTTGGGACAGGATCAGTGTCCTCTATCCCCATTTCTCAGGCTCTGTGCAACAGGCAGCTGCTGACATCCGTCCCTTAGGGAGACATTCAGATTTGGGCATGGACCCAAGCTAAATGCTCTGAAAAGGAGGATCTAGGATGCATGAGCCCCTGAAAACTGAGGGTGCAGAAGTCCTTTGCACTCATTTGTTGTGAGGACTGGTTTCTGCTTTATGCTTAGGGGTCGGCTTTTCAAGGAACAGATGCAGTATCCAGCCCCAAGCAGCCACAAGTTAGGCTTGAGAAAATCAAGGGACGGGCTTTCAAATCATGCAGTTTTAAAATATAATCAGCGTTGGATTGTTGTCCTTTGCCTCTGGTTTTCAGGGTGCTGGTTTGTGGAACAGAAGGGGAACTAGTATCTGCCACATGGGGGGACGAAGTAGGCTGTTAGGAATTGATTCAAGTTCTAGGGCGTCTCCGTAGACCCTTTCTACAGCCGTCTAACTCTGCTGACTTCAGCCTGCCCCGGAGCAGTGAGAGGAGGCCTGGGCCCAGAGGCTAGCCACACTACTAGGTTCTGGGTTGGCATTGCCCCGTCCAATTCTATCGAGTCAGGCCCATGCCTGTTTAGAGGTCTGTTCAGTTCAGGCACTTCTGGGGTAAGACGGCACGTAGGGAAGGGAAGTATCCTGTTACAGGGTTCTGTGAGTTTACCTTTATGATAAATAAAGTGACCAAGAACCATTGAAAGTCTGTATTTAAGTATTTGCTTCCTAGAGCAGCCCTTCTAACCTCCTCTGTGTGTTCCTTACAGCGAATGGATATCACACCCCCGTGACGCCCATGCATCAAATGGAGCCTGGTCATATGAATCTCCGAAAACCCAGCGGGGACCCCCAGGTAGGTTTTGGGGAACATTCTGAGCAGGAGTGTAAAGGACTAGGGTAGTTTGTGAGCCCTCCAGTGACCCTCGCAGTGAGCATGCTTTAGAAGCCGCCAGAACCCAGTCAGAGCCGCAGTGTGTATGGAGCTGGGCCAGGCCTGTTTGTGTATAGGCAGCAAACAGTGGAACCCCACTGTACCGTGTACTGTGAAAAAACTCAAACAGATACAGACAGACAGACATCTTCCTTTCCAAATGCAAACAGATGGACATCATACCAAAAGGACTAAAGGTAAACGGCTGCTACTCTGAAAACTGTATCCTGTGGTTTCCTCATGGTGCTTTGTTGTGAAAAGAGCGATAGACACAAGGAGGCCTTTTGATGTTGAATGATAGGATAATGATGTGCTAGCAGCAATCCACTAAGTCTCTCCTATAGGGACTGTGGTACAAAAGCTAAGCTTGAAAATGCATTTAAATGGCTTTACCACCCAGTAGCCATATGTCGAATGAGGGCATCATTGCTATGGTTACAGTTACACCCCCCCTTTTAAACTTCAGTGAGTTACTGATAACCCCCCAAAACGTTTAGTATCATCTTCAAATGCAGGCCTCAATCCTGCAAGCATACATATGCTTAACTTTACTCCCTGAGTAATCTGACTGAAGCCAATGGCACTACTCATCTGCATAAAATTAAGTATGTGAGTAAATATTTGCAGCACTGGGGTCTGTATCACTGTGAGTACTTTAACTAGAACTTCATCTAAACCATTATTTAAACTAGTTTTAAAATGCTGGTCCCAATACAGAACCCTGGAGGACTCCACTTTCCCCAATCTCCACAAAGAAGAGACACCTTTATCTCCAACCTTCTGCTATCTCCCTACTGACCTGTTCTAAATCATCTGTTTAAAGCAGTTTTACAATAATCCATTATAAAACTTCACAAAAATGTCTGAAAATCCATCTGTACAAAATCATATGGTTCTGCTCTTAGAATAATTATTTCATTCTAAGACCGTAATAAAATGTCTGAAATGATTGACTTTTCATAAGCCCACAGCAATTCACATTTCACCTACCTTACTTTCCAATATAGCCTTAAGCCATCTATAAATACTTGCACATAAAACACCTCACAAATCTACCTCTCTATTCCTGACCTCTTGCTCTTTTGTGGCAGACACCTTCTCTCGGATGCCCTGTAGTCCACTCAGTCTGGCAAAAACGCCACTCCTCAGTTCCCCTTAAAGTCCCCTCCTTCATGTCCCGTCAATGTCATCCTGGACTCTTCCCCCATCCATAATCACTCACAGACAGGCTACCGAAGGAAAACCCTGGCCTCACTCCCACTTTGAACCCAGTCTACAGCCTGCTGGCTTGGTTGGCTCTAACTGTGTCTTGTGTCCATATGATTTGGGAACTGGTTTTTAACAGGAGATGTGGGTGATTCTAAAACCCGCCATGGTGAGTACTTTCTGAGGCAGCTGACCATGTGTCACGGTGGCCCAAGGCCTGGGCTGACCCAGCAGTATGCCCTTAAGCTGGTTCAGCACACTGACATTCTGCAGTTTGGCTGGTCCTCCTTCCTCCAAACTCTGTGCCATAAGCATCCCCGAGTTCTTTGCACCATGTACTTTTGATGCCATGTATGTTCTTGGAGCATGAGGGAAGGATACTGCCCAGTGTTCCCAGAATGCACCTTGACAGACATGATTAAACAGCAACAAAGAGTCCTGTGGCACCTTAAAGACTAACAGATATATTGGAGCATAAGCTTTCGTGGGTGAATACCCCCACTTCGTCAGACACATGTAATGGAAATTGCCAGAGGCAGGTATAAATATGAAGGCAAGAATCAGTCTGGAGATAATGAGGTTAGTTGTATCAGGGAGGGTGAGGCTCTCTTCTAGCAGTTGAGGTGTGAACACCCAGGGAGGAGAAACTGCTTTTGTAGTTGGCTAGCCATTCACAGTCTTTGTTTAATCCTGAGCTGATGGTGTCAAATTTGTAAATGAACTGCATCCAATGAAGTGGGTATTCACCCACGAAAGCTCATGCTCCAAAACGTCTGTTAGTCTATAAGGTGCCACAAGACTCTTTGCTGCTTAAATGAACTGAAGCTCAGCAGTTTCTCTTTGAAGTCTGGTCCTGAAGTTCTTTTGCTGTAAGATGGCCACCTTTACATCTGCTATTGTGTGGCCAGGGAGGTTGAAGTGTTCTCCTACAGGTTTTTGTATATTGCCATTCCTAATATCTGACTTGTGTCCATTTATCCTTTATGAGTAAACCGGATGACTAGTGCAAACTAGGGCTGTCGATTTAATCACAGTTAACTCACATGATTAACTAAAAAAAATTGTGATTAATTGCACTGTTAAACAATACCAATTGACATTTATTAAATATTTTTGGATGTTTTTCTACATTTTCAAATATATTGATTGCAATTACAACACAGAATACAAAAGCAGCAAAGAGTCCTGTGGCACCTTATAGACTAACAGATGTATTGGATCATGAGCTTTTGTGGGTGAATACCCACTTCGTCGGATGCATACATGTATTCACCCACAAAAGTTCATGCTCCAATACATCTGTTAGTCTATAAGGATTCTTTGCTGCTTTTACAGATCCAGACTAACACGGCTACCCCTCTGATACTTGACAGAATACAAAGTATACAGTGCTCAATTTATATAATTTTTATTAGAAATATTTGAACTGTAAAAATGATAAACAAAATAGTATTTTTCAATTCACCTTATACAAGTACTGTAGTGCAATCTCTTATAATGAAAGTGCAACTTACAAATGTAGATTTTTTTTGTTACATGACTACACTCAAAAACAAAACAGTGTAAAACTTTAGAGCCTACAGGTCCACTCAGTCCTACTTGTTGTTCAGTCAATCGCTAAGAGAAACAAGTTTGTTTACATTTACAGGGGATAATGCTCCGTGCTGGCTTTCTGAAGGATGGGGCCCAATTTGAATACCTGGTGGTGGTCCGGGGCTTCAGCAGCGGGGGGTCTGCTCTGGGTCTTCCGCAGCACCAAAGGACCCCCCGCCACCAAAGAGCCCCGGAGCAGACCCCTCCACCACTGAAATGCCGCCGAAGCCCCGGACTGCTGCCGGGTATTCAAATCATGCCCCGCCCTTCATAAAGCTGGACTGCGGCTGGGTAAATAAACAAAAAAAAATTAAAAGGTGCCTAAGGCACGGGGCCCTAGCGTGGGGCCCTCTTAGGCACGGGGCCCGATTCAGGGAAATTGGGCTAATCGGCCTAAAGCCAGCCCTGATAATGCTGCCCACTTCTTAATTACACTGTCACCTGAAAGTGAGAACAGGTGTTCGCAAGGAACTGTTGTAGCCGGCATCGCAAGATATTTATATGCCAGATGCGCTAAAGATTTATATGCCTCTTCATGCTTCGGCCATTGTTCCAGAGGACATGCTTCTATGCTGATGACTCGTTAAATTTAATTAACGCATTATTTTTTGTGACTGAACTCCTTGAGGGAGAATTATATGTCTCCTGCTCTATTTTACCCACATTCTGACATATATTTCATGTTATAGCAGTCTCGGATGATGATCCAGTACATGTTGTTCATTTTAAGAACACTTTCACTGCAAATTTGACAAAATGCAAAGAAGGTACCAATGTGAGATTTCTAAAGATAGCTACAGCACTCAATCCAAGGTTTAAGAATATGATGTGCCTTCCAAAATCTGAGCAGGACAAGGTGTGGAACATGCTTTCAGAAGTCTTAAAAGAGCAACATTCTGATGCAGAAACTACAGAACCTGAACCACCAGAGAAGAAAATCATCTTTTTGCAGGTGGCATCTGACTCAGATGATGAAAATGAACATTTGTCGGTCCGCTCTGCTTTGGATCGTTATCGAGCAGAACCCATCATCAGTATGGATGCATGTCCCTGGAATGGTGGTTGAAGCATGAAGAGATATATAAATCTTTAGTGCAACTAAGATGTAAATACCTTGTGACACCAGCTACAACAGTGCCATGCAAACCCCTGTTCTCACTTTCAGGTGAGATAAACAAGAAACAAGGAGCATTATCTTCTGCAAATATAAACAAACTTCTTTGAGCGATTGGCTGAATAAAAAGTAGGACTGATTGGACTTGTAGGCTCTCAAGTTTTACATTGTTTAATTTTTGAATGCAGGTTTTGCGGGGTTTTTTTACATAATTCTACATATTTATGTTCAACCTTCACGATAAAGGGATTGCACTACAGTACTTGTAGGATGTGAATTGAAAAATACTATTTCTTTTGTTTTTTACAGTGCAAATATTTGTAATAAAAAATAAATATAAAGAGAGCACTGTACACCTGGTATTCTGTGTTGTAATTGAAATCAGTATATTTGAAAATGTAGAAAACATCCAAAATATTTAAATAAATGGTATTCTATTATTAACAGCACAATTAATCACAATTAATGTTTTTAATCGCTTGAGAGGCCTAGTGCAACCACACAATCCTCTCACTTGACCTAGTTACAAACTGATCACAAAACACTTTTCACTGGACTGCTTGCATGGATGAGCGCTAGTTACCATTTCTTCTAGAACAGCACAAAACTCCCTCTCTTTCTGCTAGTTACTACTGCCAAAAAAGGGCAGCAGCTGTAGCAAAGCTGAGATATTCTAGGCCAGCACTTAGCTAAAGTTTCAGATTTTGCTCTATTTAACCCCTTTTTTTGTTTGTTTGTTTTTTTAAACATTTTTCATAGTTTCATAGTGTTTAAGTCCAGAAGGGACCACTAGATCAGTGGTTCTCAATCCGGGGTACATAGAGGTCTTCCAGGGGGTATGTCAACTTCTCTAGAAATTTGCCTAGTTTTACAACAGGCTACATAAAAAGCAGTAGCGAGGTCACTATAATCTAAAATTTCATACAGACAATGACTTGTTTATACTGGTCTATATACCATACACTGAAATGTAAGTACAATATTTATATTCCAATGGTTTTATTTTATAATTATATGGTAAAATTGAGAAAGGAAGCAATTTTTCAGTAGTCGTGTGCCGTGACAGTTTTGTATTTTTAGCTCTGATTTTGTAAGCAGATAGTTTAAGTGAGGTGGAACTTGGGGTACACAAGACAAGTCAGACTCTCGAAAGGGGTACTGTAGTCTGTAAAGATCGAGAGTCACTGCACTAGCTCAGATAGTCTGACCTCCTGCATAGCACAGGCCATTACATTTCTCACAGATACTGCTATATTGAGCCCAATAACTAAAGCATTTCAGTCCTCAGGAAACTAAACTGAGGTGAGTCACAGTCAGAGAAGTCTAAGTCTAAGTCGGTACAGCACACAGCACAAGGCCCTGCTCGGGATCAGGGCCTGTGGGCATTACTAGAATAGAGAATTAGTTGAATTCTCCAAAGTGACACATCCCCTCATGATCAGTTCAGTACTGCAGGAGTTCAGAGCTTGGCCTTGTGGGCAGTACCATGGGGCGCAGCAGGTTCAGTGGCTCTGGGGGGCTGCACAGGGACAGTGCTTCAGTGGATGGGCACAGTGCTCAGTGGCTGGATGTAGAGGGTACAGTGGCAGTGGTGGCACAGTGGAGGGGCCCAGCCAGGAAGGGGCCCAGGGCTCAGTGGTGGGGGCTTAGTGGAGGGGTGCAGGGGCTTAGTGGAGGGGCACAGTGGGGAGTGGGCACCAGGGCTCAGTGGAGGGGTACAGGGGCTTAGTGGAGGGGGCTGGTGGCACAGTGGAGTGGTGCAGCAGGGAAGGGGCACTGGGGCTCAGTGGAGGAGGGTGGTGGCTCGGGGTCCTTGTGCCCAAGGCTGCTCCTGCCCGGCCTCCCCCGCGTCCCCGCATTGCTCCCCTGCCCACTGCCCTGTCTTTCTCGGCCAGACACTGACACCTTTCACTGATTCACTGCGGAGCTCGGACCAAGCACACTCACACACCCTCCCACCATGGAGCGCATGCTGATGATGCCTCTTTCCTCTCTCCGCAGAGTCCGGGGTCCCCGCGCGTGCCCAGGAGGCTGGCCAGGGAGAGCTCGCGGACAGTAAGTACAGCCAGAACAGCCAGCAGCGCTGCAGGCAGGGGGTGAGGCTGGACAGTGATCCCTGCCGCTGTGCCGAGGGCCAGCAGTATGTGGGCCAGCTTCTGGGGCAGGGCAGAGCAGCCTGGGATGGCAAAGAAAGCCCCCGGCGGGTGGGGTGGTCCTGGGGCAGCCAGTCAAACCAGAGGGCACATTTCTAAAGCTCGGTCTGGGGCTCCTGCTCTGTTTTTAATGGGCACTGAAGAAAAATCAACTTTAACAAAACAGCCTGGGTCAAACATGTCAGGCCAGTTCTTAGCAAATTGGCCACATCACAAAAATGGAATTGACACTAATTGCAATCCTGTGCGTACTGCCAACAGAGGCCCTGAGTCTCAATGAGCAATAGACGTTGAACTGCTTGGAGCCTAGCAGGGCTCCAGGCAGAGGTGAGGAACATTGGTAGTGAAGCCTGTTCTGCCTGTGTAGAACCTGTTCTGTGAATGAATGGAAATCTTCATTCTTCCGGCTACCAGGCCAGCATCTTTCACTGGCACTGAAGGTCACACCGAAAAACCATACAAATCAAAGTGATACAATTTCACAAGAGATATCTGTGCCCTGAAATATCATCCATACCTATTGTGTGAGGACTTCTGCCAAGAGTGGCCCACGTGGCCTTCATTCTCTACCCTTTTTCTGCCATTATATATGCTTTTAAGCATGTACATGCACTGAATTCCCAGACTTAGAAGAAAAAGAGTAATTCTGTTCTAGCACTGATAGAGCTGAAACGGACCCTTTCCTTTGCTTCCAAGTTTGTTGGTTTTGTCAGATAAAGTTAAGGCTCACAATAATTGGATGCATCTTCTGCTGCTCTGAGATTTGGAAACTGATTAGTTAATCTGTATGTTACATAGTGGCAGAAAACTGACTGAGATCCAAAACTCTTTCTAAATTTGTCTTCAATACAAAATCTAGAAAAGAAGTCCAAGCAATTAGTAAGGAATGCTGACTCTGCAAAATAACTATTGCTGATAAACAGCTGGTAAGGAAGTACTTGGGAAATGTGAATACCTACTGTACAAATCAGCTGTTCTGGGTGATGTGTCTAACAAGCTTACTGATCCACTACCATTCCCTTTTTTTTAAACTCAGGGACAATTCAGGAGGTAATGAAATACTGGAGAAATGGAAATTTAGCACCTTATTTTCAATGAAGAATGATTCTGGCAAATACCACCCTAGAAGTGGAACTTCTCTCTAGCTGAAAGAGAGTAATGCAAGGGCATTAATATCTGGTAATGCATCCAGTTTGGTGGCAATTTCTGGTAGAAAGTAGAGATTGCTGGTAGGGTCCGTGTTCATTAACATCTTCATTACTGAACCACATTGAATAGTTTCCAACTTTGCTACAGAAAAGGATGTTATTAATCTCCCTAGACTCACCTCCACGGCACCAGGCAGCCAGGCCCTTCTCCCTCGACCGACAGAGAGAGACTGATCCTTCCGGCTTCCCTGGCTTTCTTATAAGCCCCTGTCGCTCAGTTTGAGGCATGGCCCCAGCTGCAGCTACTTCCCCCAGTCAGCCAGGATTTTACCTTGCCCAGCCCCAGCCCTCTGCAGGGCTTTTCCAACAACTTCCAGGCTGGAGCGGGGGGGGGGTGTCACCCCGTTACACGGCACAAAGATAAAAGATTTTCTTTCTATTAAAAAAACCCAAAGGAAATTAACAAACAAAAAACCTTCATTTAATGTTACTCACGTTTGCTTTCATCAATAAAATCATTAGGAAATACAAAGTCAAGGCTTTTAAACAGGATGAAAAGGTTACAAAGTGAAGCATTCTCAGGTTAGCAAATGTCCAAAGAAGTGTTGCCCTGGCACCCTCAATTCAGTCCTCTTGTGCATTTGCAGGATGATGCAGACTTTAATGACATGATCCCATAGTATTTTTTTCCCACAGGACCCCTGCCTTATTCAGCGCACAGGGGTTTCTGCTCTGGGGCTGGGTATTGAAGGAGTCTGTTGCCTGTAGGATCCCTGCCTCATTTCTTGCAGAGTTAACCTTGCACAGGCAATGCTTATTCTGGTATTTCCTAACTTGAGAGTGCTTCACTTTGCAGCCTTTTAGTCCTCTGTGCATTTCCTAATGTTTATAGCTTGCTTTACTGAGGAGAACAGTCTCCATAACAAAGGGCTTGGTTATTTGTGTGTGTGTGATGTCTCCATTATTTATCGGGTCAGTATCACTAGTGTGCGCTTTACAAGCCAGAGAAAGTAAGGACACTCCCTGATACAAAGCCCCTATGATCTGAGGAAGACTGACACAGACAAAGAAAGCAGGAGATGTAAGAACTAGGACGTTCTTTCTTTCTTTTGATGAATAGTCATTTGTTTATTATGAATTATTATTATGATTAAAGAAAGGGTGGTGGGTTGGGGAACTTGTGTGGTGAGGAGGTTCTATGCAGAAGTTCCCATTGTTTGGCACATGCAGCTGATCTGAAGTGCCGCACAGTGCTAGGTTTTGGGTAGCAAGCCCCCTCACAATGGCAAAGAGCCTTTTCAGAACTCTGATGCAATCTTCTCTTGATGCTCATCATCTCTGGTGGCCTTTAACCTTAGGCTCATCTCAAGGTCTTTCCACCTCTGGAATGCTCTCTGCTGATTTGCTGCCTTCTTGTGGCATGCCCCATTTCTAGCCAGATTTGTCCAGTCCTTTGTTCCTGTAGAACTAAGTGTGGCTGGAACATTAGACTGGAAGAGTTTGCAACAAAAACAGTATGCAGCATTCTGGGGTTTTGAGTACTGTGGCAGAGCTCTGACCTTGCTCCCGTGGGACCTGCGCTTCTAGGCGGTTTATGCAAGCCTCAGTGGCTCACTGTGACCCTCCACATAGCCCTTCTCTCTCTAGGGCCAGAGTATCAGAGGGGTAGCCGTGTTAGTCTGGTTCTGTAGAAGCAGCAAAAAATCCTGTGGCACCTTATAGACTAAGGCCTTGTCTACACTACAAGACTATTTCGAATCAACTTAGTTCAAATTTGTGGATTCGACCTTATGAAGTCGAATTTGTGTATCCATACTAAATACACTAATTCGAATTTCTGAGTCCACATTCACGGGGCCAGCGTCGACTTTGGAAGCGGTGCACTGTGGGAAGCTATCCCACAGTTCCCGCAGTCCCCGCTGCCCATTGGAATGCTGGGTAGAGCCCCCAATGCCTGCTGGGGGGAGAAATGTGTCGAGGGTGGTTTTGGGTAAGTGTCGTCATTGAACCGTCAATCACAACCTCCCTCCCTCCCTCCTTGAAAGCGCCTGCGGGCAATCTGTTTGTGCACTTTTCTAGTCAGTGACAGCGCAGACGCCACAGCACTGCAAGCACGGAGCCCGCTGCGATCATCGCCGTTTTCTCCTCCTCACTCTTTATCGTCCACCTCTTCCACAGTCAGCTGCTGAGAAATTGGGCTACTTTTCAATGGTGCTGCAAGCACTGGGGGACCATAGGGGACGTTTTACAAACATCAACGTCGGGTGGCCGGGCAAGGTTCATGATGCGTGTGTTTTCAGGAACTGTAGGCTGCTCAGACGCCTGCAGGAAGGTAGTTTCTTCCCGGACCACGAAATAACTGTTGTGGATGTGCAGATGCCTATAGTCATCCTCGGGGACCCAGCCTGCCCGCTAATGCACTTGCTCATGAAGCCCTATACAGGCGCCTGGGACAGCGACAAGGAACTCTTCAAATACCAGCGAGCAGCGTGACCTGTGACTGTTCAGTTTCTTTACAGAGAAGCTGAACCTGCCCCTGTTTCTTTACCCAGTTACTGTTGACTCTCCTCTTCGGTTACATACCCCGTTCACCCCGTTACCCCCACTTCCAGCACACGTGTAAAAATAAAATACATGTCCCATTATTACTTAACAAAGGTTTCTTTATTCATGACTTTTCGTGAAAGGGTTGAAACTGGGACGCAGGCTGTGCTGGGTAGGGTGTGCGGTGATGTAAAGACCGCCTCTAAACTCAAGGAATGACAGGCTCCTGCTCCTAGAGCGGTCCACAGTGCCGGAATGCTTCTTTCAACGGAGCCTGCCATCCCTCTTTATGGAATTCTGTGTGCGGGCGGATATGTGACCTTGTGGTGGAGGAGGACGGATACAGATTCCTCAGCTGCGTGACTCAGCGGTCCAGGACAAGGACCGCTGTATAAGATCTGTAACCGCCCTCCCCCGCTGCAAAGTCACATCTCCCCCGCCCACACAGATCCTGGAAACCACCTCCAAAAAACGACCAGGGTGCCTACTGACTGCACCATGTGTGTGACCCGCTGCTGATCCTGCCCCTGTGTCTGTACCCTGGGAAAGGTGACTGTCCTATGCAATTAACCACGCCCCCCATTCAAACACAGTCTTCTTTGAAAAAACATAACGGAAACAGTAATTAACAGCAAAGCATTTTTATTAATTAAGTAGACAGTTAGGGGATGGGACTGGGATTGGGACTACTGTGAGTCTGGAAGTGAAGGACTTCGGCAAATGTAGGGTATGAGAGCTTTTGGGTACTTGAGCACTGTGCTGTGGTGCAGTGACAGTATTCACGTCCCCGGCCGCCCCTCCTCCTGATTATTTTCGGTGAGGGGGGTATGGGACTTTGTGGCAGGGGAGTGCGGTTGCAGATACACTGCAGGGTGTCTCTGTCCTCCTGCGGTCCTGCAGAACATCCACAAGGCGCCTGAGCGTGTCTGTTTGCTCCCTCACTAGTCCAAGCAGCGTTTCAGTCGCCTGCTTGTCTTCCTCACGCCACCTCTCCTCCCGTTCGCTGTGTGAGCGCTGGCACAGAGAGACGGTCTCCCTCCACTGGCTCTGCTGGTCCGCCTCTGCTAGGTAGCAGCCCATACGTTCCTCGAACATCTTGTCCCTTGTCTTTTCTTTTCGCCTAATCTTTGCCAGCCTCTGCGAGGGGGATGCTGTGGCAGGTCTGGAGACAGTGGAAGCTGTGAGATGGGAAACGGAGTGAATTCCTTGCAAAGATACATTTTTGCGAACAATTAACTGAGTCTAGGCTGTCTCTGTGAATTCTGGGTTGAGACCCCTGTGCCTGCTAGGGCACAAATCATTTTCGCGGTGGATTCTGGGTAAATGTCGCCAGTCATTCCTTCCTCCGGGAAAGCAACGGCAGACAATCATTTCAAGCCCGTTTTCCCAGAATTGCCCTGGCATACGCCATAGTGTGGCAACCACGGACACTGTTTTGCCTTTTGTGTATGTCATCGTATGTGTACTAGATGCTGCTGAGAGAGGCGGGCCAGCAGCGCTACACAGCAGCATGCTTTTGCTTTTGCATGACAGCAGAGATGGTTACCAGCCAGATTGTACCATCTACCATACCATAAATTGGTAATAAGATGGTAATAAGATAGGCATGGTTACCTGTCCTTTTGCACTGCAGTATTTGCTGCTGTCATAAGTGCCCCTGGCCGAGCAGCCAGGGGCGCAAAAGCAAAAATTGGGAATGACTCCCTGAGTCAATCCCTCCTTTTTGGTATCTAAAAATAGAATCAGTCCTGCCTAGATTATGGGCAAGTGTACTAGAGAACCACTGTATCATAGAACCAGAGAGCACAGCTGCTCTGTGTCCGATCCTGCATAAATTATGAGCTGTATGCTATTCACAGGGGGTGCTCCTGCAACAACAACACCTGTTCATTCCGTTCTTACCCCAGCCTTCCTGGGCTACCATACCATTGTCCCACCACTTGTGTGATGAAGTAATAAAGAATGCAGGAATAAGACACAGTGACTTGTTTGTGAGAAATGAGTGGAAGGAAGCCTCCAGCTGCAATGATAGTCCAGGCAGGACATTAAGGAGTGTGGATGAAGGAGCCCATCATCCCTCTGCTAGTCCAGGGGCAATTGAATCTTTTATTTACAATGAAGGGTGGGGGCTGATGGAGCTCAGCCCCCTGTTGCAATGATGAGGACGGTTACCAGCCATATTGCACCATCTGCCATCAAAAATTAGGGACAGGCGCCCTTGATCGACCTTACTGATGCTAGTCGGCATGGTTACCAACCCTTTTGCACTGCCCCATGTGCCAATAGGCTGATGATGAGGACAGATACCCATCTTTTTGTACCATCAGCCATCCATAGCGTGGGGGGAGCAAGGATGTTGGTGTTGAGTGCTGCACCATCGCATCTATCTGCAGCATTCAGTAAAGATAGGGTGACATGTAAAAGAGTCAGAGGATTGTTTTCACTTCTGGTGGTGGGTGGGGTGTGTGCGCAAATTGCCGAACTATGCCCTGACCCACTGCAGACACTGTGTTTGACCCTAGAAGCATTTGGAGCTCATCCAAGAATGCAAATACTTTTCGGAGACAACAGGAACTGTGGGATACCTTGCGTCCTCATTCCCCCCTCCCTCCATGAGCGTCCATTATATTCTTTGGCTTTCCGTTACGCTCGTCACGCAGCTGCGTGCTGAGTCTGTGCTATGCCGTCTGTCTGAAGATTTTTTAAAAATACTTTGGACCAGGTGTAATATTACAGTAATTACCCTAATTAGATGCAGGAGTCTCCGAGCGAGATCACCCTGAGGAGGGTCACTGAAGGAGATAGAGAGCGCATGCTGCATGAAAGCTAGCACGAACCAGGGCCCGATGCAGCCGTGCTCGGGGAGGCAGTGCTCCCTGAGTACCTCATGAAAGCCTTGCGCGGAAAACTGTGCTACCACGGAGCACCCAATAAGGCAGCTCTCCCCAGGAACCTCCTGCTGATGCTTTTCGATTAACGCAAGGAGAGCTTCGTGGAGATCTCCAAGGATGATTTCTGTTCTATCCCCATATCTAGAGAGACCTCCTTTTCACACAGTTAAGATTCCTGTTATATTAAGAATAAAAGTTAACATGGTTAAAGCACTTACCGACTGCTCCTTCCCCTGATTCAGGGTCCGGGTTAATGGCCGGGGAGGGTTGTTGGGGGATCTCCGTGACGGTGATGAAGAGATCCTGGCTGTCGGGGAAACCAGCGTTGTAAGCGCTCTCGCCTGCCTCGTCCTCCACAAACCCTTCCTCATCTTCCCAGTCCGCGAACATCACCGAGGAACTGGCCATCGACACTGTCCCATCGTCAGAGTCAACGGTCACTGGTGGGGCATTGGTGGCAGGCTCCGTAGCGTCCGCTTGCCGCTTTGATTTTGGTAGCCTTGTCTGGGGTCCTTGATTTTCACGCAGCGCTGCTGCATCCCGCCTGTATCCTCTGTCTCTCATGGCTTTGGAGACCTTCTCGTAGGTCTTCGCATTCCTGTTTTGGAGCGCAGCTCCAAAGCACAGACTCCTCGCCCCACACCGATCAGATCGAAGAGTTCCCAGTCAGTCTATGCTGGGTCCTCTTTCTATTCACGGATAACATGAACTCCTCTGCTGGAGAGCTCTGCATCGTTGCAGGTGCTGCTGAGCTCGCCCGATGTCCAGCCAGGACGTCAGATTCAAAGTGCCCACACAGGAAAATGAATTCAAATTTTCCACGGTAAATTCCTGTGTGAATCGTCAGAGAATCCAATCACGCACTGCTGTCCAGAGCGTCAACAGAGTGGTGCACTGTGGGATAGCTCCGAGCTACTAAGTTCGATTTGCATCCACACCTAGCCTAATTCGAGCTAGCCATGTCGAATTTAGCGTTACTCCACCTGTCGGGTGGAGTACCAAATTCGAACTAAAGAGCCCTCTAGTTCGAATTAAATGGCTTCCTGGTGTGGACGGTTGAGCGGTTAGTTCGAATTAACGCTGCTAAATTCGAATTAAAGTCCTAGTGTAGACCAGGCCTAACAGACGTTTTGCAGCAGTTACAGTCTACTGAGCCCTTTTCATCATAGGCTGCAAGGAGGTTGGTGAGAGAACTCCCACAGTCTCTGTTCAGGCTCCTGTCCTGACAGGGACCTGACTTCCCTTCCAGGAGCTGTTCCTGTAGTGGTGGGTTGGGGGAACCCGCCTCTACTCTGGGTTCTGGCCCAGGGACCCTAATGGTAGCAATTGTTGGCAGCCAACCTTTCACTGCCAGAGTTGCTACATTTCCTGGGCCACTTCCCCACAGCTCTCCTACTTCTCCCTTCTTCACCCTTACCTTAGGGCTCCTTTAACGATGGTTTGAGGGTGTCTTCAGTAACGAGCCCTTCAGCTGCACTTCCTCTCCTCTGGATCCCTGGCTCTCCTCTGCCTGACTGGAGTGAGCCCTTTTTATAGTATCAGCAGGGCCTTAATTAGAGTCAGGTGGTCACATTACTTAATGGCCTCACCTGACTCGTTACAGGTTAATTAGAGACAGGTGTTCTCATTAGCCTGGAGCAGCCTCTGCTCTGGTCAGTCAGGGAACAGAAAACTGTTAATCCAGTGGCCAGTATATCTGCCTTCTGCTATTCTGCTGTACCCAACTGCCCTGGGTCTATCACAGTACATAAGCCATGGCCTCTCCGCTTTGTCACCATTGGGGATTTCACACCAGGAATGTGTTGGATGGAAACTTCTATTTTCATTTTCTTTGGGGAACATGAAGTTTTTCCACTTGCTGTGGCCCAGGCAGTACAAGGAAGTCCCTCAGGCTACTGCTCAAGTGGGTCCACAGTCCTGGATCATCTAGATTTAAGGAACTAAACTCAGCAGGAGCTGTATCTTGTGCCTCCACTACACTCTTCTCTAATCTACACTTTTCTTCAGGAATGTGCATGGTTACATCCATTTGAGATGGAGATATGGATGCTGCAGTAGCTGCCAGGTCTCCTGCACTCTGACTACCTGGAAGATCAGGCATCTCCTCACCACTCACATCCTCACTGGGGCCGGAAGGCTCAACGTGAACCATGTGCATCTCAGGAGAGCTCCTTCCTGCTTAGACAGAAAAGCTTCCTTTGCTGTCTTTCCTTTTCTGAATGCTGCCTCAGAGGGGCGTTTTCTTCTTTCACTCATGACTGCTGTTCTGTGCCAGCTAGAGTGGCAGGGGACAAATAAGCAGGCTGGTAGCAGGGTCTGAATGAGGGAAGATATCAGCATCTTAAGGGCCTAACTGGCTCCTACTACTTCAGTTGACTGACTGCCTGTTCTCCTCAAGCGGGTTCAGGGAAGCAGCAGGAAATAGGAAGCTCCCTGAGAAGCTGGTGTTAATCTGTCCAGACTCCTGGGGGTGCTCGAGAGGTACATAAGAGGCTCCTCCTCCTCTCCCTCCCTGCAGCTCCTGTTGCTTTCTGTTATTCCCTCTCCCCTTTTCTCCTGTCTGCCTGTTATATCTCTTGTGCCCCCTTCCTCCAGCACAGCACTCCACCATCTCTGTGTATCTCCAGCAGAGAGAGAACATATGCACCAGCACCAGACACAATTTTCTACGCTCTGGATCCTAGTGGTGCCCTGCCAGAGTTTGGCACCTGTGGCAGCCGCCTCACTTCGCCTCATGGTAAGGCCAGCCCTGTCCTGTGGGCACGGAGAACCTAACTCCCACTGAGGTCAGCCAGGGAGGCTGGATGTGCACATTGCAGGAAATAGACGGTCAGGGCAGCATAATCCACTGAAAAAACTGCAGCTTGCTAATTGCAACCCAGGCTCTCCCTGTGTGGCTCT
Source organism: Mauremys reevesii (assembly GCF_016161935.1). Lineage (NCBI taxonomy): Eukaryota > Metazoa > Chordata > Testudines > Geoemydidae > Mauremys > Mauremys reevesii. The sequence goes on from NW_024100873.1 coordinate 121,672, forward strand.
TCGTCCTGCCTCTGCTGGCTGGAGCATGAGCAGAGCTTTCTGAGACAGCTGCTGCGGCTGTGGCCAGCCAGCGAAGTGCGTTTCCCATCGTCTCTCTTCTGGCTGTGGATGTTTGACTGCAGCAGCCCCGCAGAGGTCCCGGCCTCGCTCTCTAATGTCCATTCTCCTCTTGCTTTCATGGCGCTTCTTGGACCATGGAGTAGCCTCAGGAAAACATCCCAGCTGTGGACACAGGCACCAGCACCAATTCCCCAAGCCAGAGTCCCCTTTGCAATCCAGGGAACCAGCCTGGGTTGTCTGGAGCGCAGGGTGTGGCCCATGGTGACTGCAGACCCTGCCACTGCTGCACAGCGACTCCTGGGACCCTCTAGCCCATCAGCACTCGGCTCTCCCGCATTCTGCTGAGCGGCTGAGATCTGGGGGAACAGAAACCCTTTGTGAGAGACGGAAAATCTCCTCCCAGGAACACTCTGTCAATGGCTGCCAGAGGCCGTCCATGTGAAACCCCAAATGTGCAGCCCCTCGGATTCCCACAGGGGAGATCTCAGCTCATTCACTTGTCACCCGTGGCCGCAGTCTCTGACAGGGGGAATGTAGAGGGGGGTTTTGCCAATCCTCCCTTCTGCAGCGCCCATAACGGGAGGAGGTTTGGCCTTGTGATGTGAGGCCTGGGTCTGAGAATCAGGGCGCCTGGGATCTGGGGCTCTGGAATGCGGTTTGGTCTAGTGGGTGGAGCTGGATTTGTTGACAGTGAATGAGAGGGGCTTGTGCTGAAGGACCCTGGGTCAATCCCCACCAATTCCCATGATGTCTACATGTGGCCATGATTTTACTTACCTCTCAATGTAGGTTATTTAGCCCATTCCTGGACACAGGTGTTATATCTGCTGCTGGCCACCCCTGAGATGTAGGTCCTTCATCCACACAAGGACATGGCACATCAAGGTCAATCCAGCAGCTCCCATCCGGTCTTCACCTCCGCAATGGACGGCGAGCTCTAACCTGAGCAGAGAAAGACAGGGTGGTGTTCTTCAGGGGAATCTGCTGGAGCTCCTGCATCCCCTGCCCCACCTCACACCCCGACACCCTAAGGGTTTTCCAAAGATACCACTAATCTCGGATAAACAAAGCAGCTGAGATGAGGTCAATGTGGGTGGATTTACTGAGCAGACTGGTTCTAATGGAAGAACAGATTTCTTCCTGCTCTAGGAGATTCCCATAGGAAAAGTCTCGGATGGTGGGGTGGAGCAATGCAAACCCTCAGCCCCTTGAATGGCAGGAAATCAGGACTCGGGAGTTAAGGGGTGTCTCTGTCCTGCTGGAGGAGCAGATCTGGAGATCAAGAAGAGCACTAGTGGCATTGTAGGAAAGCCAGTGACTTCTACCTGTGAAGGTGGCTGAAGCTTCTGGCAGACACTAGAGTCCCGGATCCTTGCACCTCCTTTGGGGATCCTTTCCTAGGAATAAAATAAGGACACCACACAGAGAATGACATTTGAATCCCAGGTCTGGGATCCAGGGCAAAGGGATGATCTCAGCCAGGCTACGTACCAGGAACCTGATTTTGGTCCCAAGAGCCACAATTACCCAGAGGAGGTTTTCTTCCTCATTTGCTTTCAGGTTATTTACTCACAGTATTCATTTGTCTGCTTTGCCGGGTCTCCACTCTCTGCAGCTGTTCATTGGTTTTAGTAACAGTCTTTCAGTTTTTGCTTCTGTTTCCATTTCTTACAGTGTAGCATCTGCTCAGCACTTTTTAAAAAAATAAAACAATTCAAAACAAAATCCTGATCCTATATTGAAGAGGAAGGTTCCTGAGAATTTGGCTGCAGAACTTTAGTGTCTGCATATTTCAGTCCCTATTATTTATTCAGGTGCAGGTCTGATGTAATCTGCGCCCCCAAGAATGCCCATATGATGCACGGGGGTGGGGGGGGCTTAGAATACCTGTTAAAAGAGAGTAGATTAAAAGGTGGGGAAATCAACCAATGCATCAGCCCTTCTCTGCATCATTAAAGCACCAGGCATGGGAGCGAAACAGGTTAAAAATCCCCATGGTTCTTTCCCACTAGACAGACATCCAGAAAGAAAAGGCCTTCAGCCAATTATTTCCTTACACTCAGAAGGGGTGAAATTCAGCCCTGTGCAGACAGCCAGGGCAAGGTCTGTGCATCACAGCGGGTTAAGTGGCACTTCACTGCCCAGGTGCTGGGAGACTTCGTGGCAGTTTTCCTCCTGGATTGGAACAGCCGGCTGGAATCCTGTGAGGTACAGAGCAGAGAGAGGTTTGGGCCACAACGTTCACCTCAGAGGCTGAGCTTCTGCAGACTTTTGGGATGTTCCCATCTGAGGAGGAGGATTTTGGCCAGCCCCAGCTCAGAGCTTTCAGTCACTTCAACCAGTGATTCTCTGGCACAGTTGATCTAAAGCAGCTGAACTTTTCAGGCCTTGCGCCCGTCTCGGACCCCGCGCCCCCCTCGCATTGGGCCCTAACAGCCCGCTCCTTCTCTCGATCCCTGCCAAGCCCAAATACAGAGCCTAGCCCACGCTCCTCCTCTCTTAGACCCTCTCCTCACACGATCCTCCCCTACCTTTGACAGGCTGATCCCGGTGCCCTTTACCCAGCTCCTGGAGAAATCATGGCTCCTCAGGACAACCTGGGAGTGGATGGTTCCAACCTCTGTGTGGGGTGCGTGGTTTTCCGTCTAAGCATCACTGAGAGCCAGCACGTCTCGATTTCACAGGACGAGGAAGTCTAGGAAGCGCTGCACTTCTTGAGGGCTTCCAACTTCGCCCCATTTATGAATGGCTTCCACCTTATTTGGATCAATTGTAACATCTTCTGGGGAGAGGATGTACCCCCAAAACTCTGTGGAGAGTTGGCTGGAGGTTCCGCTTTTCCAATTCTGCGTTGAGACCATGCTTCCGAAACCTCTCCAGGTTCAGATGTGCTGCGTGTGCTGCTCTGGGTTCTCCAAAAAGAGACGTATGTCACCCGCATAGATGACACTGTCCCCAAATACATCACTGATGAAGTGCTGCAAGGTCAGGGGACCATTAGTTAGCTCAACTAGCATATCAGACCATTAAAATGTCCATCGTCTGTTTTGAAATCTGTCTTCCATTTGTCCCTTGCCCAAACGAGCCTTAGATTGGAAATCCTTGCAGATGAAGGTTGATGAAACTCTTTGCAGATTTCCTGTGAGCCAACAATTGTGGGATTCACAGCAGAGGGTAATGGTTTCAAATGATTGCTTTGTTCAGGAGCTGATTGTCTAAAGAGAGGCGTAGCAGAGTCCCACATTTCTTCTTCCCCAAAAGGGCCTGCTCTTAGGACCGGTTTTCATGACTGTACGCAGGGAGAAGGTGAACAAAAAGGACGTCACACAGGTTAATGAATGGTTAAGAAGCGATCGCTTCTTAATGGGTAAGGAACCGGGGGTCGTGTAAATCTAAAAACAAGCAGTGGGCTGCTTACACTGTTTCTGTTATGAAAATCAACAGCTCAATGATGCCTTCCTACATGGCCTGGAAACCCTGGACAGCGTTGCATGAAGCAGCGAAGATAACCGGGCCCACCTTGGTTTTGCTCAACGCCGATACAAATTGTTGAAGAGGACTCTGAGGATGATGGCCATGAGGTGTTTCGGAGGAGGCTTGGCATAGAACTAACTGAGCCAGTGCCACGTTGTGAGCGTAAAAAAGTCACGCGGACTATTGTATGTGTTGCTGTTTATGCTGCCCTTAAGCACTGCCTGAGGGAAAAGCTTTGTGAAGAATGCGAGGGCCGTGTCATAGATTTGCCAGGCCAACGGCCCATGACTGGGTGACTTGGACTTTAGTGGATATAAACCACAAGCTCTGGGGCCTATGTGCTGAGCTGGGTTTGGAAAGATGATGAAACACGGTTATTGCCGGAGGTTCTGCTGTGCAATGTCTGTGCCTAAGCCAAGAACATTCAGCGCAAGAGGGGACCTTGATCAATGCTGTGCAGTTTAGTGGAGCCCCTGACTGTGTTTTAAAGAAAATAACCTGCTTACAGCTGGAGTGGAAAAATTGCAGGCACCTTCTGGTTCATTTTCTTTAAAACACAGTCAGGGTCTCCACTCACTTGCACAGCATTTCTCCAGTTATGGCAATCATGTGAACAAGGACGTGTGTATCATGAATTGTGGGTTTTTTGCTATAAAACCTGTTGAAAATCTCTATTCAGGGGACGCCAGTTTGCTGTGCCCCCGCATGCTCGTAATAAAGGGCCTCGGCGATTCTGATCCAAATACAACGCTGGGCGTTTTTCCACGACACGGCGTGATATTGGCCATCTAGTCCGCACAAAAAGTTACAGATCCCTGCTTAAGGAAAAGACTATTTGTAAGAAATCTAAAAGGATTCAGCTAGAGAAAGGTGAGGGGACAAACACACGATAGAAAACTTGGTAGCTGTACATTTAAAAAACAAACCCTATTGAAAAGGGCTTTGTGACTCTCTGTGTTTCTGTTTGGAGGCCTTTGGCCCTTAAGTGAGCTAAAAGTTTTAATGAAGCATCTTGGCTTGGTTTCAAGGAGCTGTGTGTCTTTTTTAAATCAAAAATCAATTGTGTGTGAGAACCTAGCGCTTGGGGGTTTTGTGTGTAAAAGTGACCCATTTACAGCAAAAAGCTGAAATGTATGTTGTGGGGGGGGGAATCCTAAGAAATGTGCTTACAGTAAAACAAACAGGCTGTTCAGACCTGTGTTTGAGTACAATAGAGTTGACTTATCCTGTTGAACTGAGTGGGTTTAAACCCCACTCCCCCCTCACTGAATAGCCAGGGTGACTGTGATTACTTACCCTTGGTGCCATAGGGTTAAATTTGATGTGGGTGGGTGGTTGTGGATGGTGAGTTCTGATTAATATGAAATGAAATAAAACCTCAGGAATTCACAGATGCTATTGGACAGTTTCAATATGACCCCAGGAGCTGGTGGAACACTATTGGACAGATTAAATATGGCCCTGGAGTTGGTCGAATGCTCTGGGTCATTCTTTCTAGAAAACACCCCCACCCCAAACTTTAAGCATGAAAGAAACGTGTTTAAAAAAAAAAAACTCAAGCCCCAAGACATTCATTGATCTCTGCAAAGGGCCCCCTGCTTGGAAATGGGGACTGTTCAATACTCAAGAAGGCCCCACAGAAACATTTATTTTAACTTACAGAGAAAAAGAAAAAAGAAAAAAGAAAAAAAAAGCCCTGTTGTGCAGACAGCTTGGTCCCCCCACCCCAGATCACCACAGGGGGTGCTATGGACAGGTTCCTAAAGTCCTTAAGGATCTATTAGTTCAGAGCTGTGGGAATTAAATTAAGCTGCTAGCTACTATGCTGAAGTCTGTTGGAAACAATGGGCTAAGATGGTCTAAAAACCTCAGGTCTGTTGGAGACTGTTCTTTTCAACAGAAACTTTCTTGAAAGGCTGCTGGACGGCAGACAGAGGTACGGCTGGCTGGCTTGAACTCTGAAACTATACATTGTATAATGCCTCTCTTTGCCCAGGCTGTCTTAGGAAAATAATGGTGCCTATCTTCATTGCAGCGTGATCTGCTTAGCATGGACCCAGTAACTTTAAGCTGCACTTCACCACCAGGCCAAGGGAAAAACCATTTTAACTATAGTTGTGCTTAATATTGTTTTTAAAACCTTTAGTTATTACACAGTTTGTATAGGGATTTGGTGGTAATAGTCACTAACATTTTTGCTTGTTCTTTAACCTGAAGGCCCAAACACACATGGAGGGAACAGGACCAGCATGTGCCTGCAACACTGGATCCCTTAGTGAAAGGGAACTTTTTTGCAACTGGTTTTTAAAAGCATGTGGGGGGAGGGGTGTTATTGAAAAGTATATGGAGGCAAACTTGGTTTGGTGTGTTTCTAAAGCTGCTGATTTGTGTGTGAGAGGGGTCTGGGCAAGGCATAGGTGTAGGGTGTAAAAGTACTTGGTTTGTTTCAAACCAACAGGGGTTTTTTCCTGTGCAAAATGTGGTTTAAAATGGATTTTAAAAGCAGTTTGGTTTTTATTCTGCAAATTGAGATGTATTTTAAAAAATGTTTGAGGTTTTTGTTGTTTGTTTGTTGTTTTTTGTTTTACGTTTTAAGTGGTAGAAATAAACTCAAAACCTGTTTGTCGTACAGCCTGGACTGGGTGATTTGGTTTAAAGCTGTGACTTGTTAAACAGAAAAAAACCCCTAATGAATATTTAGTTTTGAAGTTTACAAGAGGGTTTCCTGTGTTTTATAATAATGCTGTTTGCTCCACAGTACGGTGGAAACATGAGAGATCCCTAGAGCAGAGGGAAAACAAGCTCAGAAGAAAAGGGAACGAGACAGCTGAAAGGGAAAATTCACCAGCATCAGTGACTGATGGATGGATGAAGCCCAGTAAATATATTTTGCTTATTGGTTGGTTGTTCTGTGAGGTTTTGTATTTGAAGTGAATACATAGGTGTGGGTGAGAAAGTTGGTAAAGTTCAGTTTTGTAAAATGGTTCCCCCCCCACCCCCCATAGGCCTGGGCAACTTTTCTGACAATGCTTAGTCAGTGCTACAAGGACACCTCCTCCAGACCCGCCAAAGAGCCAGGAATCTGCTTGGAGACCTTTAACAACGCCTCAGCCTCAGCAGGGCTTTAAAGGGCTCAGAGCTCCGGCAGCTGTAGGGAGCCCAGAGCCCTTTAAATTCCTCCACGCAGCTCCAGCAGCTGGGTTGGGGCGGGGATTTAAAGGGCTCACAGCAGGGGGGAAAGTAACTTCCAGGACTTACCGGTACTGCCGGAATCCTGAGGGGCATGGCCTCAACCGGAAGAGGTGGGGCCTCTCAAGATTTAAAGGTCCTGGAACACCAGCTGTGGATGGGAGCCCCAGGGTCTTTAATTTGCCCCAGGCTCTTTAATTTGCCCCTGAGCCCAGGGTTGATTTAAAGGGCCCAGGGCTCAGGCCGCTGGAGCCCCGAGCCCTTTAGATTCCCCGCAGCCCGGCAGCCGGATTCGGTGTAGATTTAAAGGGCCCGGAGCTCCCACGGCTGCGGGCAGCACCGAGCCCTTTAAATCTGGCCCCAGCCCGGCTGCCAGAGCTGCGGGGAAAATTAAAGGGCTCTGGGCTCCTGCAGCCGCCAGAGCTCTGAGCCGCTCAAATCCCTGCTGAGGAAGCCGGTGTGGTCCGGCACGGCATATTGGCTCTTCCTGGTATGCCGTACTGGACCATAATGGCTTATTTTCATCTCTGCTTCAGAGATCCCACGGCCGCGGGAGCCCAGAGCCCTTTAATTCCCCCTGCAGATCTGGCAGCTGGGCTGGGGCCAGGATTTAAAGGGCTTGGAGATCCCGCAGCTGCGGGAATCCAAGAGACCTTTAAATACCCCCTGCAGCTCTGGAAGCCAGGCTGGGGCTGCGAATTAAAGGGCTCAGAGCTCCCGTGGCTACAGGGAGCCCAGAGCCCTTTAAATTCCCCCGCAGCTCTGGCAGCCGGATTCGGGTGTGGATTTAAAGGGCGCGGAGCTGCCACGGTTGCGGGGAGCCAGAGCATTGCCGGGCTGGGGCCGGGATTTGAAGGGCCCAGAGCTCCTGCCGCTGCAGGAATACCGAGCTTTTTAAGTCCCAGCCCCAGCCCGGCTGCCGGAGCTGCGGTGGGAGGGGAGGAGGGATTTAAAGGGCTCTGGGCTCCCCGCAGCTGCCGGAGCTCTGAGCCCTTTAAATCCCCACTGAGGAAGCTGGTGCGGTCCAGCACAGCGTACTGGCTCTTGTCACTATGCTGTACTGGCCCGTACCAGCTTACTTTCATCTCTGGCTCAGAACTCCTACGGCTGCGGGGAGCCCAGAGCTCTTTAAATTCCCCCCGCAGCTCCAGGAGCTGGGCTGGGGCTGGGAATTAAAGGGCTCAGAGCTCCTGCGGTTGCTGGGAACCCAGAGCCCATTAAATCTCCCCCCGTCCCACCCGCAGTTCCAGCAGCTGGGCTGGGACTGGGAATTAAAGGGCTCAGAGCTCCTGCGGTTGCTGGGAACCCAGAGCCCATTAAATCTTCCCCCTTCTCCCCACACAGCTCCAGCAGCTGGGCTGGGGCCGGGATTTAATGGGCTCAGTGCTCCCCATGGCTGCGTAGATCCCAGAGCCCTTTAATTCCCCTGCACGCAGCTCCAGCACCCAGGCTGGGGCAGGGAATTAAAGGGCTGAGGGCTCTCTGGAGCGGCAGGAGCTCCAGGCCCTTTAAATCCTGGCTCCAGCCGGGTAAGGCTCAGGCTCCCCACAGCCATGGGAGCTCCGGGCCCTTTAAATCCACGCTCGAACCCGGCTGCCAGAGCTGCGGGGGGAATTTAAAGGCCCTGGGGCTCCCAGCCACAGCCGATGCTCCAGGACCTTTCAATCTTGAGAGGCCACACCCCCTCAGGACTCCAGCAGTACCGGTAAGTCCTGGAAGTTACTTTCACCCTGACTTAATCATTCCTTTACCTGTGTTCACGCAGCGCCGGTGACTCCCCCGAGCCGCAGTCGCATTCCACCTCTAAGGGGGTGGACAAAGAGAGGCCACCATGCTCATTGGGGTGTCTCACAAGCAGTTGGGTTTTGGGTTCGGGTTCCGGCGTATCCATCAATGGCTGGGCCAAAGGGCTCCTCGGTCGCTCCTCCTCCTCCTCGGCACTGTCGCTGATGTAGCGCTTTCTCCGCGGATGGTCAAAGACCCTCGGGGTGAAGACAGAGTCCGAAGTTCTCACGGGGGTGGTGAAGGAGTCCAGGTTTCCTCTCAGCAGCCTTCCCACGATTTCTAAACCATGTGTCCTTGGTGAGAGATGGCCTCGTCTGTCCAGCGCTGGGACTTATGAGGTGATGGTGCTGCACTCTGATTGGCAGAGGGCCCTGGGAGGAGTTCTTAATGGGGTCATACGGCCCACTCCCGGACGGGTCCCCCTGCCCCAGAACTCGCCCTGATTGGTCAGAATCCTCTTGGGGTGGTCCTGTCAGGACAAAACTGATCCTAATTGGTTGAGGGCAGTGAGAGGAGTTCTTAGACCCAGAGCTCACCCTGATGGGTTAAATCTCCTCTGGGGGGGGTCCGTCCGGGAGGAAACCCATCCTGATTGGTAGAGGGTGGTGGGAGGAGTTCTTAGAGGGGTCACATGACACACCTGGCTTCCAGTCATGTGGCCGCCTTGACCACGAAGTAATACCCCCATGGGGCGGGACTTCCGGTGACAGGTGGGAGGGACTAAGGAGTCATGGGGCGGGATTATTAGGCATGATTAATGGTGGGGTGTAAGGGTCCGGTGCGGGTCCCCTTTCCAGTGAGGGGTCGCCGCTCGGGCGCCTGGGATCCAGGCCGCCTCACAGGAGGCTTGAATAGAAGTTTAGTCGATAAAGCCCAGGCCCTAGCTCAGGGCGGCAGCACCAGAGGCAGGGCTCAGACCCTCAGGCAGGGCTGAGCAGCAGTTCAGTCTGTAAAGCCCAGGCCCTAGCTCAGGGCGGGCAGCACCAAGAGGCAGGGCTCAGACCTCAGGCAGGGCTGAGCAGCAGTTCAGTCTGTAAAGCCCAGGCCCTAGCTCAGGGCGGGCAGCACCAAGAGGCAGGGCTCAGACCTCAGGCAGGGCTGAGCAGCAGTTCAGTCTGTAAAGCCCAGGCCCTAGCTCAGGGCGGGCAGCACCAAGAGGCAGGGCTCAGACCCTCAGGCAGGGCTGAGCAGCAGTTCAGTCTGTAAAGCCCAGGCCCTAGCTCAGGGCGGGCAGCACCAAGAGGCAGGGCTCAGACCTCGGGCAGGGCTGAGCAGCAGTTCAGTCTGTAAAGCCCAGGCCCTAGCTCAGGGCGGGCAGCACCAAGAGGCAGGGCTCAGACCCTCAGGCAGGGCTGAGCAGCAGTTCAGTCTGTAAAGCCCAGGCCCTAGCTCAGGGCGGGCAGCACCAAGAGGCAGGGCTCAGACCTCAGGCAGGGCTGAGCAGCAGTTCAGTCTGTAAAGCCCAGGCCCTAGCTCAGGGCGGGCAGCACCAAGAGGCAGGGCTCAGACCTCGGGCAGGGCTGAGCAGCAGTTCAGTCTGTCGCCCAGGCCCTAGCTCAGGGCGGGCAGCACCAAGAGGCAGGGCTCAGACCTCGGGCAGGGCTGAGCAGCAGTTCAGTCTGTAAAGCCCAGGCCCTAGCTCAGGGCGGGCAGCACCAAGAGGCAGGGCTCAGACCTCAGGCAGGGCTGAGCAGCAGTTCAGTCTGTAAAGCCCAGGCCCTAGCTCAGGCAGGGCAGCACCAAGAGGCAGGGCTCAGACCCTCGGGCAGGGCTGAGCAGCAGTTCAGTCTGTAAAGCCAGCCCTAGCTCAGGCAGGGCAGGGCAGGGCTCAGACCCTCAGGCAGGGCTGAGCAGCAGTTCAGTCTGTAAAGCCCAGGCCCTAGCTCAGGGCGGGCAGCACCAAGAGGCAGGGCTCAGACCTCAGGCAGGGCTGAGCAGCAGTTCAGTCTGTAAAGCCCAGGCCCTAGCTCAGGCAGGGCAGCACCAAGAGGCAGGGCTCAGACCCTGGGCAGGGCTGAGCAGCAGTTCAGTCTGTAAAGCCCAGGCCCTAGCTCAGGGCGGGCAGCACCAAGAGGCAGGGCTCAGACCTCAGGCAGGGCTGAGCAGCAGTTCAGTCTGTAAAGCCCAGGCCCTAGCTCAGGGCGGGCAGCACCAAGAGGCAGGGCTCAGACCCTCAGGCAGGGCTGAGCAGTAGTTCAGTCTGTAAAGCCCAGGCCCTAGCTCAGGCGGGCAGCACCAAGAGGCAGGGCTCAGACCTCGGGCAGGGCTGAGCAGCAGTTCAGTCTGTAAAGCCCAGGCCCTAGCTCAGGGCGGGCAGCACCAAGAGGCAGGGCTCAGACCCTCGGGCAGGGCTGAGCAGCAGTTCAGTCTGTAAAGCCCAGGCCCTAGCTCAGGGCGGGCAGCACCAAGAGGCAGGGCTCAGACCTCGGGCAGGGCTGAGCAGCAGTTCAGTCTGTAAAGCCCAGGCCCTAGCTCAGGGCGGGCAGCACCAAGAGGCAGGGCTCAGACCCTCGGGCAGGGCTGAGCAGCAGTTCAGTCTGTAAAGCCCAGGCCCTAGCTCAGGCGGGGCAGCACCAAGAGGCAGGGCTCACACCCTCTGGCAGGGCTGAGCAGAAGTTCAGTCTGTAAAGCCCAGGCCCTAGCTCAGGGCGGGGCAGCACCAAGAGGCAGGGCTCAGACCTCAGGCAGGGCTGAGCAGCAGTTCAGTCTGTAAAGCCCAGGCCCTAGCTCAGGGCGGGCAGCACCAAGAGGCAGGGCTCAGACCCTCAGGCAGGGCTGAGCAGCAGTTCAGTCTGTAAAGCCCAGGCCCTAGCTCAGGGCGGGCAGCACCAAGAGGCAGGGCTCAGACCTCAGGCAGGGCTGAGCAGCAGTTCAGTCTGTAAAGCCCAGGCCCTAGCTCAGGGCGGGCAGCACCAGGAGGCAGGGCTCAGACCTCAGGCAGGGCTGAGCAGCAGTTCAGTCTGTAAAGCCCAGGCCCTAGCTCAGGGCGGGCAGCACCAAGAGGCAGGGCTCAGACCTCGGGCAGGGCTGAGCAGCAGTTCAGTCTGTAAAGCCCAGGCCCTAGCTCAGGGCGGGGCAGCACGAAGAGGCAGGGCTCAGACCCTCAGGCACGGCTGAGCAGCAGTTCAGTCTGTAAAGCCCAGGCCCTAGCTCAGGGCGGGCAGCACCAAGAGGCAGGGCTCAGACCTCAGGCACGGCTGAGCAGCAGTTCAGTCTGTAAAGCCCAGGCCCTAGCTCAGGCGGGCAGCACCAAGAGACAGGGCTCAGACCCTCGGGCAGGGCTGAGCAGGAGTTCAGTAAGTAAAGCCCAGGCCCTAGCTCAGGGTGGGGCAGCACCAAGAGGCAGGGCTCAGACCCTCAGGCAGGGCTGAGCAGCAGTTCAGTGTGTAAAGCCCAGGCCCTAGCTCAGGGCGGGGCAGCACCAAGAGGCAGGGCTCAAACCCTCAGGCAGGGCTGAGCAGCAGTTCAGTGTCTCAAGCCCAGGCCCTAGCTCAGGGCGGGGCAGCAACAGGTACAGGGCTCAGTCCCTCAGGCAGGGCTGAGCAGCAGTTCAGGTAAGTCCAGGCTCCTAAGCCCAAGCGGTGGGGTTGAGGGGGAGACTGCCACCCATGAGTGGGGTGGCAGGGGGGACACAGGCCCACCCACTCCACTGTGTCCCAGCCCGGGGCCCTAGCAGCTGCGGGGATCCGCTGCAGTCAGTGGGGATCCTGGCCTCAACACACTGACATAGGCTCAGGGTCAGCGGCAGCCAGACTGGGGTCGGCTATCCCCGGGCCACTTCCACTCTCCCCCTCCACTGGTGCCTGTGTCGTTGCGGCTTCAGCCGGGGGGCCTACCAGCATCGGCTCCTCAGGAGAGGGGTACCGTGGGCGGCTCGACTCCTCCTCGGGTACCGGGTTCGGGCAGGCTCGGCCAGTCCTCCTCTGGGTACCGGGCTAGGGGCAGGTTCGACCAGGTGTCCTCTGGGTACCGGGCTTGGGGCAGGCTTGGGGCAGGCTTGGTTCGCTGGAGCTCGGGCACCAGCGTCTGTCTCTCCCGCGGTCGGGCTCCAACTGAGCGCTGGGCCCGGGCTTTTGTACTTCCTGTCCCGCCCCTTGACTTCCTGGGGGCGGGGACAGGCGGCGGTGGCTCCGCCCACTGAGGCAGCTGATCTGGCTTATCCCTCTCAGGTGCGCCTGGGAGCCAGGCCGCCTCACTACATGGGGCCTGTCTACTGGTGCCAGGTGTTGAGTATGTGCAGGCAGAACCGAGCCAGTGTCAATGTCCAGGCCGGAGGTCGGCCGGGTGGGCAGAAGTATGAACCAATGTCCATATCCATGCAGAGGTCGAAGCCATGTAGTTGAAACTGAAGGTGTTGGGGAAGATCAGGAGGAGGAGGAGGCAATGCTGTGCAGCGGGTGGGTGGAGGGCCTGGAGCAAGGCTAGAGAAAGGCAAGGAGAATACTGAGCCGGGTTCAGAACCCAAATCTGGAGCCAAGAAGGGTCATGCCAAAGTCATAGCTAGACACTGGAGTCAAGAGCCCAGCCAGAGTCAACAGCGAGAAACCGGAGGGCAGGGAAGGGCAGGGCAGGGCGTACATGCGGGCAGGAATGAGGATGACTTACTGGAGCCTGGAGACCCCTTATCGGGGGACTCCCTTCCTAGCAATAACAGAAGGACAGCGGGATGACAAAGATGTCTCTGAGCCTGGGGACCAAGCCAAGGGGAGCTCCCATCCAGGCTGTGTGCCAGGACCCCATCACCCTCCCTGTTCATTTCACACGCACAGACCCCCTGGCCGGAGGGGAGAATAAAGGGCAGAAGTGAAGGTGCCCCTGGGGGAAAGGCTCTAGGCCGGGACCCAGTCCACTTCCCAGATCTACACCCAGGATTGTGTGACCAGGCCCACAGCCCTTCCTCTGCGTCTCAGTTCCCACCTGCCGGATGGGAGGCTCCCCTGCCCCAGGGTGTTCGGGGGGAGTTTCATTCCTGGCTGGGAAGGGCTCAGATACCAGGTGGGTGGATTGGGCCCCAGGTGGGGGATGGTCGGACATTCGCTGCATCAGAGGTGACAGGGGCCATGGGAAGGTCTGAGCAGTGATGATGGGGGAGGGGCCCCATGTCAGGCCACCCCTCCCAGACTGCAATGGCTATTGAGCACAACCCCTGGCTCTGCGGATGCTCTCACTTCTGGGCCAGCCCCACAGCCTGATTCTTCCCAACCAGTATCTGGCCTGGGCCCAGCCCCAGGGGTCGGGGTGGGGCAGGGTGTCCAGAGCGAGGTGCTCAGCCTTGGTTTCTCTCAGTGCTGCGGGGGGCTCTATGGCCGCTCCCCCCAGCCCTTCCCCCCAGGCACAGTGAGACAGAGCAGTACCTGCGGCAGGGGGTCCGAGCTGGTCATGCGAGGGGGCGGGGGCCTTCAATCCTGCCCCACGGAGCACAGCTCCTTCAGGGCGTCGGGCAGCTTGCCCATGAGCCTGATATTAAATAGCTGTCCCATGATTTTGTTTGTAATTTCCCCCTGTTGCAAGGGAACAAGGATCAATCAGAGACTCCGACACCCATGAGAACGAAGGGTATTAACGGCACCGGGAGCCAGCAACATTTCCTCCCCACATCTGAGGGACGGATTCCCCCGCCCAACCCCCGAGACGAAATCTTGTCTCTTCTCTAGTGACTTCCATCCCCTCTCCCACCATTGTGGAATGAACTCCTGCCCCCACTCCTCTCAGTCCCCCCGCGAGAACTGTTCTACCTCCCAACCCAGCGGGAATCCAGCTCCGCTCCCCGGAGTCCCCTCAGCCACCCTCGCCCCCTCCAGCCGAGGGCTGGGAGGCTTTGGGCAGTAGTGCCGGGGGGTGAGAGGAAGTGGACACCTTTCCCCAAGGGATCCCCATGTCCTTAACGTGATGCCATGGGCAGTGGCTCTGGTGAATGGGGCACTTATGCAGCCTCTGCTGACTGACTCCACCACATCAGCCAGGCTGCCCTGCTTTGAGCTGCTCAGGGGAGAAGCTGGCACTGACCAATGGCACCTGTCTGGGGTCACCCTCTCCTTGCTCCCTGGTCAGCGCATGGGGATGGGATGGGAGCGATTTTCAATGGCCTGGAGGTGAAAGGCCCTGGGGGTCTCTACCCAGGTGACCCCTCTTTGGTTACCTCGTCCTCTAGCAGCTGGCCGGCTTCCCCCACGATGGAATACATCAGCACCAGGCCAGCATGGCTGATGCGGTTGTGGGGGTGGTGGATGGCCAGCAGGCCCGCCTGGAGGAAACTCCTCTTCTGGTCTTCGGTGAATATTTCTCCGAAGACCTAAAACCAAAAGAACCAGAGCCCTTGCAATGGCCCAGAACCAGGCTCCAAATCCCTCTAGTGTCTCACAAGGTGGAGAAGAGTCCTGGGGCAGCCAACCTTTGGGGTCCCATGGACCAGGAACCCCCTTCAGTAGGAGGCTGCAGGCACTGAGGCCTCCAATAGCTCTTATGGAGCAGGATTCACCGCAGGTGCCATGAGATGCTGGGAATGTGTCTGCGCGCTCTGGAACCCAGCTCACACAGACAGCCCAGGACCCCTGCTGCTCCCAGCAGCGACAGCTCCTGCAGCTCACCCACTAGAGGTTCGGGGTCTTTTAGATCTGGATCATTCCCACGCCTCACCCCACGGACATTCCCAGGAGCCTCACATACTCTGTGGAAATAAGGAGCAGGCTCTTGCCCTGTGTCCATGACACACTCACTGCAGCGGGACACAGCTCCACACCTGAGCTGCTGCAATGCACCGGCGGAGAGTCCTTACCTCTCCCACCCTGGCCAGATTTCTATATCCCAGGCACTTGGGGTCATGGAGCCCGTCCTGGCACCACAGGTCTGCTGCCTTCCTGGTCTTGAGCCCTGGGAGAGAAAGACACACCCATTGGGGAGGTTTGGCCTTCCGCTTTCAGTGCCTGTTTCCTTCTGGGTACACACTGGCCAGGCTCCTCCTGGCATCCGCGGCCCAATGGAATCGCAGGGTCCATGCCAGGCGGGTTAGTACCAGAAGGGGATTTGTTTCAGCCCTCACAGTAATCATGTGACCCTTACGGTCATTGTGCTCTGGGAGTGGGTGCCTGTTCATGGGGTGTCTAATACTGAGAACCCTCACACCCACTGAAGTCAGGATCTGGCCCTGGCTACCTGACTGGTGACACCCTACAAGCTTTGTGTCCATCTCCTGTGGTGCCTGTTCCTGCCCCTGCCCTCATGACGGGCTCTTTCCTCCATGTGTCTCAATAGCTCCGTTCCTGTCCCCTCACGAGCTGGCTGCCCCATATGGGGTGGGCTGATTTCCTGGGCTGGGGACAGAGCCCGGCTCTGAGATAAAGCAGCCAATTTCCCTGGCACTTTCACACTCATCTCCCTCATTCAGAGAGAGGGGGATAGAAGGAGTCATCATCTAAGCTGGGGTCGGTCTCAGAGGAGGGGGCTTCTTTCTGTAGGGTCCCATTGCCCAGCAGAGGAGTCTCAAAGGAGGGGCCTTGTTTCTATTGGGGTTCCTCTTTCCGCTACAGCGGTCTAAGCAGAGAGGCCTTAGTTCTAGAGGCGTCCCAATGGCCAGCTGGAGCTAGTCTCCCAGAGGCTCGTTTCCATGGGGTCCCATTGCCCAGCTGGGTTTCTTACCCCTCTTCTGGAGCAGGAGCTTGTGCAGCCAATTGATCCCACCCTTGGCATGCCGACTGATGTCACTGGCTGGGTGGTATGCACAGAGACCCAGCTGCAGCACAAATTCACCTGCCTTGGAGAAGGTGGAGGAGGTCTGGTGGAAGGAGAAGGAGAGGGGAATCCATCACCATTCTCCCTTCAGCGCCCCAGCGCCCCTGGACCTGAGCTCTGCTCCCACCCTCTGTAGGAGGCACTGGGGAGAGCAGCGAGAGCCCTCTTCCTTTCTGTCCCCAAGGGAGCTCGGAGCAAAGGGAGCAGGGCAAGGGCCTCGCTGAGCACTCGCTGCCTCGCTGCTCCAGAATAACAAGGGCCAGGCACGACCCTGCCAGCCAGCGGCCTATGGAACGCAGTCCCCACGGACCCAGGGGGACCAATTAGCCAGGGGATGAGGAACTTGACTCTGCAGGACGCTGGGGTCAGAGGTCACTTACGTCAAATCCAGGCAGGGAGGTAGCAAACTGGAGCAGGGCCGCGCTGGTCTGGACGGCCCTGGCTCTCTCCTGGGTGTTTTTTGCCAGGAGAGAGCGATGGATGTGCTGGGAGAAGGAGGCAGGGAGGGTCAGCGGGCAGGCGTACATGCTCTACAAACCAGCCTCTCCCCTCCCAAGGGGCTGAGATTTTGTGCTCAGGGTGGAGTAGCCGAGCCCTGGTCGCAGAGCTTGAAAAGGGGGTTCAGTCTCTCAGGCCCCAGCCAGGCCTGGTGCTCACTGTTAGTGCTTAATGCAACCATGCAGAGCTCTGGCTGACAGTCCCAGCTCCTTCCCCCTGCACTGGCAGCTCTGGGAAAGTGTGGCCGGCTGGGTCCAAGCTGGGAGGACACAATGGAAACGTGGCTCTTCTAGTCTCTCCTTTGCTGCCCTCCCACAGGGTTCAGGGGCAATTCCACCCCAGACCGTCCATTCTACTCACCTCCAGGAGGTGCTGCAGCTTCTCCACGGTGGGGGTCTCTGTTAGGCAGCCCCTGAGGATGGTGTCCAGGCTCCGGAAATGGCGGTTGTGCAGAGCCTGCAAGAAGAGGGAGCACCCGTCAGTCATGGGACACGGGGCTACAGCAGTCAGGGGACAATGAGGAGGATTCTCCAGGAGCCCTGGCAAGACTCAAAAGGCGCATCCTGGCCTCTCCCATTCACATCACTCCAGGGACACTTAGCAAGAGTTCATGGCCGGATGCCTGCTGCCTCATTAATCCTTGCTCTGAGCAGTTCTCTGGGCAGGGCCTGGTACCCAGCAGAGTATGGATCAGCCAAACTGCAATGGGTGGGAGGTAGGATCCCCGGGAGAGTCCAGGCAGGAGATCAGAGAATGAGGAGAGGAAGGAAGGCTGGGATCAGCCACGGAGGGGTAACGCAATCCCCTCTGAACCCCTGATCCATGAACAGCACGTCAGGATCAAGGCACATGCCCTGGACCCCAGACCCAAACCAGCTCCAGGGCTCAGGACCTCCATGGGGTTGGACAGGGAAAGCCGCCCGCTTCCCAAAACCAGTGTCTCCCTGCGCAGACAGGGGTTGGAACTTGGACAGTGTCTGCGAGGACCTTGGCCTGTGTGGGACAAATGTCCCCACTTTGGGGTGCCAGATAACAGAGGAGATGTGTCCCCCCATTGGGGATGAGGGATTCTCTTGTGCAAGACCCCCTGCCTGGGTGGGGACGGAACAAGGAGCAGGACAGACTGGGTGGCAGCGCAGCTGGGGGATTTTTGTACCTCAGCTCTGCCCTGCAGGTGCTGCTGGATCACCAAGATGATGTCTTGCTCCTCCTCCTCCTCTTCCTCCTCCTCTTCCTCCTCCTCAGGCCACGACACCTGGGCACTGGAGGTATCTGCACCAGGGAGGGAAGGAGAAAGTTTAATCCCTTCTGCTGCTGGGGGGATGCAGTGGACAGAGAAGGCTCCATGTTTCCCCTTTCTCTGTAAGGAGCCGCATGGCGGCCAGGGCCCCACCCTGCCCCTCCCAGAGATGCCCTCAGCCCCATCAGCCTCAGGGCCCTGTGGCAGTCAGCCCCCCACCCCAACATGATCAGGGAGGCTGGAGCTCCCCAACTCCGCCCAGCATCCCCTGCCATGGGGCGTGTCTGTGCCACCCCCACTGGTGTTAGTGGGGTCACGTGGGTCAGTCCCGGCGCCTTGGCGAGCCGATGGGCACAGGGTGTTACTAGTCCCCCACCGCCCCAGTCCTCCTCCCTTTCCCCTGGGTCTCCCCTCACCTCCAAAGAAGGAGCCTTGAAAGACAGGGCTGCCAGACCGCACGGAGGAGCTTCTGGCCCCGCAGGAGAATGCGGAGCTGCTGGTGTCTGCAGCGCCGCAGTCCCTCAACTCCTGCTCGGGGCTTGCAGGAGGCTCCTCCATGGCCAGGGTGGGGCTGGCGGGAGGCTCCTCTGGGGCCAGGCTGGGGCTGGCGGGAGGCTCCTCTGGGGCCAGGCTGGGGCTGGCGGGAGGCTCCTCGGGGGCCAGGGTTGGGCTGGTGCAGGGCCCCTCAGCTGCCATGGTGGTTGGCGGCTCCTGCTGGGCCCTGGGGCGCAGCTCCTGGCTCCTTGGCTTCCTGCAAAGGAAGCCCCAGAGCTGCCGTCCCCGGCTCCTGCCCTCCCCTGGCTCTCTGCTCCACAGCTGAACCCGGGGCCACCTCCGTTTCGGCCCAGATGGTGCCTCAGGGTCAGCTAGAGGAGCTACTGTGTTCCGCCTCCTCCAGCAGGAGAAGCAGCTCCTCCCTTTCCCCTGGCCACGAGCCTCTTCCCCGCCCGTGGGGACAGAGGGGCCGCTCCGCCTGGGCAGGCTGCCTGATGTCGTCTTCTGGCTGTGGAGCCACCTGCCCGGCCTTCCTCCTGAGCATCTGCCTGATTCGCTCCATCCTGGAACAGAGTGGGGAGCAGCCATGAGTCTGGCTTCAAAGCAGCCTCTCATTAACGAGCCTGCCTGCTCCCTGCCCACCTCCCTTTGCTGAGGCAATTTCTCCTCCCGACACCTCCCACCCCAGGGCACAGGAACCCTCAACCTGGGGAACAAACCCTGACAAGGGACGGGCTGGGAGCCGTAGTGGTGGGATATTCCCACCACACTGGGGATGGTTCTGGAGAACTCCACTTACTTATTCTAGATCAGATGGAGCAGGATGGCAGATGCTCAGGGTTGCTCCTCTCTTCACCCTCTTCAATCTCCACACCCAGGTGGCCGGCAACGGGTGCCGCTCAATGCCCTGCCAGCAGGGCAAGGGGTAGACACCAGATATCGAAACTGGCTGTGAAAACAATACAATGCCACTAGCGGAACGTTCCTGGGACACTCCATAGCTGTACCCGGGGCCACCTCCATTTGGGCCCAGAAGGTGCCTCAGGGTCAGCTAGGGGAGCTGGGGTCTTCCTCCTCCTCCAGAAAGCCAGAGCTGGGAAGTGCCAGCAGGACTCGATTCCCAGTCTCCCTGGCTCCGAGTGGGACCTGTTGTAGTGATTGACGGATTTGCTCCTTGTCCCCCATCCAAAGCCAATAACACATCTCTGGGTTGGCAGTCATGAGTTAGACCCTCTCAGCACCCTTCTGTCTCCTGCAGCCCTCAGCTGTTCCTTGGATTGCGGTGGCTTGGACGGTAACAGGAGTGGATATTGTTACTGGCTCACTGGGTGGTTCTAGCCAATGAGGGTCTCAGTCTAGCCTCAGAGGCCCACACCCCCAGACACTACAGGTCAGGGTGGATTGATTTCATTCCAAATGTTTTGTAGTTGTATTTTTGAGTTATTTTCCTAATGAGGGATTGATTCTCATGAAATTCTTAGTGGTGGCCGATGACAGAACACGGAGCAATGGTCTCAAGTTGCACTGTGGAAGGCTTAGCTTGGCTATTAGGAAACACTAGTTCACTAGGAGGGTGGTGAAGCCCTGGAATGGGTTCCCTAGGGAGGTGGTGGAATCTCCATCCTTACAAGTTTTTAAAAGGTCAGCTTGACAAAGCCCTGGCTGGGATGATGAAGTTAGTTGGTCTTGCCTGCAGCAGGGGGTTGGACTAGATACCTCCTCAGGTCTGTTCCAGCCCTAGTCTTCTATGATGCTAGGAATAGGGATCCATTCAAACATGTTGACTTGCTGGTTTTGCAGGATACAGAAAAACAAAAAGGTTGACTCAACCATTTGGTTTCATTTCAAACAAACTGAGGTAAAGAAGTATCTCTAGTTCGTGCCCTGAACTGATTGTTCCTGCTCATAATGTCCTTCCAGATTTTAGAAGTAGTAGCTCACACCTCCTCCTCTCTAGCCTTTATTCATATTTTACAAGGGGAAAAGAAGCCTTCATCCTTTTCGAACTCCCAATCAGTTTCTTACATTTGAATGAAGTAGCTGCATCAACTGGAATGAAGAAAATATTCTTTCTGCACCCGCAGAAGAGGCTAGTGCTGCCAAAATCTGGCTGAGTGTTTCAATAACTTCTGGATGCCCAGGTGCTTAGGCAATGACTTCCAACAGTTCAGTGCTTTGACTTCCTCTGACACTTGGCAGCAAACATGGACTTCTTCATATATGTACTTATTTAAATTACTTTAATAGGCTGGAGCAACTAGAGGCCTTAACATCACTTGTCATCATTTCAAATTTTATACTGGATAAGTTTAAAAAAAAAAAACTTTTTCAATATAAATTTAAAACACCCAGTTTAAATAAAAATAAAATCTCTTTTGGGGGGATTGGGGTTGGGCTGTGAAAAAGCCACTGATTGGTCTTGCCCTTGATTTTAAAAGAACTACTTCATCTGAGAGAATCAGAAACTGCTTGTATTCTAGTCAAGGAGAGGAGGCAGCAAAATTCATCCTAGCAGTAATCTGTTGGGCCTTATTTGCTCAGCCTCAAACAAACAAGCGTGCAAAACTCTAGCTAGTCTCTTTTATGTAGGCCCAGCTAAGAGGTGGTGGGAGGGGCAGGAATGCTGTCTCCGTCCCGGATCCAGTAGCAATTGCACAGGATATTGCCTCAAAACCTACATTTTACTGCCAAACTCTCTAAGCCATTCCTCTCCTGCGCTTCCTGGTTTCTAAGTTTCAAATCCACAAAACCTTCCCCTTGACAGTCACTGCCCAGGTGGTGCAGCAGGCAGAGGAACCTGAGCAGTAACATTGTGACACCAGAGGTAACTCAGCCACCTGTCGCTCCCTGACTCCACTAACCCGGAGCATAAACCCGAAGCCTGAGCCCTGCCTTGGGCATCGCTCCCACGGAAACCTGCAGGCTCATTTACTGACTTATGCAAATCACCTGTGGAGAGTTAGCACTGACTGGCTGAATTCACTCAAGTCACAATGCCCTTCAGCTTACAGCACTAATGGAAGGGCACAGGGTGGAAATCAGGCTTTTCTGGTGACCCGTTTTCCAATTGAGAAGAAGGGACAAGAGGGAAGGAGGAAGAGGGAAGCAAAATGGCCACATTCCAAACGCCCCCAGCGAGTCACAGATTAATTCCAAGCCCAGAGGAAACCACTGTCGTCTGACTTTCTGTTTCACTTCGGCCATAGAATGTGCCTCAAAATAATTCCCATAGGAATTAGAACAGGTTTTTAGTAAAACACCCACGCTTGATTTTAAAAGAGGCCAGTTGTGGAAAATCCAGCACAACCCTCAGTGAATTGCTCCAAACTCTGATGTTAAAAATGCTCCTCGCCTTATTTCCAGTGTGTATTGGTCTAGCTTCAACTTCCAGCCATTGTCTGCTCATAACCTTTAACTGGTAAAGGGAAGATGGAGGCTTGCTGCAGCAAGGCTCCAGGGCTCTGCGAGGTTCCCCCTGCCCCGCATCCCTGTCCTGCCTGGCTGTTGGCAAGGGAGCTCTGTGAGGTCACAGATGCCTCACTCATAGAATCATAGACTATCAGGGTTGGAAGGGACCTCAGGAGGTATCTAGTCCAACCCCCTGCTCAAAGCAGGACCAATTCCCAACTAATTGTCTTTGCTCAATGGGCTGAGTTCCTGCCAAAAGCTTTTGTGAAGTCACTGCCACACCCACCTTTCCCTGGCAGGCCTGACCTCTGCCCCTGGCCAGCCCAGCTGGATGTTTGAGCTGCACCCTGGATCACCCCACTTGCTCATTATTGATTCTGGGGAGCAAGCAGGCCACCCAGTAAAACAGCAGAGTCTGTTCCGCACCCCACGCTGAGTTTTTCATAGAGGCATCGGTTGTGAAACAATTCAGTCTCCTGATGTGGCCTCTATTTCACGGGCTATGAAATTTCACACTCTTAGCACCCTATTGAGCCCAATTGCTTGTAATTCACTAAAAGGCACCTTCCCAACCAGTTATGATGGTAGGACACCAGGAAACAGAGACTCCACCTCTCCCCAGGGTAATTTCTTCCAGTGGCTAGTCTCCCTCACTGTCATAATTATATTGGAAATTGACAACCTCTGATAAGGGCCCAATTTATGACAATCTTTTAAATAATTTAAATAGAAGAGAAAAAATAACGTTCAGTAGAACATGTTCACTGCCAAGCTTTTCAGACAGTCGCACCACTGATGTGATAGCTAAGGCCCCGGAAGCAAAGTAGCTGAAATGCTAACCCAGCTTTGGGCAGCAGTAAAGGTGCAGAAAATATTGTCTTCCTTTCAGTTTATTCAAATCGTTCAGTTCAATCAACTAGTTTGTTGAAATTCAAGAAAACCATTGGGAATTCTCAAAACAGGCAAACTTGTTTTCCTCCCTCAATCTAGGGATAAAAACTAGGGGATAGATCTACTGGTTCATCAATCTAGAAACTCGTGGAGACAAGAATGTATCATTTCACTTCACTAACCACACATCAAATTGCCTTTGTTTAAGAAATTTGTTAGTTTGAAATGCAAAACATTTTGATACAACTTCTTTCTTATGCTTCTCTTTCTAGCTCTGGCATGCCCTTGCTGTGTGACCAGAGAGGTCACTTCTTTCTCTTTCCTCGGTATCATGGGGGATGGAGAAAATTCTCTCAGCCCTAGCAGGAGAGAGATTTGAGCAAGTCAGGCGCGTTAGGGTCCTCGTGCTCTAAAGGACAATGGGCGATTGTTGTTTGGGGCAAGAATCCCAACAGAGTTGTTACTTGTCCCCAACCAAAGCCAATAACACATCTTTGTATTTTCAGTCATGAGTTAGACATTCTGTCTCCTCAGCCCTCAGCTGTTCCTTGGATTAGGAGGCTTGGATGGTAAGAGAACTGGAATTATTTTACTGGCTTCTTGGGTGTTACTAGCCCATGAGGGTCTCAGTCTGGCCCCCAAGGCCCACACTCCCAGACACTAAAGATCAGGAGGGTTGATTTCACTCAAAGTGTTTTGTATTTGCGTTTTGAATTATTTTCCTAATGAAAGATTGATTCTCACGAAATCTTAGAGCTGGCAGATGACAGAACAAGGAGCAATGCTCTCAAGTTGCAGGGTGGAAAGCTCAGATATTAGCACAAACTTTTTCCCTAGGAGGGTGGTGATGCCTTTGAATCTGCTAGGATAGAGTCCCCTATCTTGTATTTAGAGCCTGTATTTTTTCTTACCTTCTACACAGATGACAATATCTTTGTGGTTCTCCTGGCTGAGGGGAATGAGAAATGAGAAACACACAGGAATGAGAAACACACGCACAGACTCTCTCCTACAGCAACTGTCTCTGAGAGACCACGAGATGGAGGCTTGCTGCAGCAAGGCTCCAGGGCTCTGCGAGGTTCCCCCTGCCCCGCATCCCTGTCCTGCCTGGCTGTTGGCAAGGGAGCTCTGTGAGGTCACAGACGCCTCATCATCTTTGCCCAATAGGCTGAGTTCCTGCCAAAGGCCTTTGTGAAGTCACTGCCGCACCCACCTTCCTGGCAGGCCTGATGTCTGCCCCTGGCCAGCCCAGCTGGATGTTTGAGCTGCAGCCTGGATCACCCCACTTGCTCATTATTGATTCTGGGGACCAGCCAGGCCACCCAGCAAAACAGCAGAGTCTGTTCTGCACCCCACACTGAGCTTTTCATAGAGGTTATGAAACAATTCAGTCTCCTAATGTGGCCTCTATTTCACCGGCTATGAAATTTCACGCACTTTGCACCATATGAAGCCCAATTGCTTGTAAGTCACTAAAAGGCACCTTCCAGAATGACAGGCAGTTTTGACGACAAGACACCAGGAAACAGAGACTCCACCTCTCCCCTGGGTAATTTGTTCCAGTGGCTAGTCTCCCTCACTGTCAAAACTGTGTGCCTACATCTCCT
The DNA here is from genome assembly GCF_016161935.1 of Mauremys reevesii. NCBI lineage: Eukaryota > Metazoa > Chordata > Testudines > Geoemydidae > Mauremys > Mauremys reevesii. The sequence goes on from NW_024100873.1 coordinate 146,047, forward strand.
TTGAATTTCTCTGGCTTCAGCTGGCAGCTGTTGGTTCTTGTTGTGCCTTTTTTGGCTAGATCGAATTAGCCCTGCCCTGTGAAATCCGATCTCCCCGTCCTGCTGGACCCCTCAGCCAGGAGAACCCAGTAGGGGCCTCCTAGCTGTTTCTCTGCCCGGCTGGGGACAGGACTTCCTCTCCGTGGGGATATCAGACGCACCTGCAGAGGCAATGCAGAAGTGAGTGCGCTGCATCAGCCCGGCGTTGGGCTCAGGGCTTTGCTCTTGGCAGTTCTGCTCCACTCACGTCTGGGTGCCCGGACTCAGAGCTTCTGGCCCCTGTGGCTGCAGCCAGTGCTGGGGCACCGGGCTCAGGACTTTCATGCCCTCCCCACTCCTGCTGGCGCCTAGGTGCCTGGGCTCGGCTTCTGCCTGGCCTCTGCAGTGAGTGCTCAGGGCTTCCCTTGCAGTTCTTTCTGGGGCTCAAGGGTCCATTTCTCTGGATGCCCCGAAAATGGTAGGAGCCAAGGTGCTCCCAAGTAGTCGGTAGGAGCTGAGGTGCTGCCAACAGCAGGGCCCCACCTGCACATGTGGGAACCTCCTCTAGCTTCAGAAAGGTTGCTGGCTGCTGCCCTTGGAGCCCAGGTCTGAAGGCAGCACAGAAGTGAGGGTGGCAATGCTGTGACCCCACCACAACAACCTCTGAACTCCCCCATTCTCCCAGGTTGATGGGACCCCCATGGTTACAATACCATGAAATGTCAGGTGGAAACATCGAAATGGTGACGTTGGTCAATTTCAAGGCCAGAGGTTTGTAAACTAGTCAAAGTGAGCCCTGAATTTGGTAGGGACCTGGCTATTATGAAGGCCTGAGCAGGTTTGCACTCCCAGTTCTCCTGAAAGGCCATGGAGAATTCCTGCTGCCTGAGAAACTTTCCAGAATAAGTTACCAGGACTGGGAGAGAAATGAAGGAAACCAACCAAAGCCTGAGCTAGGATGGAGAGCATTGACCCAAGCCGTGTTTGAACCCCTCCAACCCCACCTGCCTGCCTGCGGTGAAACGGACCGAGGGGCACTGATTTCTAGTTGTGAACTTGCTACCGACCGTGGGCTTCAGCACAAGCCGTACAGCCCATACTCTGAACTCTTGGATAAACAGCAAAGCTGGCTTTTCCGAAACCTTTCCACCCCAGTGCCCTGCATCCACTTGGGATTGTGCCCAGCAGAGGCTGGTGGAGGAGGGAAGGGAGAGGAGGCCATGCAAATGTTGTGGCATCTGCACAACCCCCCAGACACACACAGCAATGAAGGGCATAATATCCAGGACAGTAACTGATTTGGCCATAACCTACCAAATCCTCAGTGTTGAAAGTCCAATTTCTCTAGAGAACAATGGGAGGGAGGGGTTAGAGAGCTGCAGTAACCACGTGGACTTCCGGTCTCTGGCCAGGCACATCCCCTCTGCAGAGTTTTCACTGCTATTGTCTCCAAACTGGTCCTCCTGATCTGATGTGAGGTCACATCCTGGCCTTTAGGGCCATTGGCAGGATCTTCCCTGTTCCCAGCTGCAGCATCACCCTCATTATCCTGCCTGATAAGGATCCCACCAGGGCTCAGCTAAATGGCATGTGGCATGACAGGCTCTTTGCTGGGGCCTTGGCAGCGCTCAATCGAGATCTGAATCGGACGGGCACGGGCAGGTGCATTTCCTGACTTTTTACTGGAGTCCTGGACCCTCTCATGCTGCTGCTGCAAATGTTCCTTCTCGCTCAGCGCTCAGCAGCAGAATGCTCCTTGCCCTTTGGCTGTGCAACATCCAGACATCTAGTCCTGCTGCTCTGAAAGAAACCGTCTTCACAGCTCTAATCCTGGCAGATATTGATTAAAATCTTGCCATGCTCCTCTAAGTGTATTTGTGATTGGACGTGCTGCTTGCTAGGGGGGATTTTCAGATACATGAACTGCATAAAACAGAGGGAAAGACAAAAGGAAGCATCAACATGTCTAAGAACTTGAACAATATTTGAAGACCATATATTGGTGTCTAACTACCTCCTGCTGCCAGGAAATGCAACTGGTATTTTAACGACACACTCACTCCGCTTGTGCCTGACTTGTGATTCAGAGCTCTGAGGAATTCTGTCCCCTGGTGTTGGCAGAACAAATAAACCCCACCTCCCATTACACAATCCATTTGAGTTCAAGAGAGCGAGATCTCTATCTTGCAACAAGCTTTAACATTACGGGGCAAAGACTAAGATGAGAGGTCAATTTTTCTTGCAGTTCTAATACCCGAGGAAAACTCCAAATCCATTCTGTCAACCAAGAGAAAAGATTGTTTTTCTGTTCTCAAAGTGCTGATGCTTTTGACCCCAAAATGTTGTCTTCGTTTTCTCACAAAATAACTTGCAGTGAAATGGGACCAACTGCCTAAACTATCCTGAACGCTGCATGTCAGAGTTTGGGAATATCAGGACAGATCATCATCTGGCGTCAGTTGTCACGGATCCATCAGCATCAGCAGAGCTATGGTGATTTATACCAACCGAGTGTCTGGTCCATTGTGCTGTAACGAGTTAAAAGATTTCATACGCTGTGCATATGAAGATGAAAATGTAGGGTGGAAGGGGCCAAGGGCCGCTTGGCAATTTCAGCCTGGGCCAACTCGAAGAGAGTACGGCCTTTGGCTGAAGTAGGAAAAGAATAAACTGACCCACATGAGTTTATGAGGGAGGGGACACACTGAATACAGCAACACAGTATTATAAGGATTACTATGGCCCCAACAATACCCACCAAGAGTTTTTTAACCCACCCAAATTCAGGCAGCCAATTTCATAAGGCTCCCCACCAATTATAAGGTGGCTGGCCAGAGGAGTAGTTCTTAGCCATTTCCCTTAGATGTTTGGTACGTTGAAAAGTGTTAGGGTAGGTGTCATTTACAAAAACAGCATTTTTCATTTATGAGGGCGCAAGTTTTTCCTTGGGCTGCTAACATTATGTCTAAAGCCATTCGGTTTTGCAAAGTTAACTGGCGCAGCTGGGACATTTTCCCGGACTGATTTTCAAATAGAGTCGCAGTTTTATTGGTTAAAGATTCTAGTAGTCCCTGTAGACGGATGACACCACCCCTTAAGCTAATGAGACCAGCCCACCGCTGCCACGACAAACCATTACGGATATTAATATTTCTGAAAGTTTCACGGATGTTACGAACGTGGGGAAAATGAGGGGGAGTGAGGGAGATGCGAGAAGGCGGTGTGAGCCACGCTAAATAACATGACCCTGCCCAATCAGGGAAGAGAGAGTAATAAGCTTTGGGCCCGCACACCCAGTATGTTTCATACAGTGCGTTTCGGGTATTTCATTTCTTAAAGTAGGAGGTAACCCACCACCCGTTGGACCACTGTTCCCCTGGTAACGCAGAGGGGTCGTTGTGCGAACCGCAGAGGCACAATTTGGTAGTGGTGTTTTCAAAGTGCAGTGTAGTACTGCTTGAGCAGTTGTAGAAGACAATCGTATATTTCTTAACAATTAGTTGGACACCCTCGTGATCTGAACAGGGCTTCTTAAAATCTGTCTCTGAAGGCTTGCCCACCCATGAAAAAGTTGTATTGGGGTGAGGGATCCACATATGGGATAAGTGGGATGCGCAAGGCTTGAAGCCAAGATTTTTACTAAAGGCGGTGCCATTAAAATACATGTTGCATTTACTTGTTCCCACAAAAGTTGACCCTTTTTCTTTAACAAAACACAGTGATCCTGTCTGATTGGTTACCCTGAGATATTTGTTAATTGGCACTCCTGTTTTGTCCCATGTAAGATTGTGTTGGACTGGATCTTTTACTCTAGCCAGTGGCATTCAAGTTATATTAGCAGTGGTCAGGGGAATGGGTGCGAAGGGGAGTCCCTGTTCTGCATTTACTGGAAATTGAGTACATACCCAGCAATTACTTCTATTTTCTAAAATACGAGTTTTAACCTCGTGGGAATATTTAATAAAAGCATTATCTTCATAAGCAGAAAATAAACTAAAAAGGCATAATAAAAACATACAGTTGTCAGAATAAAAGGTCCTCTCATTTTTTTCGAGTCAATTTAAGTCTGATGTCTGAAAGAGGTAAGCTGGTCCACTGGTCAGAGGCAGTGTCCTCAGTGGTGGCAAGAGCTGCTGGTCCATCACTGTGGTTCACTACGGCTGGCTTGACGTGGGAGTGGTGGATCCAGGATTTGCGTCCTTCCAGGAACACTGCAGTCTGGGTTGTTAAAAGAACCTGGTGGGGTCCAGTAAACCTTGGCTGGAGGGTGTTGCCACGAACGAACTTTTTGGCCCAGACGAAGTCCCCTGGTTGGAATGGGTGGACCTGTTCTTCCAGCGGCACGGTCTGGGAAAACTGCGAGGCTTTCCAAAGGGTACGGAGGCGAGCCTGTAGGGAGAGAAACTGGCACGTAGTCATATGATCCCCTCCCAATAGTGAAACATCAGCACGTGGTAGCGCCCCGCCTTTGAAAGGGGGGTGTCCACAAAAGGTTGGTCGTGCACCTGTAAAGGCATTTCTTTACTTACACCTATATTACTCACAAAAGGTTTGGCGGAGGCAGCCTCTGGGCTATCCTCAGGGGAGGGATATGCATCCTGCTGCATCTGCTTGATCTTTTGCCTAGTAATTACTCCTCCCAAGGTGTGCCCTTCCATTTCCTCCTTATCCCTCTGCAGAGATTCCGATCTGGAGTCCTGCAGATTCCCCTCTGCGCTCTGGAGAGAGTCCCCCTGCGGAGGAATAGGGGCAGGTGCAGTGGGGACCAACTGACGAGTCAAAACACGCCGTGGTTTATACTCTTCATCGAAATAACATGGAGGGGATTCACTCTCGGGAGAATACCTGACTGCCATAATTTTTAAAGATTTCCACAGCTCTGCTGCTGTGTCCCAACAAAACCAGTAACATAACTGTCCCGGATGGTCTTTTTCGATCTGGCTCCTTACTCCTCTTAAGGCGGCCTGTTCGAAAGAGCCATACGAAGGCCACCTCATCTCCGGGTCGACCAATACCACGGTATACCCAGTCCAATGTCTTACACACAGTGTGTACAACTTCCTCCTAGACATTCCTGTCTGTACTGGGAGTTTCCCTTCATTCCATAACTTATTTACAATCCCCAGCGGACTCTCAAGAGGCACGCTAGTCCCTTGACCATGGTGTCTGACAGGAGCCCTTCCAACTGGCGTTTATCCTGCTGTCCAGTACACGACCCCTCAATATTGAATTGGCTGGGAGAAATCTCCCGTGGCGCCTGCCAATTCGTATATGAGTGGTCTGACCACTGGACAGAGGCACCGCACCAGAAGGAATCCCGGACGAGCCCCCAAATTGTTAGGTAAAAAGCAAGTCCTTACTCACCTCTCCAGCACCCGAGTTCGTGCGGAGTTGGTATGGGGCTCACAATCTGTCAGAGACCAGACACCACTTCGTTGATCAACGGGCTCACACTATCCTTAGCTTAAAAGGCTTCGGAGTAAGTGTGGCAAGTTTATTAGGGTTGAGCATCAATATTTATACACAGAAGTAAACAAAGTGATTAACAGATCATAATGGTCATGCATAATCAATTAAGATTCTACAGGATAAAACAGGTTAAAATGTAAATTTGAAAAGACAAAAGGGGAGATGGCTACTTAAGGGGAGGGGGGTGTCATGAGTAGTTCGCAGGTCAGAGCTTTGAGTAAAAAGTTTCAGACAGAGACATCAAGTCTGGGTTAAGTTTAAGCTCATCAAAAGTTCAGACTCAACATCTATACTGGCAGTTTCAGTGCTAACACTTTTGTCACTCAGGGGTATGAACACGCCCCCCCCCCCCCGCCACCGCCCGCCCGCCCAACTGACAAAAGTTTTAGCGCTGAAAAGCGCCAGTATTGACAGCGCTTTATCGTTCAGGGTGGTTTTGTTTGATCGCCGGGAGAGCTCGCTCCTGGTGATAAAGTACAGCTGCACGGCACTGCGGCTGCGGTGCCGTAAGGTGCACTGTGTAGCCATAGCCTAAAAGAAGGTGGGTCTTCAGGACGCCTGAGTTCTTTACCCAGATGTGGGGGAGTGAAGTCTAGTGGTCAAAGCACCCATTTTAAACCCAGCCCTGGGAGAAAGTTGTCTAATGGTTAAAATAGAGGAGTGAGTCAGGATGCCTAGGTTCTGTTCCTAGTGCTGCTACTGAGTATGTGAACATGGCAGGGTGTTGGTTTGTGCCTCTGCCTTAATTTCGTCCTCTGTGAAATGGGTGTAAACATGCTCACCCAAAGCACCTTGCGATCCTTGGATAATTGGTTAAGTATAAAAGCAAAGAATTGCTAATCCATTCATAAAAAGAACAGGAGTACTTGTGGCACCTCCCCCAGCCCACTCTCCCTGTGAGGAACCTGCTAAGTAAGAAACTCCCTCCCCACTGCACATCCCCGGCCCCGGGCCAGCGAGGAGGAAGGACCCTGACCCAGGGTGTGACCGGTTCTTGGGAAAACAGCAGCAGGGAAGCCAGGCACAGCCGGAGAAATCCCCAGGGAGCTGCGGACCGAGCAGGCTGCGGGGGCGGGGAGCAGGGGAGGTGGGTCGGTTCCAGCCCAAGAGGAGGCGGCTCCAGTCTTGACTATAACCCGCTCCCGGCTCCGCATTGATTCATTGTTTCCAGCAGCCGTTTGTGGTTGTGAACAGAAGCGCTGCAAGCCCGGGCCAGGTGAGAGGGGACGGGACCGGACCGGACCGGCCCAGGGCTCTGAGCTTCTCTGCGCTCCAGGCGCTCAGTTCTCCGGGCGGGGCGGGAATGTATTTGTTTGGGGAAATTAGGGGGCCAGGCTGGGACAGGTGGATATTTTGTGGGGGCTGTAACCAGGCTGGGTGGGGTTGTTTTCAGGAGGCGAATGTGGGGGGCAGGTTTGATCTTTTGGGGTGATGGGTGGCACAGCGAGCTATGTAGAAACGGAGCATGCACAGTGTGGCTTGTGTTGATTTCCCACGCCAAGCCAATAGGTCAGGGGCTCTCAAACTGTGGGTTGGGACCAGGGGCGGCTCTAGGAAGTGCCCCAAGCAGGGAGGCGCGCTGCGGGGGGGCGGTCTGGTGTCCCCGGTCCCGGCTCCAGTGGACCTCCTGCAGACGTGCCTGCAGGAGGTCCACCGGAGCCGCCTGCCGCCCTCCAGCGGGACGCCCCCCCCAAGCGCGCGCTTGATGGGCTGGGGTCTGGAGCTGGCCCTGGTCGGTACCCCTCAAGGGGTTGTGAGGTTATTACATGGGGGGGGGGTCATGAGCTGTCAGCCCCCACCGCAAAGCCTGCTTTGCCTCCAGCATTTAGAATGGGGTTAAATATATAAAAGTGTTTTGAATTGATAAGGGGGCTCATGCTCTGAGGTTTGCTGTGTGAAGGGGAGTCACCAGTACAAAAGTTTAAGAGCCGCTGCAGTAGGTGGTGCCTTGGTTCTTTGCTAGCCCTGCCCTGTCGCTGTGGCCTGGCGGGAGTGAAGGCGAGACCCCTCCCCCAGTCCCTGCTGAGCTGGGGGAAATGACAGGGCTCCGCACGTTCTGATCTCTACAGTTCTCATCCCCTCTTGTGTTTAAAGAACAGGAGAACTTGTGGCACCTTAGAGACTAACAAATTTATTTGAGATAAGCTTTCATGGGCTACAGCCCACTTCATCGGATGCATGGAGTGGAAAATACAATAGGAAGAGATATATACAGAGAACATGAAACAGTGGGTGTTACCATACACACTGTAAGGAGAATAGGAGTACTTGTGGCACCTTAGAGACTAACAAATTTAGTCACCCACTCCTGTGATGGACCCACAGGGATTCAGGCCCAGCTGCTCTGGTGAAGGTTACAAACCAGTTTACTCTGTAGCTCCCTCTTCATTCCCCTGCATCATGGGAAGAAAGTGGTGCACAGACCCTGGAGTGGGAATTATGGACTTTTGTGAACCCTGCAACCAAGGGGAGATGCTGAGAAGAGGACTGTGGCCCAGGAAGGGCGAAGGGCTTGTGTTAATTTGTTTGGATTCTCACTCCTCCCAGAAGAGGGAGGACACTTGTTGCCATGGTGACTGTGGGGAGCTACACGGAATTTATTACCCAACTGCTGAAGGGAAACTGAGGCATGGCCAGAGTTCAACTGAGGAACAGGCTCACCGGATGCCAGGCCAGGTAAGGGCCTCTTCCAGAACCCATTCACTGAGAACTGGTGGCTGTGTGGATTATTTTGATGCACAGTTTTATGGTGCTTTGCAAGGTGATGGCATCAAACTGTGATTTCATATGTGGTTGTTCAGGTTATTGTACCCACCGTCCCCGTGGGATCTGTGTGCTGGCTAAGTGGTGTGACTAGCACCTGTCTGAGCTGCCCATCCTCCGCAGTATCTGAGCATCCTCCTTGGGAATCAGTGTTTTCCTTTTTCTGTGTTTCCCTCCCCAGAAGAACTGTCTGTCTCACTTTACTGTTCTGTATTGACACTCTTCACTGTGGTGTCTGTGCACCTCCCATGTAAAATCAATAGTTAGACCCTTAGTGGGCTTCATGGAGTCTCCTGCACTCTTCCCTTTTGAGGTAAAACTCTACGTGGGGTATGTTTTGGCTTTTTTTGAACTGGTTGGCTGGCTTGTTTCAGAGTTTTTTTGTTCTGTTATTGGGGGGGTGTCAGTGTTGAGTGTCGTCATTGTTATGGGGCTTCCCCTCTGTTTGTTGGGGAATCTGTGGCTGGGCACTGCTGCACCTGGACCTTCCTCAGTCTCTGCTGGTGAATTGACACCTTTAGTTTCTTTGGCTTTAGTTGAAATGTAGCAGCCTGGTACAGGGAGACTCCGTGCTCCTTCTGCTGAGTTTGCTGATGAACGTAAGAATGGCCAAACTGGGTCAGACCAATGGTCCGCACAGCCCTGTATCCTGTCTTCAGACTGTGGCTGTTGCTAGATGCTTCAGAGGGAATGAACAGAACAGGGCAATTATTGAATGACCTGTCCAGTCCCAGCATCCGGCAGTCAGAGGCTCAGGGACATTCAGCATGGGGCTGTGCCCCTGACCATCTTGGCTGATATCCATTGATAGATACATTCATGGAGGATGCGTCCAATTCTTTTTTGAACCCAGTTATAGTCTTGGCCTTCACAATATCCCCAGGCAATGAGTTCCACAGGTTGACTATGCGTTGTGTGAAGTAGTTCCTTGGATTTGTTTTTAACCTGCTGCCTGTAACGTCATTGCGTGACCTCTGGTTCTAGTATTATGCAAAGGGGTAAATAATAGGTTTTCTCTAACATTCAGGATTTTATAGACCCCTATCCTATCCCCCGTAAGTTGTCTCTTCTTTTTGTTTTTGTTTTTTTTCCCAAGCTGAACAATCCCAGTCTTTTTAATCTCTCCTCATATGGAAGCTGTTCCACAGCCCAGTCATTTTTGTCACCCTTCTCTGTAGCATTTCCAGTTCTAAAATATCACTTTTCAGATGGGGCTGCCAGAGTTGCATGCAGTGTGGAAGGTGTGGGGGAGCCCTGGATTTATCTAGTGGCATTGTGATAAGAAGACAGAAAATCTCTCTCCCTTTCCTAACAGGCTGTGAGCTGGTTTGACGGCCGCTGCGCATTGTAGTTCTTTGAAAACATCCGCTCAGTGACGCCAAGATCTTTCCTGAGCGGTAACAGCCCATTTACCCCCCGTCATTAGCTCTGTGTAGCTGGGATCATTTTCCAACCTTCCTCCTTTTCCCCAGCCTGCACAGAGAGCGGACGGGGGGCGGGAAGGCAGGTTCTGCACCCCGCAGTGCGGGCCCCGGCTTATCCCCGGGTCAGGGAGCGACGGCGGGACCGTCCGTCCTGGGGTGGGCGCCGATTGGCTCCGCTCTGACTTGGAGCCAATCAGAAACGGGGTGGGAGGGTCCTGCCTCGCTTTGGGACGGGTCACTTTTTTGGGCGCTGCGCAGGGCTCCGGGCCTGCCCACTCGGGTCTCAGGTGAGCGCCGGGCCGGGCAGCGCGTGTCTCCGAGCTGGGTCAGGGATGCACTGAATCAGCTCCAGGGACGCGGTTACCCCCAGGCACCCCCCCTCCCCCCTCCCCCTGCTGAGCCTTGGGCTCCGGCTGCCGCCTATTCCCAGGAGCCGCGTTGGGGGGATGCGGTGGAGCCGGCCGGAGAGAGCAGGGCTGGGGCCGCAGGAGCTGGTTTCCCTGGGGTTTGGGGGAGCAGGGCCCAGCTGGAGGCTGAAGGGGGGCAGTGGCCGCATCCTGGCGGCGGTGCGAGGGGCGGGGAGGCAGAGAAAAGCGGAATCCGGCTCCGCGCAGAGCGGCGGAACTTCGGAGCAAGAGCGGCCCTTGGTGCGGGAGCGGAGCGGCCTGAGGAGGGACACGGGCCCGGACACCAGCGCACAACGTGGGGTGGGGGGGACTGTGTCCCTTAGAGCCCTTCCAAGGTGCTGTGTCTGTGCCCCTCCCAAAGCTGCATCTCAAACTCACCCCCCCTCCAACTTCCCAGAGTTGCCAGTGCAGGGGGAGGGACCATGCACAGCCCCGCATTGTGTGCCCGTCACTCCAGACACACGGCGTGTGCACATCCCTGCCTGCACCCCACACCCAGCGTCCGTGGGCCCCTCTCCTGCCCAACTCCCAACTGAGGGCTGAGAGGAAATGCGGAAAACTTCAGTGAGGGGCCTGATGACACAGGAGGGGGTTGGTTACTGCACTATTCTGGGCTTTTGTTACTCTGGGCTTCTGTTCTGATGAATGGGGGATGGGACACCACAAACAAACCCACTGACCCTTATGCTGTCCTGACTCTGACATTTCACATTCTAGATCACCTGGGAGAGAAGCCAAAGCCAGGGACACTGCACTGACTGGAACTGACTATGCCACGACTGCGTAGAGCCATTTCTTGCAGCTGGCTCCAAGCTGATCAGAGTCCAGCACCCACCGCTGCCTCCCTGAGAGGAGAAATGCGGAAGGGAGCAGAAGCAGATCCTCCTGGACAGCTTCTTAACAGCTCCATAGACTTGAAGGGTTCTGGAGAACGAGGTAACTGGAGCTTCCCTGCCTAGGAACAGGCTGAACAGAGGAGATGCCTTTCGGGGGCGGGTGTAGCTCTTTCCTCCTCCCCACCCTTACCCCCGCCTCCTGCAGCAGAGGCTGTATTGCTCCAATGGACTCGGCTCGTGCAGCACATGCTCTCTTGTGTGGCAGTTGCACGTATGGTTTTTAGGACTGTACGTGTTCTACCCCCTTGAAAATGTTTGGCTCACGTCTCCCTGGGTCGCTCCTGTCACTGCTCTTTCCTTCTGTTTGTTTGTCCTTCCAGTGTGTGAGCTGAGGTGTTTGCACTCATAACCCATGCAGAGCCCTGCCTCCGAGCATGGCCAGGAGCAGGTGTAGCTGCCTGTGGCCACAGCACATTCATTTGTGTTTTGCCAGTGAATGTATCATGCTCTCAGATGTGTCTCTGGGCGCTAGGGAAGAGGGTTTGCTAAGATTGAACTCCAGCAGGGGTTCCCTGATTTACTCTCCCTGGGATGGAGGAGGCTCTTCCAAAGTTCCCACCAACCTTTGGTGGTTAATTATGACAACTCTGGATATTCATGTTAACCATATAAATGCTCAATCCCTTTTTTAACTTTCCTAAATTCTTTTTATCAATTTCCTGTGGCAGTGAGTTCCACAGTCTAATCATACATAGGCTGGAAAAAATAGTTCCTTTTCCACCTTTTTAATCTCATTGAATATCCCCTTGTTCTTATGTTCTGAGACAGGGAGAACAATGGGAAAGTGATAACTACCCCTTTAAGGGACAGGCAGGAGGCCACATCTGGCACAGGTGTAATCAAGGCGGCCCTGCCCCACCATAGGCCTGGGCTATCTGAAGAGGAAGAGGGAGCTGAAGGAGAGGGGAGTTAGAAGCCAGGCAGGCTGCAGCAAGTGGTGGTAGTTTCTCGCAGGCTGTAGGAGACCAACCTAATCAGCCTGAGGGTACGTCTACACTACGGGACTATTCCGAATTTGCATAAACCGGTTTTGTAAAACAGATTTTATAAAATCGAGTGCGCACGGCCACACTAAACACATTAAATCGGTGGTGTGCGTCCATGGTCCGAGGCTAGCGTCGATTTCTGGAGCGTTGCACTGTGGGTAGCTATCCCGTAGCTATCCCATAGTTCCCGCAGCCTCCCCCGCCCCTTGGCATTTCCAGGTTGAGATCCCAGTGCCTGATGGGGCAAAAATCATTGTCGCGGGTGGTTCTGGGTACAGCCTCACCCCTCCCTCCCTCCCTGACAGCGGCAGACAACCGTTTCGCGCCTTTTTTGCTTTGCTTGGTGAACCGTGCAGACGCCATAGCACAGCAAGCATGGACCCTGCTCAGCTCCATACCGCAATCGTGGATGTTTTAAACACCTCGCGCACTCTCGTGCAGTATATGCTGAACCAGGACCTTCGAACCGAGGCGAGTAAGAGGCGGATACGGCAGCGCGGCGATGACAGTGATGAGGACGTGGACACAGAATTCTCTCAAACCGCGGGCCCCTGCGCTTTGGAGATCCTGATGGTAATGGGGCAGATTCTATCCATTGAATGCCGATTTTGGGCCCGGGAAACAAGCACTGACTGGTGGGACCGCATTGTGTTGCAGGTGTGGGACGATTCCCAGTGGCTGTGAAACTTTCGCATGCGTAAGGGCACTTTCATGGAACTTTGTGACTTGCTTGCCCCTGCCCTGAAACGCCATAATACCAAGATGAGAGCAGCCCTCACAGTAGAGAAGCGAGTGGCGATAGCCCTGTGGAAGCTTGCAACGCCAGACAGCTACCGGTCAGTCGGGAATCAATTTGGAGTTGGAAAATCTACTGTGGGGGCTGCTGTGAAGCAAGTAGCCAAAGCAATCACTAAGCTGCTGCTACGAAAGGTTGTGACTCTGGGAAACGTGCAGGCCATAGTGGATGGCTTTGCTGCAATGGGATTCCCTAACTGTGGGGGGGCGATAGATGGAACCCATATCCCTATCTTGGCACCGCAGCACCAGGGCACCCAGTACGTAAACCGGAAGGGGTACTTTTCAATGGTGCTGCAAGCACTGGTGGATCACAAGGGACGTTTCACAAACATCCATGTGGGATGGCCAGGGAGGGTTCATGATGCTCGCGTATTCAGAAGCACTACTCTGTTTAAACGGCTGCAGCAAGGGACTTACTTCCCAGACCAGAAAATAACAGTTGGGGATGTTGAAATGCCTGTCGTTATCCTGGGGGACCCAGCCTACCCCTTGATGCCATGGCTCATGAAGCCATACACAGGCAGCCTGGACAGTGGTCAGGATCTGTTCAATTACAGGCTGAGCAAGTGCAGAATGGTGGTGGAATGTGCATTTGGCCGTTTAAAGGCTCGCTGGCGCACATTACTGACTCGCTCAGACCTCAGCCAAACCAATGTCCCCTATGTTATTGCTGCTTGCTGTATTCTCCACAATCTCTGTGAGAGTAAGGGGGAGACCTTTATGGCGGGGTGGGAGGCTGAGGCAAATCACCTGGCCGCTGGTTACGCGCAGCCAGACACCAGGGAGATTAGAAGAGCACACCAGGAAGCGGTGCGCATCAGAGAAGCTTTGAAAACGAGCTTCATCAATGGCCAGGGTACAGTGTGACTGCTGTGTTTGTTGATGAACACCCACCCCCCCTTGATTGACTCAGTCCCTGTAAGCAACTCCCCCTCCCCCTTCGAGTCCAGCTTACTTATGCAAATAAAGTCACTCATTTAAAAAGCATGAATTCTTTATTGATTCATTATAAAAGAGGAGAGAAGTACGGGTGTGCTTTGGGAGGAGGATAGGAGGGATGGAGAAGGCCATTAAAAAAAAAATTCAGACTAACGGCAGCCTTTTGGTTGGGCTGTCCACGGGGGTGGAGTGGGCGGGTGCACGGAGCCTCCCCCCACGCGTTCTTACACGTCTGGGTGAGGAGGCTAAGGAACATGGTGAGGGGGGAGGGTGGTTATACAGGGGCTGCAGCGGCACTCTGTGATCCTGCTGCCGTTCCTGAAGCTCCACAAGACGCCGGCGCATGTCAGTTTGATCACGCAGCAGCCCCAGAGTTGCATCCCGCCACCTCTGATCTTCCTGCCGCCATCGCTGATTTTCCTGCCGGTCTTCCTGCCGCCACCTCTCATCTCGGTTGTCCCTCCTGTCCTCACGTTCACTGGCCTCTTTCCTGTAATTTGAAACCACGTCCTTCCACTCATTCAGATGAGCTCTTTCATTGCGTGTAACTTCCATTATATCCGAGAACATCTCATCTCGCGTCTTCTTTTTCCTCTGCCTTATCTGTGCTAGCCTTTGGGATGGAGGAGGGATGGTTGAAAAATTTGCAGCTGCATGAGGGAGATAAATATTTAGAAAGATACATTTTACAGAACAATGGTTATACTGTTTCACAGTGAACATCACTATTCACCTAGCACATGTGATTTCCCTACAAGGTCGCATTTTTCATCTTAATAGTGAGTGCTTGCAGCTCTGGGGTTACAGATCTCACAGACACATCAGGTCCAGGCATCAGAATTCAGCTTGCATGCGGCCATGGTAAGCCACTGTCTCAGTGATTTACCCTCCCAACGCATGGCTAATACCACGCTAGCTCCTGCTAATCAACAACCTTCCCCCTCCCCACCCACTGCTTGTCCGGTAGCTTGGGGAAGATCGCCTCGCCGGTGACCAAACAGAAAAGATCATCGGCATTTCACTCCTCCCCTCCCCCCGCTTCGCTACGTGAAGGAAAGTGTTTTTTTTAAGCTGCTGCATTCCACGAACCCAGTAGAAAAATGGCCACCCCCCTTACTTAAATTCCTGATTTTTAACCAGGTTATCCTGAACGATATCACTTTGCTGAGGATAACAGAACAAGATAAAGAGCGGATGCTTCTTGAATGCCAGCAGTCACTGGGACCATACGCTGCTATGCTTTGCCACGCAATGATCCCTGATTACTTGCTACATGCATGGCATGGTAAAGTGTCCTACCATGGTGGGCGAAACAAGGATGCCTTGCCCAGAAACCTTCTGCAAAGGCTTCTGGAGTACCTACAGGAGCGTTTCATCGAGATGTCACTGGAGGATTTCCTCTCAATCCCCGGACATGTTAACAAACTTTTCTAAGTAACTATACTGTCTGCGAATGCATCCCAAGTCCTCAGGGCAAATCAATCATTAAAAAAGGCTTGCTTAAAAAACACTGTTTGCTATTTGCAAAGGTACACTCACCAGAGCTCCCTTCCATGGCGTCATTCTGTGGAATAGTTGCTTGTGAGGGCTGGGAGCAGGGTAATTCCGTCAGGGTGATAAAAAGCTCCTGGCTGCTGGGGGTCACGGAGTGCTGTGTGCTCTCTGCTAGGTCTTCCTCTTCTTCTTCCTCTTCATCTTCCCCGTCTGCATAATCCTCAGACATGGCAGAGATTACAACCCCCACCTCGGAATCCACGGTCAGGGGTGGGGTACTTGTGGCGCAGCCCCCTAAAATTGCATGCAGCTCAGCATAGAAGCGGCATGTTTTTCGACCTGCCCCGGACCTTCCGTTTGCTTCTTTGGTTTTCTGGTAGCCTTGTCTGAGCTCCTTAACTTTCACTCTGCACTGCACGGAGTCCCTGCTGTGGCCTTTAGCCGTCATAGCCTTAGAAATTCTTTCAAATACTTTTTCATTTCGTCTTTTGGAACGCAGTTCTGTTAGCACTGAATCCTCTCCCCATATAGCGATCAGATCCATTACCTCCCGAGCGGTCCATGCTGGGGCTCTTTTTCGATTCTCAGGAGACTGCATTGTTAACTGTGCTGATGAGCTGTGCGTGGTCACCTGTGATGATGAGCTCTCCACGCTGGGGAAGCAGGAAATGAATTTCAAAAGTTCGCGGGGCTTTTCCTGTCTACCTGGCCAGTGCATCCGAGTTGAGAATGCTGTCCAGAGCGGTCAGTGGTGCACTGTGGGATACCACCCGGAGGCCAATACCGTCGATTGCGGCCACACTATCCCTATTCCGATATGTTAATACCGATATTAGCGCTACTCCTCTCGTCGGGCAGGAGTACAGAAACCGATTTAAAGAGCCATTAAAATCGATATAAGGTGCCTCCTAGTGTGGACGGTTTTGGCGTTAAATCGGTTTTACGCTCCTAAAACCGATTTAAACGCCTAGTGTAGACCAGGCTAGAGTCTGCCCTGGGTAGCAGGGGAACAACGGGGACGCTTTTCTCAGCCCAGAGAAACGTCATTTTCCCTCCCCAAAACCATCCGCTCCCGTGATTTGTTCCCCGGGTAGCGGAGTTCTTGTCTCAGGAGGAAACTTCAGCTCCTGCAGTTTAACCGCTTATTTTGCCCCCACCCCAATAGACCCCCCTCCCCTCCTGATCAGCGCACAGCCCCCCCACCCTACTACCCCCGCCCGACCCCTCCCGATCAGCGCACAGCCCCCTCCCCACTTCCCCCCGCCCGACCCCCCTCCCCACCCGATCAGCGCACAGCCCCCTCCGCACTACCCCCCGCCTGACCCCCTCCCCCACCTGACCAGCACACAGCCCCCTCCCCACTACCCCCCGCGCGACCCCCTCCCCCACCCGATTAGCGCACAGCCCCCTCCCCAATAGACCCCGGTTCCCCAGTGTGATCGATGCACCCACCCAGCTCCCTGCTCGCCCCCTCCCGCTCCGTGCACAACACCAGCCCCTCCTCACCAGCTGGCGCGACCCGCAGACCCGATCGCTCCGCTGGCAGCCCGGCTCGCAGCTCGCCCAGGCTCGTGTCCCCGGGCCGGAGCCCCGGGAGCGGGCTGGGAGCGAACCCGGCTGGCGGGCAGAGGGAGCAGCGAGGGGACGGGCTGCCCCGCCGGGAGCTGCCCGGCTCGGGGAGAGGGTCCCGGTGCTGCAGCCCCGCTCAGCGGAGCAGGTCAGCAGCCCCCAAAGCAAAATGCCCGGGAGCGGGTTAGGAGCAGAGGCTCCAGCAGGGCAGGATGCCCCAGCGCAGCGCCGCTTCCCTGCACCGGCCTTTTTATACCCTCCGGGTAACCAGCGTCACTGACTGAGGCGCTAACTTATTTTTGCCGCCCAAAGCAAAACAGAGGAGCCCCGCCCCGCCGAGCGTCACACCGCCCAACGCCCGCCCCTGAGCCTCACACAGCCAGAAGCCCCGCCCCCTCAGAGCCCTGGCACAGAAACAAAAAAAATCCCCTCCAGCGCTGCCCTGAGGAACCAAAAAAACAACAAACCCCTGCGCCGCCCCGCCCCCAGTGCTGCCCCAAGCACGTGCTTGGTCAGCTGGTGGCTGGAGCCGGCCCTGCAAACAAGGCAGCTGCTAGGTTCACAGTTCACTGTCAGTTCCTAATAAAATGTTCTATTTTCTGAGTAGTTGCTGCAATGTTGAGTCTCCACAAGGTGTCAGCACTGAACAACATTATATTTCCCTGCTTGTTAATCAAGAACAGTTTGAGAACCCCTGTCTTAGGCCTTGTCTACACTACAAGACTATTTCGAATCTACTTAAGTCGAATTTGTGGATTCGACCTTATGAAGTCGAATTTGTGTATCCACAGTAAAGACACTAATTCGAATTTCTGAGTCCACATTAACAGGGCCGGCATCGACTTTCGAAGCGGTGCACTGTGGGAAGCTATCCCACAGTTCCCGCAGTCCCTGCTGCCCATTGGAATGCTGGGTAGAGCTCCCAATGCCTGCTGGGGGAAAAAATGTGTCGAGGGTGGTTTTGGGTAACTGTCATCATTGAACCGTCAATCACGCCCTCCCTCCCTGAAAGCGCCGGCGGGAAATCTGTTCGCGCCCTTCTCTCGTCAGTTACAGCACGGACGCCACAGCACTGCGAGCATGGAGCCTGCTGCGATCATCGCTGCACTTATGGCCGTTGTCAACTCCTCGCACCTTATCGTCCACCTCTTCCACAGTCAGCTGCTGAGAAATCGGGCGAGGAGGCAACGGCAGCGCGGTGAGGAGAGTGGCGCAGACCTCTCACAAAGCAGGGTACGCCACGCAGTGGAGATCATGATGGCAATGGGTCAAGTTCATGGTGTGGAACGGCGATTCTGGGCCCGGGAAACAAGCACGGACTGGTGGGACCGCATAGTGCTGCAGGTCTGGGATGAATCACAGTGGCTGCGAAACTTCAGGATGCGTAAGGGCACTTTCCTTGAACTCTGTGACTTGCTGGCCCCTGCCCTGAAGCGCCAGGACACACGGATGCGAGCAGCCCTGAGTGTGCAGAAGCGAGTGGCCATAGCCCTCTGGAAACTTGCCACGCCAGACAGCTACCGGTCAGTAGCGAACCACTTTAGCGTGGGCAAATCTACCGTGGGGGTTGCTGTGATTCAAGTAGCCCACGCAATCGTTGAGCAACTGCTCTCAAAGGTAGTGACTCTCGGAAACGTCCAGGTCATCATAGATGGCTTCGCCGTGATGGGATTCCCAAACTGCGGTGGGGCTATAGATGGGACTCACATCCCTATCCTGGCACCAGCCCACCAGGCCAGCCAGTATATTAACCGAAAGGGCTACTTTTCAATGGTGCTGCAAGCACTGGTGGACCATAGGGGACGTTTTACCAACATCTTCGTCGGGTGGGTGGGCAAGGTTCATGACGCACGTGTGTTCAGGAACTCTGGTCTGTTTAGACGCCTCCAGGCAGGAAATTTCTTCCCGGACCACAAAATAACGGTTGGGGATGTGCAGATGCCTACAGTCATCCTCAGGGACCCAGCCTACCCGCTAATGCCCTGGCTCATGAAGCCCTATACAGGCGCCTTGGACAGTGACAAGGAACTCTTCAACTACCGGCTGAGCAAGTGCAGAATGGTCGTGGAGTGTGCTTTCGGACGTCTCAAGGGGAGGTGGCGGAGCTTACTGACTCGCTCGGACATCAGCGAAAAGAATATCCCCATAGTTATTGCTGCTTGCTGTGTGCTCCACAATGTCTGTGAGAGCAAGGGCGAGACCTTTTTGGCCGGATGGGAGGTTGAGGCAAATCGCCTGGCTGCTGTTTACGCTCAGCCAGACACCCGTGCCGAAAGAATATCCCAGCAGGAAGGGCTGTGTATCCGGGAGGCTTTGAAAGCAAGTTTCCTCGGAGAGCAGGGTAACCTATGACTCTCCACTTGATTTTTAGAGAAGCTGATCCTGGGCCTGTGTCTCTATGTGTCGAGTGACATCTGCGGTTACAGATGCCGTTCTGCAAGTTTCTCCCACTTCCCAAACACGTTTTAAAACAAATTAAACGGAACAGTTATTGTTAATAAATCTTTCTTTTACTTTGCATTTCTGTTCAGGGTTTGAAACATGGACGCATACTGTGCTGGGTACGGTGTGCACTGATGTACAGATCGCTTGCACAATACAGGACGGACAGCCTCCTGCTCCTACTTAGGTCTCTGGGGTGGGGGACGGTTTCAAGTGGTTGTGCATGTAGGAGTGGGTTTGCAGGAAGGAGCGAGTGGTGCCGTCTTTGGATAGGGATTTGGATGCATGCTCTGGGCTGTGGGTTTGGGCGTAGGAAGGGGTGAGGGGTGTGGGGGAAGGGTGAGTATCTGTCCGTGGATGAGGGCTCTTCTTGGGGCTCAGGGCAGCAGAGAGGATCGCGCCTACGGTGGAAGTGCATGGTGAGGGCAGCATGCCTTAACATTAGGGGGTGGCAGGCGCTAGGACCGTGGACAAGCGTACACATCACAGAATGACCCGGGGCAGCATACACCACACAGAGTGACCCTGGTGACTACTGACTGCAGTGTGTGTGTGTCCTGCAGTTGATCCTGCCCCCGATAGTCTGGACCCTGCTAAAGTAGGCTATCCCGTGCAATTATATATCCCCTGCCCCCCCCCATACACACAGTCTTCAGACACGAAAGACGTGACGGAAAGAGTGAACAACAGCAAACAGGTTTTATTAATCTACTACATAGTGGGGTGATGAAACTTGGATTTGGGACTGGGTGATCCTGTAAGGGAAGCGCTTCGACACAGTTATAGCGTCAGAGGTGTGTGGTACATTAGCGCTCAGCTGTGGTGCAGTGACAGTTCTCACGGCCCCTACCGCCCCTCCGTCTTGTAATTTTCGGTGAGGGGGGGACAGGACTTCTTGGCGTTGGAGGGTGGTTGCAGATACAGTGCAGGGGGGCTCTCTCCTCCTGCCTGCGGTCCTGCAGAACATCAACAAGGCGCGGGCGTGTCCGTTTGCTCCCTCATTAGCCCAAGCAGCGTTTGAGTCGCCTGCTGGTCTTCCTGCCGCCACCTGTCCTCCCGTTCGCTGTGTGAGCGCTGCTGCTGAGAGAGGGTCTCCCTCCACTGGCTCTGCTGGGCCGCCTCGGCTCTGGAGCAGGCCATCAGTTCCGCGAACATCTCGTCCCGAGTCTTTTTCTTTCGCCGCCTAATCTGAGCCAGCCTCTGCGAGGGGGATGCCGGGGCAGTCCGGGAAAGAGCAGAAGCTGTGTGATGGGAAACAGTAAGTGATTTCCTTGAACAGATACATGTTTGCGAACAGTGAACACAGTGCAGTCAGTTTCTCTGAACAAGACCATACAGGGCACCTAGTCTCACGAGATCTCAGGACAAGTTCGAGATTTCGGAATACGCTCTCATTGGCGGCCCCATTGCACAGGAGAGCGGACAAGCGGGGAGAGACAGCTGAATCCGTCTTGCAGACAGTCCTGGTAAGCCTTAAAGTACATAATGCTTATCAGTTACTGGATAGCTGTGCTCTCCTGCTAAAGTCAATCTGGAAAGCAGAAAGGCTGAGCCTTTTCCAGCCCCTCCCGCCAGTGCACGGGAAAGATCAATGTATGCTTGTTCTCTGTGGCCTCCAGCACGTGGCTGTTAAGCGAGGGTCGTTGTTATGCAACCTAATTGCAAACCATTAACAGTAGTAACAATACACTAATTGCCCTACTTAGATGCAGCCTGTCCAGAACGACATCACCCTGAGGTGGGTCACTCGGAGTCAGAGAGAGCGGATGCTAAGGGAAGCCCTACACAGACCAGGACCATATGCAGCAATGCTGGTGGAGGCGATGATTCCTCTGTACATTAGGATGTCCTGGCGCGGAAGAGTGTGCTTCCACGGAGCACCCAATAAGGCACCTCTCTCCAGGAACCTCCTGCGGAGGCTTTTCGAGCAGCTCTCTGAGAGCTTTGTTGAACTGTCCCAAGAGGATTATTGTTCTATCCCTATATGTGTGGACCTACTTTTTATATAGTTAGACATTTAAAATTTTTTATATAGTATTTCTATTTTTTCTATACCTGTTTTTAAAAAAATAAATGTTTCCATGTTTATAGCACTTACCGCCTGATCCTTCCCCTGATTCTGAGTCCGGGTTAACGGCCGGGGAGGGTTGGTAGGGGACCTCTGTGAGGGTGATGAAGAGATCCTGGCTATCAGGGCAAGTGTTATTGTGTTCGCTGTCGCCTGCGCCGTCCTCCACAAACCCTTCCTCATCTTCCCCATCGGCAAACATCGCCGAGGAACTGTCCAGGTACACTACGCCATCGTCAGAGTCCACGGTCACTGGTGGGGCAGTGGTGGCAGACCCACCGAGAATGGCATGCAGTGCCTCGTAGAAGCGGCATGTCTGGGGCTGTGCTCCGGAGCGTCCGTTTGCCGCTCTGACTTTTTGGTAACCTTGTCTCAGGTCCTTGACTTTCACGCGGCACTGCATCGCATCACGGCTGTATCCTTTCTCTATCATGGCTTTGGAGACCTTCTCGAAGGTCTTTGCATTCCGCTTGTTGGAGCGCAGCTCCGAGAGCACAGACTCCTCGCCCCACACAGCGATCAGATCCATGACTTCCCGGTCAGTCCATGCTGGGGACCTCTTTCTATTCTTGGATTGCCCGGACTCCTCTGCTGGAGAGCTCTGCATCGTTGCGGTGCTGCGGGCTCGCCCGATGTCCAACCAGGACGTCAGATTCAAAGTGCCCAGACAGGAAAAGGAATTCAAATTTTCCCGGGTCGTTTCCTGTGTGGCTGGTCAGAGCATCGAAGCTCGGACTGCTGTCCAGAGCGTCAACAGAGTGGTGCAGTGTGGGATAGCTCCTGGAGCTACTAAGTTCGATTAGCATCCACACCTAGCCTAATTCGAGCTAGCCATGTCGAATTTAGCGCTACTCCACCTGTCGGGGTGGAGTACCAAATTCGAACTAAAGAGCCCTCTAGTTCGAATTAAATGGCTTCCTGGTGTGGACGGTTGAGCGGTTAGTTCGAATTAACGCTGCTAAATTCGACTTAAAGTCCTAGTGTAGACCAGGCCTTAGGCAGTTGATTGTTCTCCAAACAATTGGGATAGCTGACCCAGGTCATTCACCACCATGCTAGCATGGCTGCCAGCCATAGCACTTCATTGGTGGTGATTTTGTCAGACCATTTGGTTCCCATTGTGCTGTGCAAGTGGCGTCGCAGGCAGTAAAGTTTTTGGCTATGGCGACGATAGAGGGGGCAGGTCTCTAACGAGTGTAGAAGACAAGGGAGCAGAGCAGCTCTGCAAACTTAGCATTTTGTGGGCATTTTAACACATTCCCCCACCACGTCCATCTTGACCATAAGAGGGGCGGGGTGGTGAGGGTGCTCAGAAAACAGTCCCTTATTTTTTAAACACAAAGTTGGCCACTCTACTGCAGAACAATGGGCAGTTAGTTCTCTTTAAGCAGAGCCCACTGCTGTATGAACTCAGGGAGCTACTTTGTACTGAGCCTTGGGCTAAAGTAATAAACAGGAGAAGCCTGACAGCTGAGATCATACCCCAAAGCCCTGAAGATGTTGGGCGGGTTGCGGTTATTTCCCCCCTCCAACTATCTGGACTTTGTAATGCTGGGGAGCGCTGCCAAGGGACAGCATGTTCCCTTCTACTGTCAGCCAAGATGGCGTAACGATGTTCGTGAAGGCAGAGCTGCATTTGCATTTCTCTGAGCATGTAAGAACCAGGGCCTGTGTGCCATGGCAGTGTCCTGTCTGCTATGTACACGTGTAAGGGACAACACAAGGTACAGGGAGGGTGACCATATTTCCCCAAAGGGAAAATGGGACACTGCCTGGGGCTAGTCTGAGGCCCGCCCCCCTCCAACCTGGGGCTGGCAGCAGCTGCTGATCTGAGCCCAGGGCCGGCTCCAGACCCCAGCGCGCCAAGCGCGCGCTTGGGGCAGCATTTTGCCGGAAGGGCGGCAGGCGGCTCCGGCAGACCTTCCGCAGGCATGACTGCGGAGGGTCCGTTGGTCCCGCGGCTCGGGTGGACCTCCCTCAGGCATGACTGCGGATGATCCACCGGAGCCGCGGGACCAGCGGACCCTCCGCAGGCACGTCTGCAAGAGGTCCCCCGGAGCCGCGGGACCAGCGACCAGCAGCGCGCCCCCTGCGGCGTGCCGCCCTGCTTGGGGCGGCCAAATTCCTAGAGCCGCCCCTGTCTGAGCCCATCCCATGCAGGGCCAGCCTGTGCCACTCACTCCCGCCTGGGCTCATGCTGCTCACCTGAGCCCTCTCTCCCCCCATGGGGGCTGGTGTCACCCCTCTTTTCCCATTGAACATTCCTCCGCACCCCACTTTTTTGACAAATGCCCAGTTTTGCCAAAAAAAAGTCAGGACAGCAGGGACAGGGCTTAAAAAAGGGACTGTCCTGGCCAAAACAGGACATGTGGTCACCCTAGGTGCAGGCCAGTGGGGGAGAGCTGGGCCCATGGATCATCAGTAACAAACGGGGTCTTTAGCTTCAGTGGGGACCCACTGACACTTTCATTTTTAACAACAAGGAGTTTGTTAGTCTCTAAGGTGCCACAGGACTCCCTGTTGTTTTGGCTGATACAGACTAACATGGTTACCCCTCTGAAACCAATTTAATTTTTGTCAGCATTATACTCCTGCTTAGAGTGACCAGATGTCCCGATTTTATAGGGACAGTCCCGATTTTTGGGTGTTTTTCTTATATAGGCACCTATTACCCTCCACCCTCTGTCCCGATTTTTCACACTTGCTGTCTGGTCACCCTACTCCTGCTGCTGAAAAGCAGCTGTCAGAACTGGGGCAGGCCAGGGTCAAATGTGGGTCACAGAGACCTGAATCTCTCCCCTCTCCCTCCACTTCCAGCCTCACACCTGTGCCTCCCTGGGTGGCTACAGGCCAGTCACTTTCTCCAACTGCCTCTTCAAATCTCTCACTCAAGCCCTCTGTCACGGAGCCACAGGGTCTGGGATATGCCCCAGCTTTTGAACAGTCTCTTACAGTAGTGGTTCCCAAACTGGGGTTCGTGAACCCCTGGGAGTTTGTGAAATGTTACAGGGGGTTCTCAGGAAAAAAATCCCTAATGGCGGACAGAGCTGTCCCTAGGGTCTGTTAGGACATAGATATTCAGGCCTGTCTGCGAAGACCTATATTTTAAAAATTTAGGTGTATTCTTATCACTTAGTTATAGAGGGATAAAATCACTGTCTGCCGGTGTAAGGGCCTTCTCTTACTGTGACAGTCTGAGGCCTGGTTCTTAGGCTAAGGCCTTCGGCTAAGCAGCAGAGGCAGCCATAAGATGGGAAGTGTATGGTCACAGCCCCACATTTCAAACTAGTCACATTGAAATAAGGTGCTACTGGGCTCTTAGGAATACAATCCTGTCCCAGAGAAAGGGAAGAGCCTAGAAGATGTAAAAGGAAACTTAGTTTGATAGCAGCCTATCTGGTCCAAAATCACCAAAAGTGCCCCTTTCACTAGAGGAGATTAAAGCAAAGATGCAGGGAATCACTTTAGGAAGGGAAGGGTTCTTCCCTTCCTAAAGTGGAAGCGAAATTTGTCAACTACGTTAAGAATTGTTTCAGGACACAGGACCAGAAGGTTATTCAAGCTCTCTGGCAGTGGAGACAGACTCTGTAAAAAAAGAAAACAGTTTAAACTGTTCATTAAAATATGCAGTCTTCTCGTCCAAAATACTTTGCCAAGAATGTGTTGTCCAAAATGCCTGTTTAGTTTTTAAAGATGGAACTCCACCCTTTGCTTCATTTTAAATATGTATGAAACGTTTTGATAAGGCATAGTAGAGGTGGTGGTCAGACAAATGGAAATGGTGGGGAGACTAAATGTACATGTGAAAATAAAATTTAGTATTTTGATTAAAAAAAGAACTCACTTCTGGGGTGTGAAATCTTCATTTGCGTATTTTTCTATCTCTGTAGTCTCCA
Organism: Mauremys reevesii; assembly: GCF_016161935.1. Lineage (NCBI taxonomy): Eukaryota > Metazoa > Chordata > Testudines > Geoemydidae > Mauremys > Mauremys reevesii. The sequence continues at coordinate 171,216 of NW_024100873.1, forward strand.
CTGCCCTATTGTTTGTCCGTATAATCTCTGTCTGGTTCTGTGATTGTTTCTGTCTGCTGTATAATTAATTTTATTGGGTGTAAACCAATTAAGGTGGTGGGATATAATTGGTTAAATAACCATGTTACAATAGGTTAGTATTAGTTAGTTAAATTTCAGTAAAATGATTGGTTAAAGTATAGCTAAGCAGAACTCAAGTTTTACTATATAGTCTGCAGTCAATCAGGAAGTAAGGGGGGAATGGGAACAGGGACTGGGGGGGGAATTGGAATCATGTTCCGCTAAGGGGGGGGAAATGGGAACAGGGAATGGAGGTGGGGAATGCAAAGAGGGAATAGGAACAGGGACACAGGCAAGGCTCTGTGGTGTGTCAAAGCTGGGAAGGGGGACACGAAGGAAGGAAACTGGAATCATGCTTGCTGGAAGTTCACCCCAATAAACATCAAATTGTTTGCAGCTTTGGACTTCGGGTGTTGTTGCTCTCTGTTCATGCGAGAAGGGCCAGGGAAGTGAGAGGGTGAAGGAATAAGCCCCCTAACAGGTTCCTGGGCAGCATGGGGCCAGCAACCCAGAGCCCCTGGACTTCCAAGAACTAAACAGATCAAAGCAAGCATACCTATCATACTGAGGAGATTTAAACTTCTAAGCATTTCCTTAGAAGACTCCTTAGAAGAAATGGAAAGGGAGTGGATATTTTTTGCCATTTTTTAAATTAAATAGGCAGCTAGTGTTGTTTTTAAATTATTGTGAAGAACAAGTTTAAGCATTGTTGGAACATACGTTGTTTGCCTGGACTGCTCAAGCCCTGAATGCTTGTGTAGGAGGAACTCTTTGAGTTGGCTTTTTAAATACCTTCATGCTATTTCACATCTGATACTCCTTGATGAAACATAGGAGCCTTGACTTATAACAGCTTATTCAAAGTGATACAAGCTACAGAAGTGAGATCTTGGAAGAGTGTTGCCATTTTCATAATGTAATAAAAATACTGTAATGATAAATAATAATTAATAATCAATAGTGTGTAATAAGCATGTCATAAGAACAAATTTTATATTTCCCAGATCACTGCTTTTATAGTTTATACTCAGGTAAAGGAGAAAATCCCTGGAAATATTCATTTTTAGGAGTGGGTTTGCAAGACTTGACATTTTAGTGAAAGGGGTTCACAGATTGTTAAAGTTTGGGAACCACTGTCTTACAGGAACCCTGTGAGTGGGCCAGGCCTCCAGAGGGTCTAACTTTTCCTTCAGGCCAGGCTTCTGCATTGGGGGACTAGAGAGAACCTGGGCAGGGGACAAGCTCCTCCATCACAGGGTTCAGGGGATCAGTGTGAGGGGAGTCTCCTCCATTAGTGGCGTTCACGGCATCCTGCACACTCTGCGCTTTGGGGGCCTCCCCAACGTCATTCCCTTCCAGCCACTCCTCCAGCATGGAGCCCCAAGAGAATGGCTCTGCACTGGGCAGGGCACTGCCGGGTGCTGTGTGCCCCAGAGGCGGGACAGGGATCGCTCCCTGCAGGGACAGGGAACCTGTGGTGGTCAGTGATCACACTGGCCCAGATCCTCACAGGTATCTAGGCACGTAACACCCCCATTTTGGAAGTGAAGCACCTAAGTACCTTTGGGGATCTGGGCCTTGGGGCTTAAGGTGCTTGCAAGAGTCAGGCTTTATTCTGGGTCTGAGGCCTGGCCGTGCGGAGCCACCAGAGCTGCCCAGCGTCCTGCCCAGACTCTGTCTGGGAAGCTCAGCCCTTAAAGGATTAGTCCTCAGTGCCACAGGAGGAACGGAGAAGGAGGATCTCTGCTCCATAGCTCTGCGCCAGCGACTCTGTGAGCCGCAGTGACTGCAGTGAGGGTCCTTTTCCCATGCCCTTCTGGGCACCCTGCCAATCATTTTTACTTGAGTCACACAGTCGAATATCTTTCCTCCATAACCCCAGGAAATCAACCCCACAGAGAGCGGGTCTTTGCTGTGCTGTTTGCTCTGCAGTCACCCCACGTTCAGCTCATTTACCACTGGGTTATATTCGCTTCACAGTGGGGACATGAAAAGGGAACCCAAGACTGGGGGGGAAGGTTCCTTTACTTGGGGTGCAGGGGGAGATCTGGAGAGTTGGCAGGGAGGATTCTCTGTCGTGTGTGTGTGTGGGGGGGGAATTACTGCAACACACTGTAGCTGGGAGGGAACATGAAAGTCCCCCAGGACAGGTCAGACCCCTCAGCTCCCCAGGAAAATGGAGCCCATCAGTCGTGCTGCTACAGTCCCTGCACTGACTCTGAGAGGCTAGAACCAGGCTAGTCTTTTGGGAGTCCCTTTCCCTGGGTATCTATAGGGCTAAATCTCTCCTCTCAACCCCTCCTCTCTCTGTACTCCAACCCACTGCCCAGGGGTGTCTCTAGGACTGAGTCCTCCTATTAACTCCTTTACCCCCAACTCACATCTCCTCACCTTTGTCCCTGCCCCCTGAGTGGCTATGGGACCAGGTCTTGCCTCTCCCCCATGCAAGGGTAGAAATTCTGTCCTTGCTTCTAAATCCCTGGTTTGGAACTGAGCCAGGGTAATGGGTGAGCTCCCTGCAAACCACCCACACCTGCTCCTGCTGCCCACCCAGACACTAACAGGGAGAGAGAGACAAGCAACATCTATCCCCTGCCCGGGGAGGGCAGTGTAGTCTAGCGGTTAGCACAGGCAGGGCTGGAAGCCACGTCTCCTCAGATCTATCCCCAGCTGTGGGAGGGGAGAGGGGCCTGGTGGTTAGAGCAGGGGGACCTATTATGATCTGTGTGAAGGAGGGAGCCTCCTTTGTAAGGCTGCTTTGTACACTAAAGTGCCCCCCCCCAGAGTCAGGAGCTGCTATTGTCACAGAGGACAGTCACTCCCTGCTCTCTCAGGGAACTCACTTTGAGTTTTCTGTTCCCCTTCTTCTCAACTAAATTGCCTAGAGCTAGTGGTGCAGGCTCTGCTGTTTCTGTAACCTGATGGGTTAGAGGAGGTAAAGTCTTGAGTCATTTGTGGCGTATTTTCAGCTAGTTCTGAACTGAATGTATCTAGAGTTGAGCCAAAATATTTCCAAAGTGACTGTGTGCAGAACAAACTAAAAAGCCCAGCTAAAACCAGACCAGCATTTCCTAACGGCCTGTAGCAAACCTCTGAAGACTCTTGTAGTGTTGTGTATTTGGTTGCCATAGGAAAAAAAACCATGACAACCAAAAAGCGGCATTCCCCCATTAGCTGCTAGTCGTATGCAACGTTGGGCATTGTTACTTTCAGCACACACATATGAAATCAAATATCGGAAATCCACTCTGCACGGCAATGCAGATGGCCTCTCAAGGTTGCCTTTGCCGGTCAAACATCAAGATAGTGCCCAAAAGGAAATCTTCTACTTTGAACAGGTAGAGAATACACCCATCACTGCTACTCATATAAAGAAGGCAACTCGCGTTGACCCAGTATTGTCCCAAGTTATGGACCTGGTGATGCATGGAAAATCTCGACAAACCTCTCCGGTCTCATCTGACCTTGTTCCCTACATGTCCAAGCGGACGGAGTTATCGGTCCAATCTGGTTGTTTGTTGTGGGGGAGACGTGTCATTATTCCACCACCACTGAGATCACAGATGTTAGAACAGCTACATTCCGGTCACTGTGGAATAGTGCGCATGAAGGAAATTGCACGAAGCTATTTTTGGTGGCCTTGATTGGACAGTGCTATTGAAGAGAAGGCAAAAGCTTGTATGTCATGTCAGAGTGTGAGGAATGCACCCCAGTGGGCACCCCTACGCCCATGGGACTGGCCTGAAAACCCGTGGCAACGTATTCACGTTGACTTTGCTGGCCCCCTTGAAGGAAGCATGTTCTTGGTGGCAATAGATGCCCATTCTAAATGGCCAGAAGTCTCTATAATGCAGTCCACTTCTGCAGAGAGTACTATCCAAAAACTACGAGGACTCTTTAGTCGTTTTGGTCTGCCAGAACAACTTGTGAGCGACAACGGACCGCAGTTCGTTTCTCAGGAGTTTCAAAATTTTATGAAGGCAAATGGGATACACCACATCACGTCAGCACCATATCATCCGTCCACCAACGGATTAGCTGAAAGATTTGTGCAGACAATGAAAAACGCTTTGAAATCAGCAAGGGGACAACACTCCATTCAAAAGCGTCTGGATACCTTTTTACTTTCCTACAGAAACACACCTCATGCTACGACCCACGCATCTCCGGCCTTTCTAATGATGGGACGACAGCTGCGCACTTGCTTTGATCTGCTGAAACCTTCTGAACCCCGACAAATTGTGCAACATCAGCAGCAATATCAAGTCATCAGATGGGCACCCAGAGCAAAAGACCGAACCTTTAGCCCAGGACAGCCAGTTTTGGCTTGGAATTATACTTCCAGAGCTAAATGGGTCCCGGCCACAGTCATTACTCAAACAGGACCTGTTTCCTACACAGTCCGGACTGCAGAGAATCTTACCTGGCGGCGACAAGTAGATCAGCTGTTGCCAGGTCATGCCAGTCTTCAGGACCCATCTGCAGTTGAGGGGTCTGACTTCACCTCTTCTGGTGAGGCACCGAATCACGAGTCACCTGTTCCTGACTGTTCTCCTCCATTACTGCCGGCGGCTGAGATGCCCCTTTGCCCAGCACGAGCTGATACCACCTCCTCACCCGTTCGTGCTGCGGACCCTGAGCCCCTAGTGCTTTCGGGTGCAATAACACCAGAAGTTCGCCGTAATCCACCTAGAGACAGAAGGCCTCCTCATCGGCTGGATCTTTAGCTAGGGCGAACCCACGGTTATGGGGCAAAATAATCCCCAGGGGTTAGCCGGGAATGGAGGCAGTCTACCCTCCTTCTCTAGTCTAGTGTGTGTTTTATTTAGGGGGTGTTTTTATTGGGGGGGAGGAATATGTTGTGTATTTGGTTGTCATGGTTTTTGTTGCTATGGCAACTGAGTTAGATTATTATGGGTTAGCTCAGCCAGCTTCAGCCGGCTGAGTGAGTTCTCTGTCTCTGTAAATAAAATCGTGGTTCTGTTAGCTGTCTGCTGTCTGGCCTCAACTGATTTCTTCCTAAACCGGCTCCCCCCAAGGATATAACACCCTGCACCCCAAGGAACTTCCCACCCAGCGTGGGTTCCTCTCTCATGCCCCCAGGAATAGTGGCTATAATAACCCAGTGGCAAATGAGCTGCACATGGGGTGACTGCAGAGCGAGCAGCACAGCAAGGACCCGCTTCCAGCAGGGTTGGTTCAGAGCTGCTTTGTCAGAAATCTTCAGACATATTCTACAGGGTGTTAGGAAATGTGGCTGCTCTGCCCCCGCTCCATTAGTAGTTGGGTTAATTTCCTGTTTTACACAATCAGTCAGATTTGCTGGAAGTGAGAAGCATCCTTGGGTGGATTCCACATGGGGCCTTGTTGTTACAGATCTAGTCAATTCACGGCTGGCTGAAAGCCACAAATGACTCACTGCTCCCCCAGCAGCTCCCACTCCCAGACCCTTAGGGACAGAATCTGGGCGATTCAGTTGAGATGAAGGGGAACAAGACACAAAGCACAATCCAATGGGAGTTCTCCCTGAGGGACCAGAGAGCAAGTCCCCTCTGGTGCCCAGTAACTGGTGTTTGGCTGAGGCACGTCTCCACTCTATTTGCAAGGGGAGCTGAGCTCTTTTGACCCCCTGGCCCCTGTAATGGGTGCTGGGCTGGTCTGAAAATCCAGGCTGTGGTGCAGTGTGGAGAAACCAGCCTGGAAATTGTCTGTTACAGCTGTCCCCCTACTCCATTTTGTTTTTGTTCTCCTCCTGTGGCCGCCCCTCCCTGGCTGTTAAGTTGTTTACCAGGGCCACTGCCCTTCTCAAAGGGAGGGCCCCTTAAGTTGTTTAACAAGAGCCATTGCCCTTCTCAAAGGGATGGCCACTTGTGCTGCGTGCTAAGTGGGACCACTGCCTTGTTCAAAGGGTTAGTCCTGTTATCACCTTGTTAAACCTGGGCTTGGTGTAGGGTAGGCAATGTCCAGAGCTGCAAGACCTAAAGGCCAAATAGCTGAGCATATGAGTCATACCTGGGGGCTCAGAACTTGCCCAGACATGTTCTATGCCTACCTGCAGTCTTTTCCCTGCCTTCTCTCCTCCCTGTGAGAAGGGGAACCAATCAGAGTTACTGGCGGGAAGCTGTCTGAGTTTGCCTTTATTACCAGACATTTTCTGATCAGACCTCAGAAAGGTTCCTGCATTGCTGCCTGGTCTGATCAGCCAGGGGTTCTGGGGGTCCTTTCTCTGCTCTCATTTTATTTTTGAGCGTACCCCCATTTTTAACACCCCCCCATGAAGAACGAATTGCTGCCTGAGAGACCTCCTGATTATCGAGACCGTACTGAGCCCTCCTTGCTTCTTCTGATGTTGTTGCTGCTTCTGCCTTTGCTGCTGCCTTGGGGACTGGTAAGAATCCCTCTGTGAAACTTTCTATATTTTTATTTTATTATTTTAGCTGCTGGCTCTGTCTCCCCAGCACACAGACTCAAGCTAAACCTTGGTCTGTGTCTTAAAACCTCTCTTAAACTCTGCGGCACTTTGCCGCTAAAAATAAGTTTGTGCCGCTGCTAAGCTCTGCTCCTGTGGGCTTTGCCTCGGGCTCACTGCTTTCAGCTGTATCCACTGCTGCAGCCACCATCCCTTGGCTTCCTTGGGGGCTGCCTTGGGAGCTGTATCCTGGGCACATACCACTCTGCCCTCTGTAACTTCCCCATAGCATAAGGTGCACCATAGGTTTTGGGTTTTTTTTAGTTTAATAAGTCATAGTTTGTTAAGATTGTAAAGCTTGTAAGTCTCACCTGCCTTGCTATAGTTCGTTGTTTTGTTGCTCCGTATAGTTGCTTGATATAATTTTGCTTAGAATTGTGATATTTGTTGTTTTGCCTAGTCGTTGGTTAAGATAGATTTAAAAAACCATTGCCTGGTTGTATTCTGTACCTGTTTTGTTACTTTGTATAAGCTGCTTGTCATTTTATATAAGTTTGATTAAGTTAGAGGATAGATAAGGTTTTTGCTGCTTGAATTCGTCTTCCCGCTGTCCCGATCTCTCCCTGAACTTTCCCATATCTGTTTTTCCCCCGCTCCAATCTCCCCCTCTGTGTACTTCTCCGTGTCTCCCTGTTGTAACCCTTTGCTGCTGTTTTTTCCCCTGTGTCTGCAGCACCCTCTGAACTTCCCAGACCCCTTGCTGCTCCCCGCTCCGTTGTCCTTACCCTGCAGGGCTTCAGAGTCTCTCGCTGCTTGCAGCTGCACCTCTCATCAGTTGCCACTAATCATTCACCTCCCACCCTCCTGTTTCTTGACCCAGCCTTTGGGTACACTCTTGCTATCACAGCCTCACAAATTAAGTCAGTAATTTTCTACATTGCATAATTTCACTTATCACCCATATTGAATTATTGCACTGTGATTCACATTTTACTTGTAATTATAACATCCCATTGGTTGCCTCCACCTTTCTGGTATACTTTGTATTTGCAGTGATACTATTGTGTTACATTGTGTATAAGGCCACTAACCACTTAATACATTCTAAGATTGTTGACCATTCTATATAGAAGCTACCAGTTTATTTTGCATCTCTTTTTGGTATGTTTTACATTCCACACTGTATCTACAGTTGTTCCTATATAAAGTTGAGTTGCTTATTGACTGTACTGTATCCCATTGTGCTGAACCCCACTTACTGTACCCCACTGTTAGAACTCCCTACACTGTTCAACCCCCCCCCACCACCATCATTGTCTATTGTAAACACCCTATACACCCCATCCCATCGTATTTCATTGTTAAATTCCCACCACTTCCTTTTCCTTTAATAAAGAAATTAATTGGCACCCCACCTGTGTGGTAATTGCTCCCCAAGATCTCATATACCTGCAGTCAGGGACAGAAATCACCCAGCAGCGGCCCCACCCAGCCTACTCTCCCTGTGAAGAAGCTGCTAAGCAAGAAACTCCCTCCCCGCTGCACATCCCCGTCCCCGGGCCAGGGAGGAGGAAGGACCCTGACCCAGGGAGTGGCCGGGTCTTGGGAAAACAGCAGCAGGGAAGCCAGGCGCCGCGGGAGAAATCCCCAGGGAGCTGCGGACCGAGCAGGCTGCGGGGGCGGGGAGCAGGGTGAGTGAGTTGGTTCCAGCCCAAGAGGAGGCGGCTCTAGTCTCGATTATAACCCGCTCCCGGATCCGCATTGATTCATTGTTTCCAGCCGCCGTTTGGGGTTGTGAACAGAAGCTCTGCAAGCCCGGGCCGGGTGAGAGGGGACGGGACGGGACCAGGGCTCTGAGCGTCTCTGCGCTCCGGGCGCTCAGTTCTCCGGGGGGGCGGGAATGTATTTGTTTGGGGGAACCAGGCTGGGGCAGGTGGATGGGGGGGGGGGTGCTGGTAACCAGGCTGGCTGGGTTTGTTTTCCGGAGGCAAACCGGGGTGGGGGGCAGGGCGGATATTGTTTGGGCGGGAGGGGGGGGGGCCCAGCGAGCTACCTGGAAAGGGAGCATGGCAGAGCCCCCACCCTCTGTTCCTGCGGCAGAGACCCCCCCCGTGTTCCTGTGGGAGTGAAGGCCAGAGCCCTCTTCCCCCCCGTCCCTGATGAGCTGCGTGGGGAATGACAGGGCTCCGCACGATCGTTTTTCCTGATTGCTACAGTTTTCTCACGCACACACACACACACCCGCCCCCCAGTCACAATTTGATTTGGTGGGGCAGGGCAGAGACCCATGAAACATGGTCCTGCGGAGGGGACCCGCCACTGCCGTAGCAGCCACTCAGCAGCTGATTTGGCCAGGGGCAAGTTTCTGTAACTGAAATTGAGTTTGGGGCACATCTTTCCTGTAAACAGCTGAGCTTTCTGACCCCTTCCGCCCCATTATCTGCAGGAGACGAGAAAAAATTTTTTTTGGCGCAGAGACAGGTCTGTAGACCTGCATCTCTTCTAGCAAAAACATCGCTCAACCCCCTTTTTTCATGGGGACTTCGCTTTCTGAAGAGGACAATCACTTTGAAATTCAGTTCCCTGGGGATGAGGGGTGTGGGGAAGATAAGCCGGCAGGAGCAGTGTGTTTCTCCCTCTTCCCCAGGTGCAGGGTAAAGTGCCCACCAGGATCCTGAGAGCAAACAGAGAATTTGATTTCTACAGAAGTGGTTGCTGGTTTGTATATTGCGGTGGGGGAGTTACTGTCCCACTTTGTGACTCAGGCTGTGTCTACACTGGCAATTTCAGCGCTAACACGTTTGTTGCTCAGGGATGTGAAAAAACACCCCCCCCCCCAAGTGACAAAAGTTTTAGCGCTGAAAAGCACCAGTAGAGACAGCGCTTTATCGCTGGGAGCCATGCTCCCGGATATGAAGCTCCTATCCCTAGTTCAGGGCAGTTTTGTTTTGTCACCGGGAGAACTCACTCCCGCTGATAAAAATGCAACTACACAGCACACCTGCGGCTGCAGCGCCCTAAGGTGTGCTGTGTGGACATAGGCATCCTGAAGACGCGCCTTCTTTTAGGCTGAGTTCTTTTCCCAGCTATGGGGGAGTGACGTCTAGTGGTCAGAGCACCCATTTTAAACCCAGCCCTGGGAGAAAGTTGTCTAATGGTTAAAATAGAGGATTGAGTCAGGATGCCTGGGTTCTGTTCCTAGCGCTGCTACTGACTATGTGAACATGGCAGGGTGTTGGTTTGTGCCTCTGCCTTAATTTCGTCCTCTGTGAAATGGGTGTAAACACGCTCACCCAAAGCACCTTGCGATCCTTGGATAATCGGTTCTGTATAAAAGCAAAGAATTGCTAATCCATTAATGTTTGCAAAGTCCTTGGAACTGCTGGGAGTCGCACAAAACACAGTTCTGGTCTTGATTGAGGAGGGGGCTGTGCTGTGTAATGCTGACACCTAATGGACACTCTCCGCATTGCAGCAGAATGATGGGGACCAGCAATACAGGCTGCCAGGTGTCACTCACTGCATTACATTAGTACTGTGCCATCAAGAGAAGCATCAGGAGAGGAAATAAGGGGGAGAGCAAGCCTCCAATATGTCTGGTGAGCTGTGCTGGCCAGCTGCAGGCCCCATGAGTGGAGCTACGGCTGCAGATGCCTTGCAGAGCTCCACCTCTTACACTGGCAGCAGGGGCCTGCCAGGAGAACAGAGCACTCTATGTTATTAACCGTGAGCTCATCCCAGAGACTAATCACTGGAGTTGGCAAGAAAGGAGAGAAGCAGCACGCATGCTGATTTTTAGTGGCACTCTGCTGCCAGCCGGGGTCCCAGCCACTGGCCCCGCAGAGGCCGCTGCCTGCCTGGATGGTTGGAACCCCTGTAATTTATTGTAATTTAAGGTTTCGCCTGCCATGGGGTGGCGGACGGAACCCCAGACTGGCAGCTGGCTGAGCCGTTCAGTCCACTGCCGATCTGGGGTTCGGTCCGCCGGCACGCGAAACCTTAAATTACCGTAAATAAATGAAGACTTAGCACACCACTTCTCAAAGGTTGCCAACCCCTGGTCTAGTGGCTAGAATGGCACAGACTATTATGATCTGTGTAAGGTAGGTAGGCTCTGCATTGGATTCAACCAGGAGCAACTCCCCTCTTTTCTTTTGGGTTGAGGGGAGATCTGGGCAGCGGTGGGGCAAAGCTGGGTGTCAGGAGGGGGGATTATAGCAACACCCTGTCTCTGGGGATGAACACAAGAGCTTTAGATCTTGGATGGGGCCAGCCAGCCCCCCAAGCAACCCCATGGAAAGGGGACCCTTTCAGCCCTGTCGCTCCTCTCAATCCTTCCACCCTACTTCAGCTTTTCTCAGCTGCACCCCAGATCCCCTGCCCCAGGGGTCTCTGGAGGGCTGAATCCTTCACTTTTAACCAGCTACATCTCTGCCTCTCTGGGTGTGTGTGTGTGGGGGGGGGGTGGAATTTCTCCCTTCTCCCAGCACCCTGTTGAGCCCAGTAACTGGTGTTTGGCTGAGGCACGTCTCCACTCTATTTGCAAGGGGCGCTGAGCTCTTTTCACACCCTGGCCCCTGTAATGGGTGCTGGGCCGGTCTGAAAATCCAGGCTGTGGTGCAGTGTGGAGAAACCAGCCTGGAAATCACCCAGCAGCGACCCGACCTGCCCCCCCCAGCCCAAGCCCACCCACTGTCCCTGTGAGGAACCTGCTAAGCAAGAAACTCCCTCCCCGCTGCACATCCCCGTCCCCGGGCCAGGGAGGAGGAAGGGCCCAGACCCAGGGTGTGGCTGGTTCTTGGGGAAAACAGCAGCAGGGAAGCCAGGCGCAGCGGGAGAAATCCCCAGGGAGCTGCGGACCGAGCAGGCTGCAGGGGCGGGGAACAAGGTGGGAGAGTCGGTTCCAGCCTAAGAGGAGGCGGTTCCAGTCTTGGCTATAACCCGCTCCCGGCTCCACATTGACACGTTGTTTCCAGCAGCTGTTTGTGGTTGTGGACAGAAGCTCTGCAAGCCCGGGCCGGATGAGAGGGGACCGGACCGGACCACGGCTCTGAGCTTCTTTGCGCTCCGCTCCGGGCTGGGTGGCAGGGGCCGGACGCTCAGTTCTCGGGGCGGGGCGGGAATGTATTTGCAGGGCCGGCTCCAGACCCCAGCGCACCAAGCGTGTGCTTGGGGCGGCATTTTGCCGGCAGGGCGGCAGGCGGCTCCGGCGGACCTTCCGCAGTCATGCCTGCGGGAGGTCCACTGGAGCTGCGGGACCTCCGGAAGGTCTGCCGGAGTCGCCTGCCACCCTCACAGCAAAATGCCACCCCAAGTGTGTGCTTGGCGCGCTGGGGTCTGGAGCCGGCCCTGGGGGAGGCAGGGAGCAGGGGGGTTGGATTGGTCGGGAGTCCCGGGGTCTGTCAGGGGCGGGAGTGGTTGGATGGGGCATGGGATTCCCGGGGTCTGTCGGGGAGGGGATGTGGATAAGGGTCGGGCAGTCAGGGGACAGGTAGGGATCTAGGGGCAGTCAGGGGACAAGGAGCAGGGGGTTCTGGGGGGGGGAGTCAGTGGGTGGGAGTGGCTGGGGGCGGGACTAGGGCAGGGGCGGGGTTCCCAGGGTGCACACTCTAATGAAATGGGCTGCGCATGCCTATGGTGTTTACATAGTTACTTGAGAACTCTGTGTTTCTGCACCATCCTCTCAGGTCAGGAACTTGCTTTCCTGGTTAGCTGACACCTTGTGTGTTGTTGTTTTGCCAAAGCCTACTCTGGTTCATACTCTCAGTTATGTCTACGGTTCCAGCAAGACCTACAGTGTGACTAAAACAGTGTGTAGGGACCGGTGCTGGGGGTCACTTTCCTGAGTTAGCATTGATAGAGCAATGGAAAGGTTCAGCCTACCAATCTGTGCTTCTCCAACCTATTAGTAATTTGGGGGATAAAATTACTTCATGATCAACACCTTAAAACAGCCCTTTCACTGCATCCAAAAACACCCCAGAACTCCTTCCAATGGATTATTGACTTGATCCTCAGGAGATGGGTCTATCACAGGAGTGGGTGGGTGAGGTTCTGTGGCCTGCAATGGGCAGGAGGTCAGACTAGATGATCATGATGGTCCCTTCTGGCCTTAAAGTCTGAGCTTTGCTTAATAACTTTCTGTTACTTCCTTTGCAGGAACGTTCCTGGGGCCTATGGACAGACTCTCACTGAGCACTGACTGATCAGATAAGTATTGTCCAGTCGCTCACCTCTTGCTCAAACAAACTCTGTTCCCAGTCTTGGTTCTCTGTAGGTACCATGGATTCTTTAGAGGATCTTTCTGCTCTCTCCCCTCAGGTTCAGCTCAGAGACCAGCTCATCATTCGTCCCAGTAAATGACAGTCAGTTTCACTACTGGGGAGGATTAGGCTGCCCATCGTCTGCTGGGACATCTGATAGCTTAGGAAGGGGTCAGGAATCACAGAAACAGATGGGAATCAGGTGAGTGGCTTCCCTTCGGAATGACCCCAGGGATTCAGGCCTGGCTGCTCTGGTGAGGGTTACAAACCAGTTTACTCTGTAGCTCCCCTGTTCTCCTGAGTTTGCTGATTTCCCAGAGCTGGGAGGGAGCAAGGCCTAGATCTTCAATGGTATTTAGGCGTTTAACCCAAAATCTGGAGGGGTGTTTCAGTTTGATCCCAGCAGTGAGCCTGCCTAGTAGATGGCGAGGGCCCCCCCCCCAAGCTGGAAGGAGGTTCTCTGGCTGTGGGCTCCTCTCTCCATGAGTAGCTGTGAGCACGACGTGAAGCTACAGCTGGTCGTAGGGTTCAGGTGTTCTCAGCCTAGGAGGGTTGTGAACAGCTGTCAAACAGCTGCATTGGTACCTCCCTACTTGAGAGCGGGGTCCCAGCTAGACAGCAGATCTCAAGGGTTGGGGTCCCCGGTATGGAAAAAGGTTATAAACCTGTCATGGTTATAACCCTGCATCTGTACAAGTAATGAGAGAGCAGGAGCAAGTCTGTTTGTGAGTGGGATTGATCAGGGCCACATTATCGACTCAGTCTAGGGCCCTGGCTCCTGGAGTCATGTGATTACCTCAGACTGTTGTTTTGTTTTGTTTTTTTTGCATCTCAAAGGGGTGTTAACCCCAAAACCTGCTGTTGGGGAGCCCCACCCCCATCAAGACCACTCCAGTAAAGGACTCTGCATGTGGCAGGAGGGGATGAGTGCACCATCTCCTTGCCCTCTTCATTCCCCTGCATCATGGGAAGAAAGTGGTGCACGGACCCTGGAGTGGGAATTATGGACTTTTGTGAGCCCTGCAACCAAGGGGAGATGCTGGGAAGAGGACTGTGGCCCAGGAAGGGTGAAGGGCTTGTGTTATTTTGTTTGGATTCTCACTCCTCCCAGAAGAGGGAGGACACTTGTTGGCATGGTGACTGGAGAGCTACACGGAATTTATTACCCAACTGCTGAGGGGAAACTGAGGCATGGCCAGAGTTCAACTGAGGAACAGGCTCACCGGATGCCAGGCCAGGTAAGGGCCTCTTCCAGAACCCATTCACTGAGAACTGGTGGCTGTGTGGATTATTTTGATGCAGAGTTTTATGGTGCTTTGCAAGGTGGTGGCATCAAACTGTGATTTCATATGTTGTTGTTCAGTTTATTGTACCCACCATCCCTGTGGGATCTGTCTGCTGGCTAAGTGGTGTGACTAGCACCTGTCTGTGCTGCCCATCCTCCGTAGTATCTGAGCATCCTCCTTGGGAATCAGTGTTTTCCTTTGTCTCTGTTTCCCTCCTCGGAAGGAGAACTGCCTGTCTCACTTTACTGTTCTGTACTGACACTCTTCACTGTGGTGTCTATGCACCTCCCATGTAAAATCAATAGTTAGACCCTTAGTGGTCTTCATGGAGTCTCCTGCACTCTTCCCTTTTGAGGTAAAAACTCTGCGTGGGGTAGGTTGTTTTGGCTTTTTTTGAACTGGTTGGCTGGCTTGTTTCAGAGTTTTTTGTTCTGTTATTGGGGCGGTGTCAGTGAGTGTCATCATTGCTACAGGGCTTCCCCTCTGTTTGTTGGGGAATCTGTGGCTGGGTACTACTGCACCTGGACCTTCCTCAGTCTCTGCTAGTGAATTGACACCTTTGGTTTCTTTGGCTTTAGTTGAAATGTAGCAGCCTGGAACAGGGAGACTCCGTGCTCCTTGTGCTGAGTTTGCTGCTGAACGTAAGAATGGCCAAAGTGGGTCAGACCAACGGTCCACATAGCCCTGTATCCTGTCTTCAGACTGTGGCTGTTGCTAGATGCTTCAGAGGGAATGAACAGAACAGGGCAATTATTGAATGACCTGTCCAGTCCCAGCATCTGGCTGTCTGAAGCTTAGGGACACCCAGCATGGGGCTGTGCCCCGACCATCTTGGCTGATATCCATTGATAGATACATTCATGGAGGATGCGTCCTATTCTTTTCTGAATCCAGTTATAGTGTTGGCCTTCACAATCTCCCCTGGCAATGAGTTCCACAGGTTGACTATGTGTTGCGTGAAGAAGTTCCTTAGATTTGTTTTTAACCTGCTGCCTGTAACGTCATTGCATGACCCCTGGTTCTAGTATTATGCAAAGGGGTAAATAATAGGTTTTCTCTAATATTCAGGATTTTATAGCCCCCCCTGTCATAGCCCCCCTGAGTTGTCTCTTCTTTTTTTTTTTTCCCCAAGCTGAACAATCCCAGTCTTTTTAATCTCTCCTCATATGGAAGCTGTTCCACACCCCAGTCATTTTTGTCACCCTTCTCTGTACTATTTCCAGTTCTAAAATATCACTTTTGAGATGGAGCTGCCAGAGTTGCATGCAGTACGGAAGGTGTGTGTGTGGGGGGGGGCCTGGATTTATATAGTGGCATTGTGATAAGACAGAAAATCTCTCTCCCATTCCTAACAGGCTGTTAGCTGGTTTGACGGCTGCTGCTCAGTGTAGTTAGTTCTTTGAAATCATCCACTCAGTGACTCCAAGATCTTTCCTGAGCGGTAACAGCCCATTTACCCCCCATCATTAGCTCTGTGTAGCTGGGATTGTGCCTCGTCTTCCCCAGCGCGCACAGACAGCGGGCGGGGGGCGGGGAAGGCGGGTTCTGCACCCTGCAGTGCGGGCCCCGGCTTGTCCCCGGGTCAGGTTCTCCCTGGTGGGAGCGACGGCGGCACCGTCCTTCCTGGTGCGGGGACTCCGCTACGAGCGCCGATTGGCTCCGCTTTGACTTGGAGCCAATCAGAAAGGGGGTGGGAGGGTCCGGCCTCGCTTTGGGGCGGGTCACTTCCTGGGGGCTGCGCGCGCAGGCGGTGGTTGTTCTGCGCAGGCTCCAGATCTGCCAGGTCTCGGGCCGCCGGCTCGGGTCTCAGGTGAGGGCTGGGCCGGGCCGCGCGTGTGTCCGAGCCGGGTCTGGGATGGGCTGAGTCAGCTCCAGGGACGCGGCTACTCCCAGGCACCGCCCCCCCCCACCCAAACCTTTGGCTTCGGCGGCAGGTGGGTTGGCAGCGCAGCCGGCCGGAGATAGCGGGGCTGGGGCTGCAGCATCTGTCGCAGCTGCCGGTTTCCCTCGGGGGGCGGGGGAGGGCGGGAGCAGGGCCCTGCCGGAGGCTGGAGGGGGGTTGCGGCTTCCCCCCCCTCGGTCCATCATGGCGGCAGTTCAGAGGGGAAGGAAAGTGGACACGGGCTCTCCGGGGGGAGCCAGAACTTCCGGAGCGATGGCGGCTTTTGGTGCGGGAGGGGAAGCGCCCCGAGCTCCCCGCGGAGGAACACGGGCCCGGCCCAGTCACCCCTGCGGCGGCCGCGGGGAGCTCAGCCCGGGACTGGGGGGAGGAGCAGGTGAGCGCGGGGCAGGACATGCAGCTGTAGCCCTGGGTGTGTGTAACCGGGAGCCCAAACATCCGTGCCCCGCCCCACCCCCCCATCCGGTCCCAGAGCTCTCAGTGCGGGGAGGGGGAGTCTGCCCCTCCCCCAACCCATGCAGAGCTCCCCCCGCACCTCGCCCCCAGGGCTATCAGTGCATAGGGGTGGGCTGATGTCTCTCCAAGCCCTACGCTGGGGTAGTCAATAGGCGAACCACGGACCAATCTGGACCACCAGACACTTTTGAATGGACTGTGAAATCGTTTTATTTACTTATTCTCATTGGGGGTTTTTTGGTATTATTTTATCTGGCATCTGGATCTTTACTGGACCTTGACAAAAACTAACAGACCACCCCTGCCCTATACAGAGCCCCCCCACCCCACTTCCCGAGTTGTCAGTGCAGGGGGGGAGTGAAACCCCCCAGCCCCATGCAAATCTCCACCTCTCAGAGCTGTCAGTATTTGAGTGGGGGGATGAAGGCAGATTGACGTAAATTAACCAGATTTTAAATTTCCACTGTTCATCATGGTTTAACGCAGCAAGCAGGTACCTCCACTTAAACAGACAGTTTTCATCTAATTTGCCATTTTTACTTTTTAGTTACTTTTCTTAAAGGGAGGCTGATTCTCATAAACTGATAACCATTAAAATCTTTAGATCTACATCTAAATAAAGCTTTTACAGTAAATTTGGTATTTTTTCTTAACCAGGAGGATACACTATATCTAGACACATTAATTGCTTAAATAATATAGCTACATGTACAAGTATTCAGATTTTCATCTTTTTAAATTTTCGGAATTTTTTTGGTTTTGGTCTCTTCCAGAATCCCCATTCATTTGATAGGAGCCTGTGTGCCTTAATCAGCTTTGTGGATCACAGTGGTGTTTCTTGGATTTTCTAGCCGCCTACAAGCTAGGAGCTGTGGGGCAATGCCTGAGTCCTTTGTGGTTCCCGCTCCATGTTCATTAAGACTTTCGAGCAGTGGTTCTCAGCCTATGTACCATTGTGGGCCGCATCCAATACTACCTGTATTGGCCCTGAGGATGTCACATGGGCCGCAGCCATGTGCTGATTGGCCTGCAGGTTGAGAACCATGGCTGTAAAGCTCCCCTTCTCACACCTAGTTTTCATCCATAGATTGGAAGAGCAAAACAAGCTTTGCTGCTTCTTCAGCTCCCAATCGGTTTCTTAACTTTTGAATAAACTGAAATGAAGAGAATGGTCTCTCTGTACCTGCACAAGAGGCTACTGCTGTCCAAAGCTGCTTTAACAAACTGTCACCGGTGCTTAGCCAGTGACTGGCACCACTTCAGTGGCCTGACTTCCTTCAAGACTTCACCAGCAAATATGTTCTGCTGGAATATTATTCCTTTTAATTTAAATTATTTTAATGGATTATAATAATTGTAGGCCATAACATACTGTTATTTCAAGTTTAATTTTAAATTGGTTTATTTTAAAACCGTATTTATTTAAATAAAATTTAAACCACTGATTTTTATCCAACCAAGGGGGTGGGGAAGACTGTGTCCCTTAGAGTCCTTCCAAGGTGCTGTGTCTGTGCCCCTCCCAAAGCTGCATCTCAAACTCACCCCCCTCCAACTTCCCAGAGTTGCCAGTGCAGGGGGAGGCACTACGCACAGCTCTGCATTGTGTACCAGGGCACACCAGACATAAGGCGTGTGCACATCCCTGCCTGCACCCCACACCCAGTGTTCTCCCTCTCCTGACCAGCTCCGAATTGAGGAGTGAGAGGAAATGGGGAATCTTCAGTGAGGGGCCTGATGACACAGGAGCGGGTTGGTTACTGCACTATTCGTGCTCTGGGCTTTTGTTCTGATGAATGGGGGATGGGACACCACAAACAAACCCTCTGACCCTTATGCTGTCCTGACTCTGTCATTGCAGATTCTAGGTCAGCTGGGAGAGGAGCCAAAGCCAGGGACACTGCACTGGCTGGAGCTGACTCTGCCATGGCTGTGTAGAGCCATTTCTTGCAACTGGCTCCAAGCTGATCAGAGTCCAGCACCCACCGCTGCCTCCCTGAGAAGAGAGATGGGGAACTTGGTGGAAGCAGATCCCCCTGGACAGCCTCTTAACAGCTCCATAGACTTGAAGAGTGCAGAAGAACCAGGTAACTGGAGCTTCCCTGCCTAGGAACAGGCTGGAGGGAGGAGATGCCTTCAGGGGTGGGTGTAGCTGTCTTTCCTCCTCCTCCTTCCCCCACCCCTGCCCCATGCAGCAGAGTCTGTATTGCTCCAATGGACTTGGCTCGTGCAGCACATGCTCTCTTGTGTGGCAGTTGCACATATGGTTTTTAGGACTGTACGTGTTCTACCCCCTTGAAAACGTTTGGCTCACGTCTCCCTGGGGCGCTCCTGTCACTGCTCTTTCCTTCTGTTTGTTTGTCCTTCCAGTGTGTGAGCTGAGGTGTTTGCACTCATAACCCATGCAGAGCCCTGCCTCCGAGCATGGCCAGGAGCAGGTGTAGCTGCCTGTGGCCACAGCACATTCATTTGTGTTTTGCCAGTGAATGTATCATGCCCTCAGATGTGGCTCTGGGCACTAGGGAAGAGGATTTGCTAAGACTGAACTCCAGCAGGGGTTCCCTGGATTTACTCTCCCTGGGACACAGGCGCTCTTCCAACGTTCCTGCCAACCTTTGGTTGTTAATTATGGCAACTCTGGATATTTCATGTTAACCATATAAATGCTCCAACCCTTTAACTTTCCTAAATTCTTTTTATTAATTTCCCGTGACAGTGAGTTCTGCAGTCTAATTTAACTATATGGAAAAAATAGTTCATTTCCCAACTCTTGAATCTAATTGAATATCCCTGTCATGTGGTCTGCACAGGTTTTTACTCTGTGATGCCTGGGCCCTGTGTTGGCTTTCTTCGGTGCTTCACCTAGCTGCAGGGCCCAGGTCACCCACTCCCAGCCAGCCACCATAGCCACCCATTCGACAGTCCCCAGGGATGCATCTGGGTCATCTGTGGGGCCCATCTTGGAAAGCCCCACCCTGGCATCCTGGTCCCATCCCCCAGTGCTAGACTCACCACCTTTTGGAGGATCTGTTAGGTCGCTGACTGTTCCCTGATCACCTCCTGGAGTGTCTGCTTTTGGCCTGCCTGCCATATCATCAGGGCCTGTCGTTCTGACTGTTGCATTTCTTGCACCGTGGTCACCAGCCACTTTAGGGTCTACTCCATGCTGGCAGCCACTATTGATGATGGCTAGGAGGATCCTGGACGAGCCCCCAGTGTCACAGGGTCTACACAAGTTTCCACTCTCTCATGCCTGGGCCCTGTGTTGGCTGGTTAAAATAGAGTCCCCACATCACCTTCGGTGCTTCACCCTTGTGTCTTTATTTACAGTGCAACAGTGTTATCTCCCCTTCCCCCCCAACAGCTATCCCCAGTCAGACCCTCCCAGGGTCTCCTGGCCCGTAAGGCTCCTTTCTTTTGGTGAGGCAACAGAGATGTAACCCTCCCAGGCCAGCCTCCTGACTGAGCTTTCCTCAGGGCTTTTATAGCCCTCCTCAGCCCAGCTGTCGCTACTTAGCTCATAGCAGTGAGCCAGCCCTCATCTAGGCCTGCAGCTGGGCTCTCTGCCGACTGCCTGGCCTCCCTACCAGACATTAGGGCTTTAGCCAGCATTTTAGCAGGGCACTCAAGGGATTTACCCCTGCCCTGCCATGATCCTCTTGTGACGTTACTGACATAACCTGTGACCATATAGATCATTGTTGCAACCACTGTTACATATTTGCAGCCAATATTGTACAAAGGGTGTCATGTCAGGTGTCTATAGAAAGCATGATCATAACCAGCAAATCATAACCCATCTGTGTGTGTGAATTTTTGTAGTTGAAGTTATAAATATTGGCTACATACTTGTATATCAAGGTGTTTTGATTCTAAGAAGCCTCAGTAAAACATTTGGTCAGCTAACTCTTGAGAAGGGACTAATCTCAGTAAGTGCCCAATCAAGAAACACTTAAGAGACAGTGAACCTTGGGCGATGCCAATCCACATCTGAGCTTTCCTGAAAAGGTTCAAACTAGCACGTAAACCAGGGCTAGGCAACCTATGGCACGTGTGCCGAAGGCGGCATGCGAGCTGATTTTCAGTGGCACTCACACTGCCCGGGTCCTGGCCACCGGTCCAGTGGGCTCTGCGTTTTAAATTAATTTTAAATGAAGCTTCTTAAACATTTTAAAAACCTTATATAATTTACATGCAACAATAGTTTAGTTATATATTATAGACTTATAGAAAGAGACTTTCTAAAAACATTAATGTATTTCTGGCACGGGAAAGCTTACATTAGTGTGAATAAATGAAGACTTGGCACAGCACTTCCGAAAGGTTGCCAACCCCTGATGTAAACAATGGCTTCAGCCTGCAAAGGAGTCGTGCGTGGACATGTGACTTGCCCATGTGACTCCAGATGCCATCTTGCTGCTGGAATTTTCCACAGTAAGAACAGAGAGATGTCCTCCAAGGCAGAGAGTATTAAAAGTCCTGGAAACTCCTCCATCTTGTCTTCCCTCCTGCTTCATACCTCTGGAGGGACTTTGTACAAACTGAAGCTCTGAACAAAGGACTGAATGACCCATCCCAGCTGTGGATGTACTTCAGAAACTTGATTTGAACCTGCAGTTTATTCCATCACTGCTGCAAGCCTGAACCAAGAACGTTGTCATTACTGTATGTAATTGATTCCATTTAACCAATTCTAGCTCTCATCTATATTTCTTTTATGAATAAACCTTTAGATTTTAGATGCTAAAGGATTGGTAACAGTGATTTGTGGGTAAGATCTGATTTGTATATTGACCTGGGTCTGGGGCTTGGTCCTTTGGGATCGGGAGAACCTTTTTTCTTTTACTGGGGTATTGGTTTCCATAATCATTTGTCCCCATAACGAGTGGCACTGGTGGTGATACTGGGAGACTGGAGTGTCTAAGGGAATTGCCTGTGTGACTTGTGGTTAGCCAGTGGGGTGAGACCAAAGTCCTCTCTGTTTGGCTGGTTTGGTTTGCCTTGGTGTGCAAAGGAACCTCAGCCTGGGGCTGTAACTGCCCTGTTCTGAGCAATTTGTCCTGAATTGACACTCTCAGTTGTGTCCCACCAAAGGGCATCATTGTTACACCCCTTGCTCTTGTGTTAGGAGACAGGGAGAACAAAGGGAAAGTGATAACTACCCCTTTAAGGGACAGGCAGGAGGCTATATCCAGTGGTGAGCTGGAGCCGGTTCCCACAGGTTCTCAAGAACCGGTTGCTAAAATTAGACTTCCGTGGAGAACCGGTTGTTAAAGGGCCAGGGGGTAGGCAAAGAACTCCGCTCCACAGGCCGGACCATCCTGTTGCTCCCAGGATTCCCAGCTGGGGAGGCTGAGGCTCCCCGGGGCCCTCCCCTGTTTCCCCCCAGCTGCAGCGGGGCCAGCCGCCGGCACCAGCTGGGCAGCTCAGCTGAGCTCAGGAGTTGTCCTGCTGCTGCTGCTTTTTGAATGGCCTGGCAAGGTGTGTGTGGGGGCCTGCTGCAAGCTTCAGGGCTGGCCAGAGGGCAGGGGGCAAGTGGGGCAGTTGGACCAGGCCCTGCAGGGGCCCCCGGCCCCATGAGTATGTCTCCCCCCACCCCGACCCCCTTAAATCAGAACTTTTTATAGGGAACCAGTTGTTAAGATTTTGGCTGCTCATCACTGGCCACATCTGCCTCAGATGTAATCAAGGCAGGCCCATCCTATTAAGCATACTGCTGCCAATCAAGGGAAATTAAGGAGGGGTGCACCCACAGTACCACACCAGGCCACAAGGGGGCGTGCAGGGACTGTTCACAGCTTTATCACCAGAAGCTCCCAGTCTGCCTTCTGCCCCATCTGTTATTGCCTAGACTGTTTATCCTGTCCCCTCTCAGTCACCTCCATCTATGGTGAACAATCCCAGGCTTTTCCTCAAACTCTTGTCATGGATTTTCCAGGCCCCTGGTCATCCTCCACCCTCCTCTGAATCCCTCTGAATTCTGCAGGATCCTTTCTGGGGATTAATTGAATTGATTTGGGGAGTGATGTTCTCCTTTGCAGTGTGAATGGGAGTTTGAGTTAATATTTGTGTCCAGAGCTGAGACAGAACCATTGAAGAGGTCAAAATAAATATCTGGTGTGTGTCAGATCAGAGGCTGATGGCAAATAATTCTAATTTGAGTCAGGATAGCTCAGTGGTTTGAGCATTGGCCTGCTAAACCCAGGGTTGTGAGTTCAATCCTTGCCGTTTAGGGAACTGGGGTTTTAAAAAAACATTAGCAGGGGGTTGGACTAGATGATCTCCTGAGATCCCTTCCAACCCTGATATTCTATGATTAACAGGTTTTGATCTTCCAGATCAGCCAGCTAATTCCAGCTCCAGGAAACCTGCAGTATGGGATCGTCCAGCTGCCCTCAGAGCAATAATCGTGGTTATGATGGTCGTCATCATCACTCTAGTAGCAGCTTTGATAGGTAAGTTCCCCACCCCCGATGATTCAGTCTCTGGGTGTGGAGCTTTCTTCCTTCATGGCTCACAGCTCCACCTCATCTCTCCGCTGGCCTCTCTGCTTTAGCAGTCAGGTCAGACAGGAGCCTCTCTAGGCTTTTTCATGGCCCCCCACTCCCTTCCATTGTCGTACCTGAGAGTATCACAGACACTAACGGATTTCTCCGCACACCCCTGTGAGGCAGGGACGTGTCCTTGTCCTTGTTTTGTGGCAGGGGAGCCAAGGCACCGTGGCCTCATTCCACAAAGGGCACTAAAGGGTCGAAGTCTCCGTTTCAGGCACCCTGTGATCCGCCAACCCCCTGCCCAGGCGCCACTGAACCGGGGGGCACCTGAGCTCACCTGGGGACGACACTTTTGCTGTAGAAGTTCCCTCAGCGCTTCATGTTCTACCTCTGGGCGTGTGCTGCTGCTTGGCCCTTGGCACCCAGAGGCCTGTCGTACCCATGGGGAGGGATCTGGCAGGTGTGCTTAGGCTGCTGGCCTCTGTGAAATAGGTGGGGGAAAAGGAGACCCCCCCCACCCTTAACCCTGCCCCGGTGGTAGGGCCCTTCCCTGGGATATGAGATCCCAGTTCCAGTCCCCTCTGTCTGAGGGGAGACAGGATCTGACCAGGGGTCGCCCACCTCTCTGGGGAGTGCCCAGCCACTGAGCTGTGGGACAGTCCGATGCAGGGGGTCCTCGATATTTCCTGATGAAGTTGTTTCACTTTGATTGAATAATTAAATATTAATTGGGCCAGAGAGTTAGAATCCCTCTGATCTAGTGCATAGGGTGCCCACTTGAGAGGTGGGACCCCCTGTTCTCCAATCCCTGCTCACCAGGAGAGGGGACTGAAGCAGGGTCTCACGTCGGGGTGAGAGCCCTGCCAGTGGGTTAAAGGTGATGAGGGAGGTCGTCTTCTCTGCCCCCCCAGCCAGTTTAACTGGATTTAGGTGCCTGCTGCACTCGCTCTCCCAAGAAGTGATGTGGGTACCTGACTCCAGGGCAGGGGGTCCCCGCTACATGTTATCATCGGGGCTGGGCCCCTCCCTGCAGCCGGGGCTGAGCTCTGAGAGGGGCGGGGAGTAGGGCACAGGCCTTGTCACTGTCTCCTATTGGCTGGCTTGGGCAGCCCCTGTCTAGCGAGCTGGCTGTTGTAGATCCCATTCTTAGCGCCCTCCCCCCCAATTCACTGTGTGGGGCACCCGGGCACCCAGCTCAGGCCCTGTGGGTCCCATTGTTGTTCCAGGGTTTTCCTAGGCTAGTAAAAGTTCAGCGTTGTGATGCTGAACCTCAAATGCCTCCGTCCCTTTGTGGATTCGGCCTCAGGGATTTGCCCTGGGTCAGGCAGGGAGTCTGGCAGAGCTTGGAACTGAATCCAGATCTCCTCAGCCTTGTAGTTCGTCCAGGTCAGTGAACACAAGACAGTCGCTCTTTTCCTGATTCCAGCCCCCTCTGTTGCCCCCTTTTACACTCGGGGACTCTCTCTTCACACTCATTTGGATGGATGGACTGACACGGATCCAGTGTCCGATCTTCACTGAGCAGCGTAACTTGTCTGCAGCTCACGGCTCTGAGGTGCCTGGACTGGCCTCATCTTCCAGCCTCCCTTCCCCCCAGTTGTCCCCACAGCAGGGCTGGCAGGGGCTACAGCAGGGGTCTCAAACTCAAATGACCCCGAGGGCCGCATGAGGACTAGTGCATTGGCCCGAGGGCCGCATCACTGACACGCCCCCTTGCTGCCCCTGGCCCCACCCCCAATCCACCCCTTCCATGAGGCCCCGCCCCTGCCCTGTCTCTTCTCCACCTCCTCCCCTAAGCGCGCGGCTCCCCGCTCCTCCCCCCTCCCTCCTGGAAAGTGCTAAGCGCCACCAACAGCTGTTTGGTGGCTTGGCGATGGGGCACTTAGGCGGCGGGTCCCGGAATGGAAGGGGCCCCCCACCGCCGAAGACCGGGCTGCGCTTCGGCGGCAGCGGGTCCCTCTTTTCCCCACCCCGGCCGGTCCCGCTTCCCACCCCGGCCCCGGCGGGTCTTGCTTCCCTTCCCCACCCCCCGGCCCGGCCCGGCCCGGCGGGTCTCGCTTCCCTTCCCCTGGCCCGGCCCGGCCCCGGCGGTCTCGCTTCCCTCCCCACCCCTGGCCCGGCCCGGCCCGGCGGTCTCGCTTCCCTCCCCACCCCTGGCCCGGCCCGCCCCAGCGGTCTCGCTTCCCTCCCCCACCCCCTGGCCCGGCCCGGCCCCGGCGGGTCTCGCTTCCCTTCCCCCGGCCCGGCCCCGGCGGGTCTCGCTTCCCGTCCCCCCACCCCCCCGGCCCCGGCCCGGCCCGGCGGGTCTCGCTTCCCTTCCCCGTCCCCGGCCCGGCCCCGGCGGGTCCGCTTCCCTTCCCCCCGGCCCGGCCCCCGCGGGTCCGCTTCCCCCGTCCCCGGCCCGGCCCGCGGGTCCGCTTCCTTCCCGTCCCCGGCCCGGCCCGGCGGTCTCGCTTCCCTTCCCGTCCCGGCCCGGCCCGGCGGGTCTCACTTCCTTCCCACGGCCCGGCCCCGCGGTCCCGCTTCCCCGCCTTACCCGAAGCGCGTCTCGGCGAGGCCTGAGCCGTCCGCTCAGAGCCGTGGTGAGGGCGGGGCTGAGCTCCATGCCGGCGCAGCGCTCAGCCCAGAGCTCCCAGCCCCGCCTCCCCACGCGACTCTGAGCGGGCGGCTCAGGCCCGTTGGAGCTCCCAGCACCGCCCCCTCCCCACGCGGCTCTGAGCGGGGCGGGGCTCAGGCCCCGTTGGAGCTCCCAGCCCCGCCCCCTCACCCCGCGGCTCTGAGCGGAGCGGGGCTCAGAGGCCCCGGCGGAGACTCGGCGCTTGATGCGCTGAGGCTCCAGGAGAGGGGCGGAGGCGGGAGCCTCCGCTTTTCTCTTGGGGGCCCCTGCAGAGCCCGGGGCCAATTGCCCCTTTTGCCCCCCCCCCTCTGGGCGGCCCTGGGGAGCTCCGCGGGCCGCAGGGAAGAGCTCCGCGGGCCGCATGTTTGAGACCCCTGGGCTACAGCATCGCTAGGACGAGCTTTATTCAGCTGTGGGGAGGTGCTGTGGGGCGGGGGGAGCCCCCATCACTGCAGTGGTGTTGCTGAGCATTTAACCCCCAGGTCAGGGATCTCCAAAGGGAAGACTCCCCAGGGATGTTAAACTTGGCCAGTTGGTGCATACGTCACGTGATGTGCGATTACAGGCTATTTCCATTCAGTGTGAGTCTCATTCTAATGTGGAGCAAGGGGTGGGGCTGTGGGGTTAACAATGGGGCGCTGGAGGATTTAACAGCTGGATGAGGGGTCTGGGTGCTGCTTGCTGGGGTTATTATGTTGTACTTAAAGTCCTGCACAGGATCTTTTCAGGGGGAATAAGGCAAAACACCACATTTATTAGTAATACATGTATTAATTAACACTGTCTAATATGCATATGATACATTAGACTCATATACCCAAGCACACTCCGTCTTAATGTTGTTACCAACTAACTGCTCCCCTTAACTGCACTGGCCAGGTGAGTTAGATGGGGGAGGGGTGGAGCTGGGCTTCTGCCGATCCGGATCGATGCTCCAATGTTGACAAGATGAGACCCAGGGTCCTGTGCAAGACACCTCACGTTTATAGCAGCTTCCCTCTCATGCAAATCTGTACCAGCTTCAAAATCTGTGTCTGTGGCCTTGGCTACACTTGCAAATTTGCAGCGCTGCAGCAGGGTATGAAAACACACCCTCTCCAGCGCTGCAAATTGCGGCGCCGCAAAGCGCCAGTGTGGTCAAAGCCCCAGCGCTGGGAGCGCGGCTCCCAGCGCTGTACGTTATTCCCCACAGGAAGGTGGAGTACGGACAGCGCTGGGAGAGCTTTCTCCCAGCGCTGGCGCTTTGACTACACTTAGCGCTTCAAAGCGCTGCCGCGGCAGCACTTTGAAGTGCAAGTGTAGCCAAAGCCTGTGTCCGTTGGTCCTTTTGTGCTGCTTCCCTCAGGGTGTTGTCCCAATGCTGCAAAGAGGGTGATTTCCCAAAGAAGGTGCTGGCTTCTAACCCCAGAGGCTATCAGTATGTCTGCTTGTCTTTAATGAGCCCACTTGACAGGTTTTATTGTCCTTGGGTCTGGCTTCCATCCCCTCTGCAAGGATTGCGGCTGTTTGGAGGTGGTGCCCTCCACGCCTTCCTCATTCACACCTTGTTCTTTCAACAGGGCAATTGATTAAGGGAGTTGGGGGAACCTTATTCTACTCCTAGAAAAAAGACATTTGTTCTGCTTAACTATCCTTAGGGGCTATAACATTATACCAAGGCTTAACACAAAGTTTTTACATGAGGCTTTGATACAAAGTCTCCATATCAAAGGACTTGATACAAAGTTGTATGAAAATAGCTGAATACACAGTTATATGAAGAGGCACAATGTAAAGTCATATGAATATTATCAGATTTATCTACAATTAGAAGATGCTCTCACTGCCCCCACGTTCCCCTCAGTGTAGTCACACGTTGCAGGCTGCGTTCCAGGGGATCTGAGGCTTTGATACACGAGATGGGTGAGGAGGGAAACCCGCTCAGAGAGGCTGTTGGATCTGAGGGCCCCTCGTCTTCAAGGTGTCCTTGTCTGGGGCCCAGCAGGTCTGGCAGCTTCTCTGCTGCTGCCTGCTGGTGTTTTGGGGGCTCTGAACTTCTAACATTCTGCCTCTGCCTATTGTACCTGCTCCCATGAGATCAGTCACAGAAATGACCCGCTCGGTGTTCACCCTGCGCTGCCTCCTGGACTGAGCTGCCCAGCTCTGTAGATGTGGCTGTGGAAGGTGTGAGCACATGACACTGCCCTTAGCCCTGTACGAGAATCCATGTGCTGGGCAGCAGGAGCGTGGGACCTGCTGGGGGGCGGGGGGAGGCAGAGCACCGGTGCAGGAACTTTGGCCCCTCCCCCACTCCTTTCCCCCCAGGGCTGGTGCAGTGTCTGGGGCTCCCCACAGCAGCCCAGGTTCCCTGAGTGGCTCTTACCACACCCCGGCTCTGGCTTCTGGCCTGGCCAGGTGTCGGGGCCTCAAAAGGGAAGAGGAGCGGGGACTGGGGCCCCATGGTGGGGGGAGGGGAGCTAAGGCCCAGCTCAGCCCCCTGCCAGGAAGAGGCTGGTGCTGCTAGCAGGGGCTGCTCA
Source organism: Mauremys reevesii (assembly GCF_016161935.1). Taxonomy (NCBI): domain Eukaryota; kingdom Metazoa; phylum Chordata; order Testudines; family Geoemydidae; genus Mauremys; species Mauremys reevesii. Next base: position 199,214 of record NW_024100873.1, read on the forward strand.
TCATGGTGGGGGAGCTTATCCCTGTCCAGCCATGAAGTGCAGCCCCTGCCGCTGCCAGAACCGTGCCTGCCCGAGGCTCTACGCCCAGGTTAACAAGTGGGCAGGCCTGGCCCTCCCACGTTAAAACATGGGGAGGGGGGGGATTGCCCCCCCTTACCACCCCAGTTCCAGCCCCCCTGCCAGACACACTCCTCCCTTGCTCTCACCTTCCCCATTCCCTTGGCTGCACACTCTGTACATCCCCAGCCCGATGGGGGCTGTGGCCTGGTTGGCCTCTGGCGCTGCCGCAGTGTGTGTGTCATAACAAACTCCAGCCACGCTGCGTGTCGGGTTGCTGGGCCGTGGCCTCTGGTGCAGCTGCTGCTGGCCACTCTCAGACTGGCCCGTCTCTCCCATCAGTCTGATCCCATCGGGCAGTTCTTGTTTCTGTCCCTACTCGTTCTCCACAGAGATGACAGAAGAGACGCTTCTCTCCCCTTGTGTGTTGTTTGTTCTAGTGGTAACATCTAAGCAGCCTCCTCCATGGCCCCCTGCTGCCCCCTGCTGCCCGGACGGCTGGATCCGGATCCAAGGGAAATGTTACTATTTTTCTAAGGCCAATAGGAACTGGACCTACAGCCAGAACTTCTGCTCGTCACACGCTGCCTCCCTGGCTGGGATTGAGAGTCCGCAGGAGCTGGTGAGAAGCCGGTTAGATGCTTTGTGCCAAGCCCAGCGATCGCTGGCACCACTGACAGGGCTGGAGTCAGGCTGGGCTCAGCCCCTGTAGGGCAGAGAGGAGCCCGGGTGCCTCCCAGGCTGGGCAGCCAGAGTCAGTGCGGTTCTGGCAGCTGAATCCTGGCTGGACCTGGGGCTCCAGCCCCTCGACCCTGCGTCTGCCAGAGCACAGGTGGGAGACTCGTCCTGTGCAGAGCTGGGCCAGCTCAGTCAGCTTCTGGCCAATGGGCTGCCTGGGGCTGGAGCAGGTGAGAACCTGCTCCCCCCCACCCCAGCCCCAGGGTTCCCTCATGGGTGGGGCGGGGGGGAATCCAGCTGCAGGTGAGGTCTGCTTTAGGCCTCTTCCCCTCAGGTCCCCATCCCTGGTGGCAGGGGTCTGTCTGCCCTCCCTCTGCAGCTCCCTCTCCCTCCTGGCCCTGCTGTGCTCTGAGAAGGGGCTGCTGGGTGGACAGTGACCTTGCAGCTCAATTCCTGCTACACCCAGTAGGTGCCACAGCCCCAAAAAAGAGGCCGGGGAGGGTGAAGGGTTAATACTTATCTGATCCCTTCACCCAGTAACCATGGAAGAGGCCTCTAGAAATCCCCTGCAGCCCAAGGTGGGGGAGCAGCAGAGTCAGGGTCTAACACAGCTGATGCTTTTATTGGGTTTCCAAGGATTCTCTGCTGCCATATGAAGGCAGACTGGACCACTGGATCGGCCTCTGGAGGGACAAGGGCCAGGTCTGGAAATGGGCCAACGGGACCAAGTTTGACGATCGGTGAGTTTCTTTTTTTCTGCGTTGGTCAAAGGGGATGGAAATGCCCCACTGGCTGCTTTAACGTCCCCTCCTGACAGGAGTGGGGCCTGTGGCTGATTGCAGGGAGGGGGGATCCAGAGGGGCTGAGTGCGCAGCTCCCCTCCCAGACTTGAGGTGTCACTCCCGGTCTGTGCCTGGCACACACTGACTCTAGCTCCGATTGCTTCTGGGTTACAGGTTTGAAATACAAGGAGGTGCAGACTGTGTGTGCCTGGATGAAGACCTCACTGTCACCACGTCAAGCTGCAGCACACCAAGAAAATGGATCTGCAGTAAACCTGATACCCCTGCGAAGGGAGAGGAGGGAGCAGTGGGAGGGGATTCGTGAACTCAAGGGAATTGGAGACCAGCTGTGACAAAGCCTGGTTCTAGTCCCCTCCATGCTGCAGCCTGGTTCCCTGTTTCTTAGCCTGTCTCCAGGGTTTGTCCAGTCCTAGTCATCAATTACCCTAATGCTGGGAGCCCAGACAGCCAATGTGAAAAATTGGGATGGGGATGGAGGGTAATAGGAGCCTATATAAGGAAAGACCCAAAAATCAGGACTGTCCCTATAAAATTGGAACATCTGGTCACCCTACCTAATGCTGGGGTCTGTGACCCTTCTCTCAGGGAGACTGTCACAGTAACTGGATCTCTATCCTACCTCCATCAGGTCAGGACTTGTCTCCAGCCACCCCTGTCTCTGGGCAGGGACCTCATCCCACTCCCTGACCAGGGCACTTGAACTGCACAGCTCCCTTCCGTACACTGTGATATCCCCAGCAAGCCAGTCTGGCTAAAAGCCAGTGCCTGCGCTTTGCTTCCACTCTGAGCACAATGCCCATCCTGATCCCACTGTTATAAGCTAGAACACGGCCCTTTCTTGGCTGATTATTTATTCTAGGTCAAAAGCATTAAGGAGAAAATGGATAAAAATCACGAAAAGGTCCCCCACACTAAAGACACCAGAAATCATCCCTCTTCCAGGGGAGAGTCTAGTAGCCAGTGACCCTTCCCGGCCCTCCCTACGGGGTTGGGGTCCCCCCTCCCCGGCTGAGAGCAGGTCCTGTCTGTTTGAATCAAAATAAAGGTCATTAATCTGTTTAAATTCAGCCTTTGAGTGTCCTAAGTTCTGTCTCCGTCTCTGGAAAACCCCCTGTGAGCCAGTGTGTGGGAACCAAACGTTCCAGGGTGCGATCCCAACCAGGGAGCGGCTGGGTCACCACTTGCCCTGCAGCCTGGGGTGTCTCAGTCCTGTGCAGAAGCTCCCAACCTGGGCCAAACAGCCTACAGGTCACGTCCTGAGTGGCTGTGCCTGGCCACAGCCCTGGTCCAGCAGCCTGTCACCCGCGCCACACTGGGCCCACCAGCCTTGGTCACTACTTGTAGGGTGACCCCCACACACTAGCCAACTGAGCATCGGTTTCTGCCAAACCACCCCTTTGAACGTTCTTACAAACAATGTACCTATGCCTCGTCTCTGTACAGACCTTCATTTGATTCATTTGGGTTCTCCTGGCCAGGGTCTGGAGTCTCAAACAAATCACCAGAGTCCCCACACTATTAGCATAGTATACTTTAACTGGCTCCTGTACCCATCTAGGCACTGCCATCGTGAGGTGTATGCATTTGCATTCTCCTTAATTGCCCGGGTTGCCTCTTCTACTGCCTGAGTTGCTTCTTCTACCTCCTTTGTTTTTTCCATCACCTGTTTGGCCAACATGCTGTCTAAGCCATTTCACTGCCTGTAGTGAGGTGGCCTGGCTCCCGGCTGCACCTGAGGGCTGAGCCAGAACAGCTGCTGCAGCAGTGGGCAGAGCCACTGCGGCCTGTCCCCGCCCCCCAGAAGTCAAGGGGCAGGACAGGAAGTATAAAAGCCCGGCCCCAGGGCTCAGTTGCTGCCCGGCGGCTGGAGAGAACAGACGCTCCTGACCGAGCTCCTGCTGGACCGAGCCTTCCCCGAGCCCGGTACCCTGAGGAGCTGATCGAGCGTCCCCCCGACCCGAGTCCTGAGGAGCAGCCCGAGCTAGCCAGCCCTCAGCATGCTGAGGAGCCCATGGTGTGGGACCCAGTGCCCGACACCAGAGATGAGCAGGTACCCACGGAGCGGGAGATGGAAAGTAGCCCGGGGGTAGCTGACCCCAGTCTGGCTACAGCAGACTGTGAGCCGATGTCGGTGTGTTGCGGTCAGGACCCCACCGGCACAGCAGCAGACTAACTGCCGCTGTTAGGGCCCCGGGCTGGGACACAGTGGAGTGGGTGGGCCTGTGTCCCCCCTGCCACCCCGCTCACAGGTGGCAGCCTCCCCCTCACACCAGCGCTCAGATATAGAAGTCTGGACTTACCTGCTGTTTGCTCAGCCCCTGCCTGAGGACCTGAGCCCCTGAACTATTGTTGTTTGCTCAGCCCCTGCCTGAGGGCTTGGGCTTAAACTACTGTTTGTGTTGCTCAGCCCCTGCCTGAGGGTCTGAGCCCTTGGACTATTGTTTGTTGCCCGCCCTGACCTAGGGCTTGGACCTTTGGAGACTGAACTGCTGATTTAGGCCGCATAGTGAGGCGGCCTGGCTCCCGGCCGCACCTGAGAGGGCCAAGCCCCCACACCGGACCGTCTACACTGCCATAGACATGAGTTGTAAGATTCTTGCTTTTTTACTCTTATTACTGTTTTTCAGAGCCTCAGTTTCAACCATCGCTCTGCAGATGCCAGTCCATGTTTCCCCACTCTCTTTTTTTAAATTCATATGGACCCCCCTTACTGGCAATCCAGTCGGTCCAGGAGTTATCAAACTCTGTGGGGATCAAAAGGGAGAGGATCAGGGGGTTCCCTAGCTCGAGGTTTTCTGCCATGTTAGATTGCGATTCCTACAGCGGGCAGCTCGCTTACTCACCAGATCAGAGGTTGGGGTCACCAGTGTTGTCAGAAGTGTTGTCAGATGCTACCGGTGTGGTGCTCTGCTTTCTCCAATGTTAATATCACTCAGCTGCATGCGTGTGTTCCCTCTGTGGGCTGCCCCAGCTCTGCAGATAGCTGACACAGCAGACCCGACGAGAACCCCCAATGACCGCAGAGTCTAGTAAGGTACGAAGGCACGTTGGCCAGGTTTATTGCCGTATTGGACACAAAGATAGTTCCCCGTAGATTACTTAGTCTACCGGGCTTACTACTAATACGTGCCCACGGTCAATGGACTCGGCTCAGTCAGTGGCGGGACTTTCCACTGCCCCCTCGGCTGGACCCAGACACCGCCCCAGGGATGCATTTTTATACACAGGTACAAACAAGTTACACATCACTCCTGACGTATTGAGGTGCAACCTCTCTACATAGTAAGGTACAACCCCTCTAGGTAGCAAGGTGCCACCCCTCAGCTTGTACATGTTGGTTCGAACAAAACAACTCCATCCATCATATTACCCTTTTGCCCCTGTCATTGGGATGGGTCAGACTGTCCCTTGTTATCTATGAAATGTTCCAGTATAGTGTGTTCTGATGCTGTGTTTTATACTTCGGTGTGCTAGATGAATATATGTTTATGCAACATCAGCCCTTTTCTCGCCAGCTTCTGTGAACCGAGCCGGCCTTCAGCTCACAGCCTGACTTTGCTTTTTAGCTAAGTCTTGACCATTACTTTAGTTCAGGCCTCATACTGGGCCTTTATTAGGGCCTTCACTTACTACACCTCTGTTTAACTCAGGAACATTTAGCGCTAGGGGCAGAATTGGTGGACAAAGTTGTAGGGATATTAAAGAAGGTTTACATTAAACATGGTTTATATGAGAAATGATTTATTGTTAATACTTTATAACTTAAGGTTTGTATTAGAAGTAAATTTGTGAAGATTTATTGTCAGAAATAGCTGTGTCTGTGTGAAGCCTGCTCAAGGAGATACTTTGTACAAAAACTTGTTAGATGTCGATTAACTCTAAGTGCCTGTTTTCTAAGTGAAACTTTGTAACCGCTACTTTATTTTGTAATGGCCGCTGTAAGCTGCTGATTGGTTAATTGACTCAGCACCTTGTTACCTCAGCACGCAAGCCGTCAATTAACCCTATGCCTCAGTTACATAGTTTTGCCTACCTTGTAACCACCGCGGTAAGCCAAAACAGTGGCTATTATAGTATACAAATAGAGACCCCCACCTCTGTTAATTCATTTTTATCTCATTTTATGTTTCTTGATTGTTAAAAGACAAGAAGTCTCACACCCCAAAAAGATAGAGACAGTAAAATAAATGTAGTTAAGATAAAAAGTATATGTGAATGAGTGTCTAGTTTAAATGCTGAATGAATGGTTAGGGAGTTACCAGCCTGAAAAATTCAGTGTCGGCCGAAGAAGGTGTCAAGTGGAATCAAGCAGATGACCCCTGAAGGGTGAACTGGAATCCAGCCCAGCACCTCAAAGGAAACATCTGACAGAATGAAGCCAGCCACCTGCTGATTGATTTAACAACAGAATGAAGAACTAACATATATATATATAGGAATAAGTAGCCAAACAACGTTGTTTGCTGTTATCTTCTATTTTATTATGATATTTACAATAAATGTGACAAATGTCTTTTCCCCTTTAATAAGATCCTGCTAGTTTTTATTGGTATAACAAAGTGACAGAGGCCGAGAACCCAAATAGCGTTTTAGATGAAATCATCAAACCAACAGATAAATGTTTAATGCAAAATGTTGAACATCCTTGTTCAGCGAATTACAAAATCTTGTTAAGAAAAAAACACTAACTGTAGAACGTGTTTTGGGAACAAAATAGGCCGTGTTGTAAAATAAAATGTCAGTTGAAAATAAGTATGTAAAGCGTGTTTTTATGGAGTTCCAGGGATGTGGGGTTTGTCAAAAGGGCAGTAAGTTGCCCCCATAGTAGGTTACAGTTTGTCAACAACAACAAAAGGTATATGAATGGCCTGTTCCTCTAACAAAGGCCCAACCACCTCACCCAGCCCTGGTGTTTGTCCATAAGGGTTATAGGCTCCCTATGGACCATTGCAAAGCAGCCCCAGCACCCCTCTTAAATCATACCATCTTCTGCTTCGGCTGTACCTTTTCATTTTCCACCTCAAGGTCCTCTGCATTAGGACTTAATCAGAGCCCCTCTGATTTCAACAGTGTCTCAGGTTTCTCGTCTACTGTTTCATATTATTTAATACTGTACATCACCTAGGTTTGCATAAGTGTTCTATAAAAACAAAACAAAATATATTCTCTAGCGGCTTAGACAAGGTAATAATCTACAATATTGTAACTATTGCTTTGCAGTCCTTGCTACAATGCATCTTTTAGCTTGTTTTTGTTAATGTTTCTGATGGGTTGTAAGATGGGGGGAGATAAAGGTAATAATTGGAGATATACCAATCTCCTAGAACTGGAAGGGACCTTGAAAGGTTATTGAGTCCAGCCCCCTGCCTTCACTAGCAGGGCCAATTTTTGCCCCAGATCCTTAAGTGGCCTCCTCAAGGATTGAACTCACAACCCTGTGCCTAACAGACCAATGCTCAAACCACTGAGCTATCCCTCCCCCTTATAAAAAATACCTCATAAAATGGAAAACTGTTTTCAAACTTTAAACACTTGCCCATGTTAAAGCATAACAACTTAGGCTGCCTACAAAACTGTTTCACTAAAAGAGTTATCAACATGCCACCTAAAACTCAGGACAGTTTTCTTACCCCCATGGCCTGATCTCTGTTGCACTGGCTTTTTTTAAAAAAAAGTTTGTCCTTGGTTTAGATTTTAAAAGACATTTAAAAAAAAGAGGAGAAAAAAAGGGGGAAGGATGGGGGGAGAAAAGTGTGTGTGGGGAATGGGGGTGAGGAAGGCTCCATATCTCTGGTTTTTAAAAAAAAACAGCTAACTTTTTTTACATACGTTATTTTTTTGTGTGTTTTTTATATAAATCCAAACTTTAAAAAGCAATCTTGGGGTATTTTTTATTAAAACACATATGTAAACTCCCCTCGATTGCCAGTTTTCATATTCTTACCCAGTTGTTGTTTTGGTACTTTAAAAACACTATTTTTAAAAGAACAGGCTAGTATCTTAAGCCTTTTTAGTTCACTAAACTTCTACAAACTATCCCTAAGAGGGGCCTTGTTCTGTTACAGCTCAGGCAATACTGCTTTTTCATAATGAACTTTACAAAAACATAATGCTTCAAATATATGGGGAGGAAAATAAACTTCTCTCTCATCCACTAGATTACAAACTAAGGGGGATATAAACTAGCTGTTACTAAGGTTCTGTGGTTTTCACTCCGGCGTGTTTTCTGCGTGCTCTTTTTTTAATTAAAACACATGTAAAAATGTTAAATAAAGGGCTCTGTCTTCATATAGGCTTGTCTTTTAAAGTGTTTATTCCTCTACAAAACTTAATATAACTTTCACTTGTATGTGTTAAAAAGCAGGAAAAGAAGCAGCCTTCTTTGATCCACTGGCTTACAGAGGCTGTTTTTGCTCACAGCTGCTTTGCTGCAAAAGCCTGCTGTCCTTACTAAAAGAATGACCAGTGCTAGCCTAAACCTAGGGGAAAACTTTTATAAGCAGGCTTTCTGTGTTTTTAAGCCTGAGTTGTTTCAGCAGACTTGCATGTTACTGAAACACCTATGCCTAAGGGGCTAAATGAAGGTTATGGGTCTTCAGGTAGGCTTGTCTTTTCAACTGTTTATTCCTTTCCAAGCCTTTCACCTCTCTTTGTTAAAAAGTGGGGAAAGAAACAAACTCTGATCCACTGGTTTACAAAATAAAGGGTATATAAACCGTCTTACTAAAAACCTGGGGTTTTAAGCCTAGGGTACTTCTGCCTGCTCTGTCTTTTTTTTTTATTACAACACATACAAAAGGGATGTGTCTTAGGTTTGTCTTTTCAAGTCATTATCCCTTTGCAAAACTTAATGTAACTTTAACATGTGTTTGTTAAAAAGCAGGTAAAGAAGCAAACTTCTTCTCTGTGATCCCCTGACTCACAGAGGCTGCTTTGCTAACAGGAGCTTTGCTGCAAAAGCCTATTTCACATTGTGTTTACTAAAAATAACACCTGTTAGTCTATAACCTAGGGGGAAACTTTAAAAAATGGTGTGTTACTAAAAGCTTATGGTTTTAACTTTTATAAAAACCGCTCTGTAAAAGGGCTACATGGCAAAAAAAATGCTGAGGGTCTGTTTCTTTAGATAAGACTAAAAACAGTTAAAAGGGAGGGGGGAGAGGGAAGTGGGGAAGGAGGGAGTTGACTCCTGTTTAAAATCTTGGCACTCTAGGATTGGTTCAGGAAAATGAATTCTATGATGCTGCTGTAGAACAACCATGGGTGGCAACAGCAAAGAGTCCTGTGGCACCTTATAGACTAACAGACGTTTTGCAGCATGAGCTTTCGTGGGTGAATACCCACTTCTTCAGATGCATGGGTGGCAAGTTTGTAAAAATGTTGGTGGTGCCCAGAACCCGCCCCCCAACTCCGACCCCCAAACTCCACCCCCACCTGCCTAAGGCTCTGGGAGGGGGCTCGGTGGGGGAGGTCTGGGGTGCAGATCCTGGGCTGGGGATTAGGGTGCAGGAGGGGTGCAGGGTGCAGGCTTTGGGATGGAGTTGGGGTGCTGGGTGCAGGCTCTGGGCTGGGGCAGGGGGTGGGTGTACAGGAGGGGGTGAAGGGTGCAGGCTTTGGAACGGAGTTTGGGGTTAGGAAGGGGTGTGTGGGCAGGGGGTGGGGGTTCACCTTCTGGGGTGGGAGTTTGGGGATCGGAGGGAGTGCAGGGTGAGGGCTGTGGGGCTGAGGATGAGGGGTTCATGATGCAGGGGGGCTCAGGGATAGGGAGGAGGGTTGGGCTGTGGGGTGAGGGCTGTGGATGAGGGGTTCATGATGTGGGGGGCTCAGGGCTAGGGCAGAGGGTTGGGATGTGGGGGGATGAGGGCTCTGGCTGGGGGATGAGGGGTTCATGATGCAGGAGGGGCTCAGGACTAGGGCAGAGGTTTGGGGTGTGGGGTGAGGGCTGTGGGGTTGAGGGGTTCATGATGTGTGGGGCTCAGGGCTGGGGCAGAGGATGAGGGTGTGACGGGATGAGGGTTCTGGCTGGGGATGAGGGGTTCATGCTGTGGGTGGAGGCTTAGGACTGGGGCAGAGGATTAGGGTGCAGAGGGATGAGGGTTGGGGCTGAGGATGAGGGGTTCATGCTGCGGGGGGGCTCAGGGCTGGGGCTGAGGATCAGGGTGCGGGGGGATGAGGGCTCTGGCTGGGGCTGAGGGTTTGGGGCATTGGAGAGGCTCAGGGCTAGGGCAGCCTGCCTTGCCATTAGTGGAGGGCAGGCACTAGGACCCTGGGGCAGCAGACAGCCGTTCTGCCCGGAGCGATCTCCAGCAGCACAGAGCAAGCGGGGGAGAGGCGCGTGCTTATTTCTCTCAGGCAGGGACGCGACGCGGCATGGCGGAAGAGGGGGAGTGGGGGGACACGCGGGGGGCGGGGGCTGAGACCTGCTCCAGGCGGGGTCGCGGCGGCGGGGGGAGACCTGGTGGGGCCAGGGCCCGATCCAGGCAGGGCCGGGGGAGAGACCCAGCTCCAACTATTGCTGGAGCAGGGCACCCGGCCCTGAATATTCCTGGAGCCCGGGCACTGCACAAATATATAACCTGCCGCCTATGAGAACAACCTCTGATTGGGCCGATCCAAAGGCGGTGCTAAGTCTGAGGGTCTGAACCAGGGACAGAAAGACTTAAAAGGTGAGAATTCTCTCTCTCTCGCTCTCTCATTTTCCCTGACTCAACCATGTGCTGTCTATCTTTGCCCTCTGCAGAGGGGCTCTTTTCCCTTTTCTTGCCCTGTTCTTTTTAACCTCTCTTTTTTTCTTAACCTATCCTGATACTGAATGCTTTTCTAGTCACTTTTTTACCATGTGCTTACTAAACAGGCTTTGCCTTCCTCATTCCCTTTTTAAACCTAGTTTTTAATGTTTTTAAATGCTTTTTTTATTCACTTTTTTAAACCATGTGTTTACCAATAAGGTTTTGCCTTTCCCTTTTTAAACCTAGTTTTCAATATTATTTAACTCTTTTTTTTCTTATACTAACCCTTTAAAAACAAATATTTCCTTTTTTCTTTAAGTTCTATCTATTTTTGAATAACCTGCCTTCACCAGCCTCTCTCCTTATTCAATCACATCCAATAACCTTTCTTTCCTTTTTTCTCTAAATCTCACTCAAAATTTCTTTTTCGTCTTTAAACTCTCTCACTCTCTTCTTTCAACCTTTTTCTCTCCATGTACCCAAGCACAAATATACACTTGCACAAACACTTCCGCTAGTCAAACACACACACACACACACACACACACACACACACACACACACACACACACACACACACACACACACACACACACACACATTTTTTCAAAATGGCCGATGGCGCCACAATTTGGTACCAACTGAAACAAGGTGGGACATAAGCCCTAAAAGGAGTATGGAAATTGCATAGTCAAAATTGCATGGTGATGAATACTATCGAGTTTATTACTACTTAGGATGAAATTTAATAGTGAAAAGTGCAAGGTCATGCATTTAGGGATTAATAACAAGAATTTTAGTTATAAATTGGGGACGCATCAATTGGAAGTAACAGAGGAGAAGGACCTTGGAGTATTGGTTGATCACAGGATGACTATGAGCTGCCAATGTGATATGGCCATGAAAAAAGCTAATGCGGTTTTAAGATGCATCAGGCGAGGTACTTCCAGCAAAGATAAGGAGGTGTTAGTACCGTTATACAAGGCACTGGTGAGACCTCATCTGGAATACTGTGTGCAGTTCTGGTCTCCCATGTTTAAGAAGGATGAATTCAAACTGGAACAGGTACAGAGACGGGCTACTAGGATGATCCGAGGAATGGAAAACCTGTCTTATGACAGGAGACTCAAAGAGCTTGGCTTGTTTAGCCTAATCAAAAGAAGGCTGAGGGGGGATATGATTGCTCTTTATAAATATATCAGAGGGATAAATATTAGGGAGGGAGATGAATTATTTAAGCTCAGTACCAATGTGGACACAAGAATAAATGGATATAAACTGGACACTAGGAAGTTTAGACTTGAAATTAGACGAAGGTTTCTAACCATCAGAGGGGTGAAGTTCTGGAACAGCCTTCCAAGGGGAGTAGTGGGGGCAAAAGACATATCTGGCTTGAAGACTAAGCTTGATAAGTTTATGGAGGGGATGGTATAATGGGATAGCCTAATTCTGGCAATTAATGTGGCTATTGATCTTTGATTATCAGCAGGTAAGTATGCCCAGTGGTCTGTGATGGGATGTTAGATGGGGTGGGATCTGAGTTACTACAGAGAATTCTTTCCTGGGTGCTGGCTGGTGAGTCTTGCCCACATGCTCAGGGTTTAGCTGATCGCCATATTTGGGGTCGGGAAGGAATTTTCCTCCGGGGCAGATTGGCAGAGGCCCTGGAGGTTTTTCGCCTTCCGCTGCAGCATGGGGCACAGGTCACTTGCTGGAGGATTCTCTGCAGCTTGAGGTCTTTAAACTACGATTTGAGGACTTCAATAACTCAGACATAGGTTAGGGGTTTGTTATAGAAGTGGGTGGATGAGATTCTGTGGCCTGCATTGTGCAGGAGATCAGACTAGATGATCATAACGGTCCCATCTGACCTTAAAGTCTATGAGTGAACCTAACAGGTAATGATCAAGTGATCTCTCTCCTGCCGTCCATCACCACCCTCTGACAAACAGAGGCTAGGGACAATGATAATACTAAATTGCTCAAGATATCTTGAGGATATATAGGGCTAATCTATTAGCAGTGTTCCAGAGAAGGGATTCAAATCTGGTGCACTAAGCACTTGGCTATTGGATGGGGTTAGCTGCTGTCTCCTCCTCCAGTCCTCTTGTGAACCTAGCCTGGATTTTTAAAATTATTTTATTGTGCCTGAATCTATTGAGTGAATTCAACACCAGTTTGTGAATAGTCTTGTTTGACCCAAAACTGCATTTTTTGACAAATAAACTATTCAGTGGAAAATTTCCCCCAGCTCTACTTGTGATGTCACTTCACTAGTTCTCCCTTCACCATAATCTTCCAGCCCAGACAGAGCCTGAATTTCAAATGCAAGAAAAGCCTTTCGTGCCGTCTTTATCCACGTTATAAAAGCAGGGGGGAGGGGCACGGGCACAAGCCCACTTTTTCCCTTTGAAGCTCCCCTTCAATATTCATCATTCATGGGACAGATTGAAACTAAGGATTTCTCATTCACACAGCGATAATACAGATAATTAATGTCATTGTCTATATCTGGAGAGCGTATTTTTCACAAATCCATTTAGATACAATAGTGCAGGTTTCAAAATAAATTTCAGCTGGTTTTATCATCCCGCAGCTGTTCCCTTCAGCAGGATCCTGTACATTGAACCTGGAAAACAAAATAAATAAATAATCACTTTGGAATTTTTGAACAAGAAAATGAGGCAAAGCTGCTAAAAACGACACCTCTTGAATTTCTTCCTTACTCACTGAATTGTTCCTATAGAGCCCTAGTTGATAAAACACTCCCTAGCCCATGATCCTGTAGTAGCAGTTGATTGGCCTTGGCCTATTTCTGAAGACACTTGTCCATATTACAAAAAAAACCAGCCCTCAGGATTAGCCCAAGTGCTGTGGAAGCCATTGAATGAGGCTCAGGACTCTTCTCCCTGTGCAGAGGACTCTGCCTAGCACTTAACATCCCTTGCGCCCACATGTGGCCTCTGCTCTCACCAGTGCTGGAAAGCAGCAGCCCTGTGCCCCCTGCTGCACATCTTACATGGACTCATAGGATAACTTTATAGCTCATCTCAATTGATTAGACTTTTCCTGTTGGTATGCATACTTTCACCTCTTCATGTTCTCTGTATGTATAAATGTCTCCTGTCTGTGTGTTCCCTTCTATGCATCCGAAGAAGTGAGCTATAGCTCACGAAAGCTCATGCTAAAATAAATTTGTTAGTCTTTAAGGTGACACAAGTACTCCTGTTCTTTTTTCAGAGGATAAAAACACTCACAGTGTTGGATTGAACACGGAGCCGTCCACCCAAGTCCATTTCCTCGCGGGGGATGTAACAGTGAGTCCAAGCCAGAGCTGGTTTGTGCCTTTGGTATCATTTTGAATGAAAGTCTGTAAATGACATGGAAGAATGAAGTGATGGGGAAGGAGGGTTAAAGTGGTTAAGGTGTTAGCTAGAGACTCTGGGAACTGGGTTTAATTCCCCAGACTCCCTCTGTGACCGTGGGCCAGTTGTTTAGTTTCTGTCCTGACTGGGGCAGAATTAAGGCCTTGGTACAGTCTGTGTGAGGTGGGTGGGTCATGCTATTGGTGAGGTGTCACCGCTGGGGGGGCTGGGCACAGGTTATGTGCAGTTGCTGGCCTGAGCTTTTCATTTCCTTGCTTTTTAGTGTGTGTGGGTCTGTGTAGAGCAGGGGTGGCCAAACCGTGGCTTGTGAGCCACATGCAACTTTTTACAGTGAAAGTGCGGCTTGCGGCGCCCCCCCAGGTACTGCCCATTCTCTGCCTACCAGACTGGGGGGGAGCTCAGGGCTTCTGCCCTGCAGCAGGGTGGTGGATCTAGGGGCTTCTGCTACAGGTGATTGGTGCCTGCTCAGAGTGTGGGGGGCACAATTGAAAGGTTCCCTCTCCCAACAGCTTGAGTCAAACCCCCGCAGGCACCTCAGCGCCCCCACCCTGCAGCTCCCAGGTGTTAGCTCCATGGGGAGGGGCAACACCAAACCGCTGGGAGCTGCAGTGAGGAGCCCCTGCTTTAGTTCCATGGGGAGAGGCAGCTCCCAGCTGTTTGCCGCTGCCTCTGCCCACAGCCGCAGCTCCCAGTACAGGGAAAGGGCCCGGTGGCACCATGTGACCAAGCGGCACCAGCAAACCCTGGGAAAAATCTAGGGGGGCCTGTGCCCCCTGCAGGGCTGAAGCCCTGAGATCCCCCCCTCCTCGCAGGGATGAAGGCTGAGTCCTGGCAGGAGCACCTGGCTCTAGAACTTCCGAAGATTGTTGTGTGCGGCTCAGAGGGTCAGTAAGTTTGGCCACCCCTGATATAGAGCAACCTTGACAGACACACCACATTGGTTTTGTGGATTAATTGTTACTAGTGATGCTCATATCCCCACGACAAGTTTTATTTACCATCTCATCCTGGTCCCGGATCACCAGCAGCCGAGAGCTCCTCCTTGAACAGTCATCGCGGCTCTTGTCCCAGGGATTTTTTTCTTTAGACACCCAATAGCACTTGTCCCTGTGCAGCAGCCAGTTTGGGGGGCAGAGCTTGCACCCTGATCCCTCTGGAGGGGAAATGGAAACGTTTAATGGAGCTGAAGGTCCTGAACTGCATCACATTCATGCACAGGCCTTCAGGCTCGACATTTCCAGAAGAGCTATGACTTGGCTTTGTTTGAGGATGGGTCTAATATTTAAGCATCAGGTGCTGCAGGCCAGGAGGGAGGGGTATTGGTGAAGCTGTGAGTCCTCAGTCCTGAAATAGCACCAGCTAACGCAGGTCAGGCTCAACTGGAATCCTCCTTCACTTCCTCCCCTCAGCTACTGTAGCGTTCCTGTGTACTCCATAACAGCCATTACATTTCCCCTTAGAGATGGCTGCATGCAGTTGGGGTAGTAGATAATACTACATATACAAGAGTTAAAAGAACTTTATTTAGGTTGCAAAGTCAGAATTGGAAATGCCACATTCATGGCTTGCCCGTGCAACTGTAATTCAGCCTGACCGTGGGTTCATCCTGTGCACTGGATGCTTGGGGAGCCATCATGGACATGGGAACCAAACAGGCCTGTGCACTGAATGAGGCAACAGCCCTGAGGAAAAATAGTAGGTAGTCATGCAATAAAGAGTGTATCATACCGCAAACACAAATGGGGTGGAATTAAGGTTGTGCGGGTAATTGTAAATCTGGCATTTCCTAATTTTCAAGAGCTTGGCTTTGTAACCTTCTGTTCTTTTAATGTGTTTAGTGTCCTAGTTTTTAAAAAACATATAAAACAATTCTATTACATGCAACTGGAACAACTGCCCCATCCTGAATCAGCAGCAGGGCTTGCACCCTGGATCTTCAAAACCACACCACGCTGCTACCACTCAGTGCTAGCTGGTAACAGGGAAAGTCTGTTATCCTCAGGGGAGGAGGCAGGGAATGGGCCTGGGTGGTCAATGGGAGCAGAGCCAGCTCCCTCTCCCTCCCCAGAAAGAGCTTCTGCCCCATGTGGTGTTTCTATGGATGGAAGTTCCTGGGCCCATGTGCTGGATGAGGAGGGGGAGCCTGGCCCAGCTCTCACCCTCTCCTCACATCCATCTCCATCTGCTGTGGTAGCTCCCAGTGCAGGGTGTGCGGCTGTGGCAGGGTGAGCTCAGCACTTCTGACTTTTTATGCTGTTATTTGTCACTTTTCCTGAGCACCACAAGCAAGGTGGGAAGTGGCGACTCTTCCAAAGTTCACATCTCAGCAAAACCTGGAAGAAATTTCATGGGCCAAAGAAAACACGTTTCTCCAGCCTGAGGGCTCACCCCATAGTTCAAAGGCATGTTGCAAACAATGGAAGTTTGAGAGCTTCTCCAAAGATAACACAAGACCTTTTTACAACAGAAGCATTGGGGAAAGTAAACAGGAGTCACTACCAGATAGCAGCTACCCTATATGTAGTTTGTAAAGCAATAGGATATTTATTGCACTTATTGAAGTGGTTTGTCCCCTCCACTTGGAGTTACCCTAACTGACCACTAGATGTCACTGCAATACAGGAAGCTGCTGAGAGAGAAGGAGCTCAGGTTACCTGCTGAGTTGCTGTGAGATGATTCACACACAAATTGTTTCAAGTGGAAATGGAAATCTTTTAGGCCAGTGCAGCAGTTGGATTGATGGATGAGTGTCTCCCTGGTACCCTTGTTCTCCAGTGAATTCAGAGATCCTTTGAGCTGAGAAACTTCAGAACAGAGTAAGCATGAATAGCGACTACTACGTAGGGATCAGCAAACTGAGAATGAGGGTGTGTGCAACAACAAATCATTACCTACTGTCGCTATCAAATTCAGAATTGGGCCAGAGAGATAGAACACGACAGAGAAAGGGAAAATTACATTTATTACAATTGTAAGGTGTCTCCCACTTTTCTCTGCACACTGAACAGTGAAGTTGTGAGAGCTGGATCACAGGGGACTCAACCTTGTTCATGTGATATTGTTCCCTTTGTGGTGATGATAAAGTGTCCAGGACATTATTCACAAGAACGTTGGAATCAGAAGTATGGGGAGGAGAGGAAATTTCAGGGTGCTGCATTTTGTACAAATTAATTTTGAACTGCTTACCCCAAACGCCCATGGCTATCACCGCTCCCAGCAGGATGAGGATCCCAGATGCTCCAAGCCCTGCAGTGAGTCGATGCCAGCGGGGATGCTGAGTGTGATCTGGAAGAGTCGGGGTTTAGTGAAATATCCTCTGCACGTTAATGCAAAAAATAATAATGGCCTGTGGCGCCTGTGCAGCACCCTCCAATGGGCATTTGTGTTCCTCCTCACATAATACCAGGAATAGTTTTAAACCTGTCAGTTAAGGGCCACGTTACTCTGAGGGCACTCCTCCAGGGCTGGCCTTACCATGAGGTGAACTGAGGCGGCCGCCTCAAGTGCCAGACTGTGGGGTGCCACTAGGACCCAGAGTGTAGAACATTGTGTCTGCTGCTGGTGCATCTGTTTTCTCTCTGCTCTAGATGCACAGAGCTGGTGGAGTGCTGTGCTGGAGGAAGGAGGGTACAAGAGACATAACAGGCAGACAGGAGAAAAGATGAGAGGGAATAACAGAAAGCAGCAGGAGCTGCAGGGAGAGAGAGGAGGAGGAGCCTCTTATGTACCTCTCTAGCACCCCCACAAGCCTGGACTGATTCACACCAGCTTCTCAGGATGCTTCCTGGTTCCTGCTGCTTCCCTGAGCCCACTTGAAGAGAACAGGCAGTCAGCTGAAGTAGTAGGAACCAGTTAGGCCCTGAAGACACTGATATCTTCCCTCACTCAGACCCTGCTACCAGCCTGCTTATTTGTCCCCTTCAGTTGAGTGTTGAGAACCTCTATAGCTGGCACAGAACAGCAGTCATGAGTGAAAGAAGAAAATGTCCCTCTGGGGCAGCATTCAGAAAAAGCAAGCAAGCAAAGGGAGCGTTTCTATCTAAGCAGGAAGGAGCTCTCCTGAGATACGTAGACACAAATGTTCACGCTGAGCCTTCTGGCCCCAGTGAGGATGTGAGTGGTGAGGAGATGCCTGATCTTCCAGTTAGTCAGAGTGCAGGTGACCTGGCAGCTACTGCAACATCCAAATGGATGTAACCATGCACATTCCTGCAGAAAAGTGTAGATCAGAGAAGAGTGTGGTGGAGGGGAAAGAAACAGCTGTTGCTGAGTTTAGTTCCTTAAGTCTAGATGATCCATGACTGTGGACCCACTTAGGGTGACCAGACGTCTCGATTTTATCAGGACTGTCCCGATATTTGCTTGTTTGTCCTGCGTCCCGAGTGATGTTCGGTCAGGACACTGGACAAACAAACAATTTTGCCCTCCGCTTCGGCGCACAGGAGGAGGCCAGAGGGGCTCTCGCCCCCCGTGCCCCCTCCTTCCTCCATTGGATCCCTCCCCAAATCCCCCTCAGCCCCTGTCACCTGAACTGGAATCCATCTTTAACCTGGTTTCTTTCCATTGAGGAGGAGGGGGTGGAAACCCAGAGAGGGACAAAGGATTCCCGCCTTATGCAAAAAATTATATAAATGGGTGGAACCGAACAAAGCAGGAGGAGGCATCATGAAGAATCCCCTAGCTCCCACCTGAGCTGGAACAAGAGCTGTACCAGGGGAAAGAATTGTGCCCAGGCCTGGAAGGGGTCCAGTCTGAGCAAAAAACGTACTGAAGCATCTCTGAGGGTGAGATTATCTGTATTCAGTTTGATTAGACATAGATTCGTGTGTTTTATTTTGCTTGGTGACTTACTTTGTTCTGTCTGTCACTACTTGGAACCTCTTAAATCCTACTTTCCGTATTTAATAAAATCACTTTTTACTTATTAATTGACCCAGAGTCTGTATTAATACCTGGGGGAGCAAACAGCCGTGCATCTCTCTCTATCAGTATTATAGATGTCGAACAATTTATGAGTTTACCCTGCATAAGCTTTATACAGAGTAAAACAGATTTATTTGGGTTTAGACCCCATTGGGAGTTGGACATCTGGGTGCTAAAGACAAGAATACTTCTGTTAGCTGCTTTCAGGCAAACCTGCAGCTTTGGGGCAAGTAATTCAGACCCTGGGTCTGTGTTGGAGCAGACGGGAGTGTCTGGCTCAGCAAGACAGGGTGCTGGAGCCCCAAGCTGGCAGAGGTTGAAGTAGTCTTGGCACATCAGGTGGCAGCTCCAAAGGGGGGTTCTGTGATCTAACCCGTAACACAAGAGTCACTGAAGAAGAAGACATTTTGATTACAAGGCACGGAATAATCCCATAAGAGACCCCAAACGACAATTCAAAGTTGAATTCT
Organism: Mauremys reevesii; assembly: GCF_016161935.1. NCBI lineage: Eukaryota > Metazoa > Chordata > Testudines > Geoemydidae > Mauremys > Mauremys reevesii. The sequence goes on from NW_024100873.1 coordinate 218,260, forward strand.
TTAACCAGGCGCTAGATTGTGCAATAGAGTCAGTTGAAGAACATTTCATGCAGCTCAAGGAACACAGCAGTATATTTGGGATGTTATATGATATTCCAAAACTCCTCACTATACCTGAAGAAGACCTACACCAGCAATGCAGGGCACTAGAGAACGTGTTCACACATGATGACATGCACAATATTGATGCAAGTGATTTAGGTGATGAACTGAAAGCCCTTTCAAGATACATTTCAGCAGGATCAACTCCAAAGGCTGTTCTGGAATAGATGTGCACACATAAGATGACCACCCTCTTTCCAAATGCTCTTGTTGCTCTGTGCATACTTCTAACGCCTCCTGTAACAGCTGCCGGTGGAGAATGCAGCTTCTCCAAGCTGAAGTTAATAAAAACACATCTACACTCCACAATGACACAGGGGAGGCTGGTCAGCTTTGCAACCATCTCAATAGAGCATGAGCTGGCACAGACTGTGGACTTTCAGCAGAAAGCAGTTCAAATCTTTGTAACTAAGAACAGGGGCGGCTCTAGAAATCGGGCTGCCCCAAGCAGCGCGGAGCGCTGCGCCGCCCTTCCCCGGTCCCGCGGCGGGTCCCCTCTTCCCGCGGCTCCGGTTGAGCTCCTGCCGGCATGCCTGCGGCAGGTCCACCGGAGCCCGGGACGGCGGACCTGCCGCAGTCATCTGCGGGAGCCCAACCGGCGCCGCGGGAAGACGGGACCCGCCGCAGTCATGCCTGCGGCAGGTCCGCTCGTCCCGGGCTCCGGTGGACCTGCCGCAGGCATGCCGGCGGGAGCTCCACCGGAGCCAAATGCCGCCCCCCCGGGAAACGGCCGCCCCAAGCGCCTGCTTGGCGCGCTGGTGTCTAGAGCCGCCCCTGACTAAGAAGGCATGGAAAGCACCACTTTGATTATTCAAGCAGATTAAAATGCCAGTGTTTGCTATGCAGACAAGAGAAGCTACATTTGCTGTTCAGGTGTTTGAAAGTTCAGGGTTACTTAAAATTTTTGAACAAGGCATTTTAAGTTGTTAGTTCCCCTTTATTGGGGTAGGTACCAGAGCAGCACCATGAGAGGAGTAGAACAGGAAGAAGGCAGAATTGAGACCTTTCAAAATTTTGGCCCAAGCGAGGGGAATGGGGGCGTCATTGGAGCTCCCCGCCTCAGGTGTCAGAATGTTGTGGACCGGCCCTGCAGAGACAGGGCAAACTGTGAGGGTCAAGGACCGGGAGACCTACCAAGGGAAAGAGGGCAGAAAATGGGACCACTCACCCCAGGGGATCCAGCAGATAAGGGGGGCAAATTCCCAGCCCCCTACCCATTTTAGGAGCTCCACACTGGGGAGAGGGATCTGCCACGTTGGGGGAGAGTCAGAGGGGAAGGGGGAACAGAGATGGGGGCAGGGCTAGAGGAGGCAGAGGGGGTGTTAGATGCAGGGGGAGGCAGGAATAGACCAGGGGAGCTGGGGGTATTGGATGGGTGCAGAAGGCTGGGGGGAGGCAGGTTACATAAAGGGCAAAAGGCAGACGGGGATGTAAGGGGTAGTGCTGGGTAGAAGGGGTGCAGTGACTGGTGAAGAAGGGGGAATTATGAGTGGTGGAGGAGACAGGGACAGAGGTGGGGGTAATGGATAGTGGAGGCAGAGGAAGAAGGTGGAGACAAGTGGGGACAGTTATGGGTAGGGGAGGAGGCAGGGCCAGCAGATGGGAGTTAACAGGTGAGGGAGTTTCCTTTCATTAAGGGTCCCCCTACTTTCCCCCCCTATAATTCGAGCACTGTGCACATTCAGTCTGGTCAGCACATAGGGGCTCCGAGGGGCTGCAGCATGCTCAGTATAGATGGAATGTCCAGTTACCCCCTATACTTTGCATTGTTACCTAGGGAGAGAGGAGGATTAAGTTTTCTCTCAGTGCAGCCTAAGAGACATAGGGGTGTGTCACCTCCCTGGCTGGGTGGAATGAATAAAGTCCTCAAGGAACCAGCTGAAACTGACCCAGATCAACAACTCTACTCTCTCGATAGCGAATTTCTCCATGTTGTCTGCAGGGCCGGCTTTAAGAAGTGTGGGGCCCAATTCGAACAGTTTCGACGGGGCCCCGGCAGGGATGACTTAAAAAAACAAAACAAAACAAACTCCCCACATGTACAAAAAACACGTGGGGCTTGTACTCACCGGGCGGTGCTCCGAGTCTTCGGTGGCACTTCGGCGGCGGGTCCTTTACTCACTCCTGGTCTTCAGCGGCACTGAAGGACCTGCCGCTGAAGTGCCGCCGAAGACTCGTAGCACCGCCAAGTGAGTAAAAATTAAAAAGGCGCCTCTAGCCAGGGAAGGGATCCTCACTGGGCACGGGGACCTCTTAGGTGCAGGGTCCGATTCGGGGGAATTGGTGGAATAGGCCTAAAGCTGCCCCTTGTTGTCTGTCATGAGCTCCCGGGAACGTGTGTTCTTCATCAATTAATAGGCAGCATGTTTAAAACAAATAAAAGGAAGTTCTTCTTCACGCAGCGCACAGTCAACTTGTGGAACTCCTTACCTGAGGAGGTTGTGAAGGCTAGGGCTATAACAGGGTTTAAAAGAGAACTGGATAAATTCATGGGGGTTAAGTCCATCAATGGCTATTAGCCAGGATGGGTAAGTAATGGTGTCCCTAGCCTCTGTTTGTCAGAGGATGGAGATGGATGGCAGGAGAGAGATCACTTGATCATTGCCTGTTAGGTTCACTCCCTCTGGGGCACCTGGCATTGGCCACTGTCGGTAGACAGATACTGGGCTAGATGGACCTTTGGTCTGACCCGGTACGGCCGTTCTTATGTTCTAAGGCAATGACATCCCCCACCTCTGCAAGGTCCCTCTCAGTCTGACCTGGGGGGAAATTCCTTCCTGATCCCATATATGGCAATCAGCTAAACCCTGAGCATGTGAATTGCCAGAGCTCCCCATGTGATAACTGATCCTCTGCTGCCCTGCCTGCCCTTGCTACTTACTGGCTGTCCCAGCTCTGAACCTGCCATCCCTAATCCTCCACCCACCCACCCCAAATATTCTTTCACATTCACTATCTGGCATTGGCTTTTCCAGAACATACCCGTGCAATGTCACCACTGACTCTTCCCCTCACCTCCACATACAGTAATTGCCCTGGTTTTTCCAGAGCCTCATCCCCCACCCACCTCCATATCCTGAGTAACTGCTCTGCCTCTGTCCCTCCTCACACAGACCCCCCAGCTCTACCCAAATCTCCACAATAACCAGCCCCATGTCTCTCTGGCAGGCAGGCTGGTCCCCACACCACTAGCTGACCTAGTACTAACGTTAGTAATTATTTGTGTCACTGCAGCACCTAGGAGCCCCAGGCAGGGACCAGGACCCTGCTGTGCCAGGCTCTGTCTGAACAAACCTTCCTCCCAGACCTCAACTCATCCCTTCTGAAAACATGCCTGCCCCTCACTGACAGACCCTGGCTCTCCACAGCCTTCCCCCATGTCCCTGCGACATCTGTTGGGCCCTAAAACTACCTGCCCCAGCCGCCCCCCTTTACATCCTTATATAACTGCCAGTCGCCCCCCCCCCCCACCCCTCAGAGAAACCCTGGGGCTTCCAGAACCTTCCACCTCTAGTCACTGCCATTCCCCACCTGCCAGACCCTGCTCGGCCAGAACCTTCCGCCATGACCCATTTTGTGTCTCCCTTTGGCTGAGGGTCTGTTGCCCCATCACTAACTGACCCCGTGTTGCCAAAACCTTCCACACATCCCCCAGCGCGTCCCTGCTGAGAACATGCCTGTCCCCCACTAACAGACCCCGGTTCTGCCACCACCTTCCCCCTTCACATCTCTCACTGACTGCCGCTGTCTCGCCCAGCCCTTACCCCACAGAAACTGGCTCTGCCAGCAGCTTCCTTCACCCCAGCCAATACCAGATTTACCATGGCACCACTGGCACCCAGCCTGCTCTTCTCTGCCCCCCGCCCACCACTATTTCCTGCAGGGGCAGCAGGCAGAAGCTTGGTCCTGCGCACTCCCCCTGCCCACCTCTTCCCCTGAGTGTGCCGTGTTCCTGCCCCTCCCAGTGCTTCCCCTGCCGCTGAAAAGCTGTTCGCCAGCGCAAGGGAGCCACAGGGTGCTCACCGCTCGGGGAGGAGTCAGAGAAGAGGTAGGGACAGAGCCTTGGGGAAGGGGGTGGAATCAGGGCATATCCCCTCCAGCCCCCTGCTATGAGCCGCTCAGGGCAGAGGACTGGGAACACCCTTATGACCCCAGTCCATACCCTCTGCCCTGACTCCTGCACCCCCCTCACACACACCAGACCCGTCCTGACTCCTGAACCCCCACCACACCCTGACTCCTGCACATCCCCACCCTAAGCACCAAACAGGAGCTCCTGCACCCCCCCTTCCGACTTGCATCCCTGTACCTATTGGGTTCCAGGCACTTGCACCCCTGTACCCACTGCTAACGGATCCCCCCCCCAGCCTAAGGGGAGGATCTCCAGGACCTCAAAAACCCAACTGAGTTTGGGGGACAACTAATAAAAGAACAGGGACAGGAGTGCGGTCAAAGGGTCATAAGAAGGGAGCCTGACGGGGACACCGAGCAGAGAACCCTGGACAGCGCCCACTGCTCCTCGAAGGCGTCAAGGGAGCCAGCGGACGCCGCCCAGAGGAACTCTGCCCGGAGACGTGAACGGACTAAGGATCGGAAACAAGCCCCACAGTCGCAGGAGTCTCCGTCAGCCAACCGCCTCTCCCTGGTCGCGTAGATGGCCATCTTAGCCAGGGCGAGGAGGAGGTTGACCAGGAGGTCCCGCGACTTCGTGGGGCCACGGATAGGGAGTGCATGGAGAAGGAGGTGGGGGGAAAAGTGCAGCCAGAAATGCAACAGGATATTGGTGAGGAGCCGGTATAGGGGCTGCAGCCTGGCGCACTCTACGTAAACGTGTGCCAGGGTCTCCCTCACGCCGCAAAAGGGGCAGGTGTCTGGGACAGGGGTAAACCACGCCAAGTACACGCCCGTGCTCACGGCCCTTGCACCCCTGCAGTGGGGTAGTTACCCCACTCCTGCCCAGAAGGGCTTAAAACAGCCCTGGGAGAGGGCTGTGTCAGGGAAGCTGGGCTGATTGGGGAAACAGCCTCAGCTGTGGCCACACCTCAATCAGGCCCAGCTGGTCCATATAAAAGGCTGCAAGCCAGAAGCCCCAAGTCTCTCTCTTCCTTCAGAGAGAGAGGGACCTGGCTGCTGGGAAGCTCAGGGTACCTAGAGTGAGGCAGGGCTGGGGAAAGGCTAGAAGGGCTGAGGAGCTCCAGGCTGGCAACTTCCCAGGCTGCAGGGCCTTGTCCAAGGCCCCATAGAGGCACTGGGTTGCGAAGAGGCAGCAGGTCCAGACCCAACCCTGCCTATGATGAGTGGCTGACCCTGCAGTCTGCCCCAGGGTGTGGGGGTGAGTTGGTGACTGGCAGTAGCCTACGACTGAGGCAAGGTGGGGATAGGAGGTGGGGGTTCCCTGGGGAGGGGAAACCCTGAGACTGAGGGGTGTATGGCCAGGGGCAGCACCCCAGATAAAGGGGCACTGGGGGCCAGGAGGGACACTGGGCCAGCAGCAAGCAGGACACTGGCCTGCAGAGGGTGCTCTGGAGGCTAAAAGAGTTAATTCCCCGAGATGACCAGCTGCAGGGGTGAGTCTCACACTGTCACAACCCCTCACACCAAACAGGAGCCGCCCCAGGTAAGCGCTCCACCCCTCAACCTCCTGCCCCAACCCTGAGCCCCCTCCCTCATCCTAGCTCCTGGCCAGGCCCTGCAACCCAACCCCCAGCCTGCTCCTGCACCCTAAGTCCCTCCCAGACCCTGCACCCCCAGCCCTGTGCCCAGTGCACCCCCACCCTCAGCTTAGTGCAGAGAGAGATGAAGAGATTGGGCTAGAACCAGGGAGAAGGGAGGCACCTGCTCTCATAGGCGGCAGGTTTGTATAATTTTTGGTGGGGCCCAAAATGGTGGTGCCCCCCCGCTTCCGCCCTGTAAGCCGATATAAAATGAAGCTACAACGCGTCAGCGCCACAAGATTACAAGGATCAATTAAAAGTGGAAAGTCAGAAGCAGCACTTGCCTACTTCAATATACAGTATTATATTTTGTTGCACCTGTTGTGATGAAGTGGGAATGTTCTTAATATTTTCTCTGAATACTGTGTGGGTGCCTCAGTTTCCCCTGCAAGATGCTAACTGAAGGTGTTGGGGACAAAGAGATCAGGTGGCCTCCTTGTCCGGAAGAGACACAGAGGCCAGAGGAGGGAGTGTCCGTTTGGAGCTGGCTGGGGAAATGGGAAGAGACCCAGAACTTGGTTCTGGGCTCCCCACCCCGCAAGATGGACCTGACAGAGGGGTCCTGTTTTCTGTACCTACAAGCACTGTTTAAACTGTGTTCCCGTCATCTAATAAACCTTCTGTTTTACAGTCTGGCTGAGAGTCACATCTGACTGCGGAGTTGGGGTGCAGGGACCTCTGGCTGCCCCAGGACCCCGCCTGGGCAGACTCACTGCGGAAAGTGCATGGTGTGGAAGGGCATGCTGAATGCTCTGAGGTCAGACCCAGGAAGGTGTAAGCTTCTTGCCCTGGAGACAGTCTGCTCAGAGAGGAGGCTCCCCCAGAGTCCTGACTGGCTTTGAAGGAGCAGTTCCAGAGCATCCCAGCATCCCCTTCCACCCCATGCACTTCCCAGAAGTCCGCACAGGCACTAACACTCCCTCCTCTGGCCTTTGTCAAGAAGGCTAACAACATTTTGGGCTGTATAAGTAGGGGCATTGCCAGCAGATCGAGGGACATGATCATTCTCCTCTATTCAACATTGGTGAGGCCTCATCTAGAGTACTACGTGCAGTTTTGGGCCCCACATTGCAAGAAGGATGTGGAAAAATTGGAAAATCCAGTGGAGGGCAACAAAAATGATTAGGGGGCTGGAGCACATGACTTCTGAGGAGAGGCTGAGGGAACTGGGATGGTTTAGTCTGCAGAAAAGAAGAATGAGGGAGGATTTGATAGCTGCTTTCAACTACCTGAAAGGGGGTTCCAAAGAGGATGGATCTAGACTGTTCTCAGTGGTAGAAGATGATAGAACAAGGAGTAATGGTCTCAAGTTGCAGAGGGGGAGCTTTAGGTTGGATATTAGGAAAAACTTTTTCACTAGTAGGGTGGTGAAGAACTGGAATGGGTTACCTAGGGAGGTGGTGGAATCTCCTTCCTTAGAGGTTTTTAAGGTCAGGCTTGACAAAGCCCTGGCTGGGATGATTTAGTTGGGAATTGGTCCTGCTTTGAGCATGAGGTTGGACTAGATGACCTCCTGAGGTCCCTTCCAACCCTGATATTCTATGATACTCTAAACTGACCACCAAATTTAAGTTGAGTGTTTTTCCCATTAGGTGAGGACTCTGGGGCAGGGCTGGGGATAAGGAACTTGGGGTGCAGACAAGCTGCCCCAGGGCTAGGGCCAAAGAGGACTCCCCTCCACCCTCCCTGGCAGCAGCAAGCTCCAGGGGAGGGACCCCTCCTCTCCCCCCCAGTTCACTGCACATGCTCCTAGGGTCCCTCTCAGGTCCAGAAAGCCCACTCGCCTCCCCTATGGTGGGTACCGAGGGGGGAGGTTGCCATCACGTGTGGCCTCCCCTGCTGCCACCCCTCACCATAGCCTCACTGGGGATGGGGCTGCCCCTTGCCCAGCATGGTGCAGGAGTGGGGACTGCAGGGTGGTAGCTGGGGAGGGGCACAGTATCACAAAATTCACCTAAGCCCCAGCTGCACAGGTCTAGGAAGCTCCCCTCCCCAGTGGTGTAGCCAGGTTCTAACATCAGGGGGAGCGAACACGTAAAAAAAGATGCCAGCCAACATATCCAATTACTAATCAGGTAGTTCTATAACAGGCTGCCCTGGATCCCATCACCCCCTGAAGCACAAGGTAGGGGTAGGCACCACCATGTTGTGCAACAAACACTTGACAAAATTACTGGACTTAGTGATGGACAATGCGGGCAGGTGGGTATTATGTCATTCAATCATTCAACCCCTAAAATTGCACACATTTTGCCTCAGTGAAATTAAATATCCAGAGAATTACTGGGCCTGTGATGATGATGATGACCAGGGCTTGCTCACCTGTGGCTCCCCCTCCCTGTGCTGTAGAGGCACAGCCAGGCAGGTCTGCATCTGCAAGCAGGCACCCTGCCTCAGGTGCAGCTCCCATGGGCCCTGCTAGCCACTAGACTGGGAGCCTCCCGGCCAATGGAATGGGCTGGGCTGGGGGGCGGAAGGCAAAGAGGGAGATTGTAGGGAGCTTTGGAGGAGGGGAGGCAGTGGGGGAGGGGAGTGGGCTGGAACAAAGGGGAGGGCTCTCTGGAGAGGAGTGACAGGGGCACAGGGGTCATTGGGAGTCTCTCGAGTGGGCAGAGGATTGTGTGGGTCTCTGTGGGGCAGGGGGCTGTGATGGGCAGAGCCAGCTGCAACCTGGGTCTGCTCTGTGGGGGGTGTTGCTATAGTCCCCTCAGGAAGCTCCCCCCATCCTGTGTAATTTATACCAGCCCCGGGGTGCCCATTGCTGCTCCTTTCCCTGCCCACGGCTTCATCTGTCTGTCCCCACAATCCCCCAGCTGTGTCCATCTGTCTGTCCCCACAACCCCCCCCCCCGGCTGTGTCCTGGTGTGTGTCTGTCCCACACCCCCTGGCTGTGTCCTTGTGTCTGCCCCCACCACCCCCGGCTGTGTGTGTCTGTCCCACAACCCCCTGGCTGTGTCCTTGTGTCTGTCTGTCCCACAACCCCCGGCTGTGTCTGTCTGCCCCCCCCCCGGCTGTGTCTGTCTGTCCCAGAACCCCCCGGCTGTGTCCGTGTGTCTGTCTGTCCCACAACCCCCTGGCTGTGTCCTTGTGTCTGTCTGTCCCACAACCCCCGGCTGTGTCCGTGTGTCTGGCTGCCTCCACCACCCCCGGCTGTGTGTGTGTCTGTCCCAGAACCCCCCAGCTGTGTCTGTCTGTCCCCACCACCCCCAGCTGTGTCTGTCTGGCTGCCCCCACCACCCCCGGCTGTCTGTCTGTCCCACAACCCCTGGCTGTGTCCTTGTGTCTGTCTGTCCCACAACCCCAGCTGTGTCTGTTTGTCCCCATTGACCCCCGGCTGTGTCTCTGTGTCTGGCTGCCCCCACAGCTCACCGGCTGAGTCTGTCTGATAGGGACAGACGCTGCTGCTGCTCTGCCCAGGGCTCAGACGCTGCTGGTGGCTCGCTCCCCCTCCCTGCTGTGGAGGCGTGGCCAGGCAGCTCCGGCACCACCCCCGGCAGCTCCCATTGGCTGGGGTTCCCGGCCAATGGGCTGTGAGCCCAGTCGCTGCTGGAGCCTCTCCCGGGAGCTGCCGCTGCGGTGAGAGCGTCCGGCATTGCGACAGGGGGACCCCCGAAGCACAGGGCCTGGGGCCCAAACATTGGTGGAGCTGGGCCCACCTTTAGGATTATTGGTGGAGCCTGGGCCCCACGGGCCCATAGAACTCGCCGCCTATGAATGGAACGGATAATACGGAGTCTGTTTGGGCAATGATCACATTGGGGAAGAAAACTACTAGAGCGTCCCCTGGGATAGTGATTGGGGTGTGCTATAGACCGCCTGGATCTAGCCTGGATATGGATAGAGAACTCTTTAATGTTTTAAGGAGGTAAATACTAATAGGAACTGTATGATCATGGGAGACTTTAACTTCCCGGATATAGATTGGGGAACAAATGCTAGTAATAATAATAGGGCTCAGCTTTTCCTAGACGTGATAGCTGATGAATTCCTTCATCAAGTAGTTGCTGAACAGACGAGGGGGGATGCCATTTTAGATTTGGTTTTGGTGAGTAGTGAGGACCTTGTTGAGGAAATGGTTGTAGGGGACAACCTTGGCTCGAGTGATCATGAGCTAATTCGGTTCAAAATAAATGGAAGGATAAACAAAATTGCATCTGAGACTAAGGTTTACGATTTCAAAAGGGCTAACTTTACTAAATTAAGGCGACTAGTTAGGGAAGTGGATTGGACTAACATATTTAGGAATCTAAAGGCGGAAGACGCCTGGGATTATTTCAGGTTGAAGTTGCAGGAGCTGTCAGAGGCCTGTATCCCGAGAAAGGGAAAGCGGTTCGTAGGTAGCAATTTTAGACTGAGCTGGATGAGCAAGCGTCTCAGAGAGGTGATTAAGAAAAAACAGAAAGCGTACAAGGAGTGGAAGATGGGAGGGATCAGCAAGGAAACCTACCTTATTGAGTTCAGAGGGTGTAGGGATGCAGTGAGAAAGGCCAAAAGCCGGGTAGAGATGGACCTTGCGAAGGGAATTAAAACCAATAGTAAAAGGTTTTTTAGCCATATAAATAGGAAGAAAACCAAGAAAGAAGAAGTGGGTCCGCTTAAAACTGTAAACGGGGTGGAGATTAAGGATAAGCTAGGCATGGCACAATATCTAAACGAATATTTTGCCTTGGTCTTTAATGAGGCTAATGAAGGGCTTAGGAATAGTGGCAGAGTGACTGATGGGAATGAAGGTGCGGGGTTGGAAATTACAGTATCCGAGGTAGAAGCCAAACTTGAACAGCTTAACGGTAGTAAATCAGGCGGCCCGGATAATCTTCATCCTAGAATATTAAAGGAATTGGCGAGTGAAATTGCAAGCCCGTTAGCAATAATTTTTAATTAATCTCTAAACTCGGAGGTTGTACCGTTTGACTGGAGATTAGCTAATATAGTTCCTATTTTCAAAAAGGGGGAAAAAAGTGACCCGGGTAACTACAGGCCTGTTAGTTTAACATCTGTAGTATGTAAAGTCATGGAAAAAATATTAAAGGACAGAGTAGTTACGGACCTTGAGGTCAATGGTGATTGGGACAAATTACAACATGGTTTTACGAAAGGTAGATCATGCCAAACCAACCTGATCTCCTTCTTTGAGAAAGTAACAGATTTTTTAGACAAGGGAAATGCGGTGGATCTAATATATCTTGATTTCAGTAAGGTGTTTGATACGGTACCGCATGAAGAATTACTGGTTAAATTGGAAAAGATGGGGATTGAAATGAAAATCCAGAGGTGGATAAGGAACTGGTTAAAGGGGAGACTGCAGCGGGTCGTATTGAAAAGTGATCTGTCGGGTTGGAGGGAGGTTACCAGTGGAGTTCCTCAAGGTTCGGTTTTGGGTCCGATCTTATTCAATCTATTTATCGCTGACCTTGGAACCAAAAGTAGGAGTGGGCTGATAAAGTTTGCGGATGACACGAAGTTGGGAGGTATTGCCAATTCAGAGAAGGATCGGGATATCCTCCAGGGAGATTTGGATGACCTAGTAAACTGGAGTATTAGTAATAAGATGAAATTCAATAGTGAGAAGTGCAAGGTCATGCATTTAGGGATGACTAACAGGAATTTTAGTTATAAGCTGGGGACGCACCAGTTGGAAGTAACGGAAGAGAAGAAGGACCTCGGAGTCCTGGTTGATCTCAGGATGACTATGAGTCGGCAATGTGATGTGGCCGTTAAAAAAGCTAATGCGGTCTTGGGATGCATTAGGCGAGGTATTTCTAGTAGAGATAAGGAGGTGCTAGTCCCGTTATACAAGGCGTTGGTAAGACCTCATTTGGAGTACTGTGTGCAGTTTTGGTCTCCTGTGTTTAAGAAGGATGAATTCAAACTGGAACGGGTACAAAGAAGGGCCACTAGAATGATCCGAGGAATGGAAAGCCTGTCATATGAAAGGAGACTTGAGGAGCTCGGTTTGTTTTCCTTAACCAAAAGAAGGTTGAGAGGAGATATGATTGCTCTCTTTAAATATATCAGAGGGATAAATACCAGGGAGGGAGAGGAATTATTTCAGCTCAGTACTAATGTGGACACGAGAACAAATGGATATAAATTGGCAGTCGGAAGTTTAGGCTTGAAATTAGATGAAGGTTTCTAACCATCAGGGGAGTGAAATTCTGGAACAGCCTACCGAGGGAAACAGTGGGGGCGAAGGACCTCTCTGGCTTTAAGATTAAGCTTGATAAGTTTATGGAGGGAATGGTTTGATAGGATAACGTGATTTAGTCAATAGGTCAATAACGTGCCACCACTGGTAATTAGTACCGAGGGTCAATGTTGGGATATTGAAAGTTTTTTTCCTGAGTGTCTGGCTGGAGAGTCTTGCCCGCATGCTCGGGGTTCAGCTGATCGCCATATTTGGGGTCGGGAAGGAATTTTCCTCCAGGGTAGATTGGCAGTGGCCCTGGAGGTTTTTCACCTTCCTCCGCAGCATGGGGCAGGGGTCGCTTGCTGAAGGATTATCTGCTACTTGAAGTCTTTAAATCAGGATTTGGGGACTTCAACAGCTGAGTCAAGGGAGAGAATTATTTCAGGAGTGGGTGGGTCAGCTTTTGTGGCCTGCATCTTGTGGGAGGTCAGACTAGATGATCATAATGGTCCCTTCTGATCTTAAATTCTATGATTCTATGAGAAATAACACACCTAAACCCTATTGTCCCTCTGCAAATTTGTGTACAGAGTCAATCCCTTACCTCTCTTTAAATGTGAAAAGCTTCAAAAAGTTCAATGAATAGAAGATTGTTTGGGGCGGAATAGATCTGGACAAGGAGAAGACGTCTGGAGATAAATGTGAGAAGCAAGGGACATATGCTTGTTTTGTTAAAATATTATGTTTGCTGTTGAAGAAAAAAATCAACAATACTTAATGTTGTTTCATTTAAATAACACAAATTAAATGTCTGTCGGGTGGTGATCTCCTCCTAATACAGCCTGGCAAGAAAATCCCCCTAATGCTAATGATTAACCCATTGAACTGGAAATAGTTCACCTCCCAGTGACTTCACAAATATCTGCTTCAATTACCTTTGGTAAATGAAATAACCAAACATTCATTTTCTGATATAGCTGTAAAACTAATCTGAAGAGTTATCAAAATAAATCACTGTTTAAAAATGTATAGTGTGTACCTTCTAAAAATGAAACCTACATCTATTTCCGAGTTGTGAAGAATGTCTATTAAGGTTAGAACCAGGGGCAGCTGCAGGCCCCAGCACGCCAAGCGCGTGGTTGGGGTGGCAAGCCGTGGGGGGCGCTCTGCTGGTGCCGTGGGGGCGGCAGGCAGGGTGCCTTGGGCGGCTTGCCTGCGGGAGGTCCACTGGTCCCGCAGCTTCGGCGGACCTCCTGCAGCCGTGCCTGTGGGAGGTCCAGAAGCCGCGGGACCAGCGGACCTCCCACAGGCAAGCGGCCGAACGCAGCCTGCCTGCCGTGCTTGGGGTGGTGAAATGCCTAGAGCCGCCCCTGGTTAGAACAACCAACAAGACTGCACTTGTATGTAGAAAACCATGATTCAACTGAGTCTTTTTGATTAGTGATTTAAATCATGATTTAAATAAAATCCACCCTGCCTGCTGTGCTCTTGCCCCTGGCCCCCTCATTCCCCAGGGGCCCCACAAATATGTTTGGGGCTGGGCCCACAAAAAGTTAATCCGGCCCTGACCCCAGCCACTGGGACACCCAACCACCAGTCTGTCCCCCCACAGACAAAGTCCAGATCTGCCAGACTCACTTCCTTCATGTTACTATTTTGTCATGCTACAGAGTTTTCCCCATATACCGAACAGTGAAGTTGTGAGAGCTGGATCACCTGGGGCTCACGTCTCAAACTCTAACATTACATTGTTCATGCAAAATCTTTTCTGTCTTGGTGACCATGAACTGTCCAGGCTATTATTCACAAGCATGTCAAAAGCTCTTTGAAAGCCAGGAGGCTGGGACAGCGGTGTACATATTAGTGTATCTGTAATCTTAGCACTTGGGATTTGTAGCCAGGCAGATTATACAGGCACATGCGACTCCCCAATCTAATCTGACCTTCCTGTGCAGTTCACAGTCAGGGGCTACAGTAACCCATTGATTTGGGGAATTCTACCACCTATTATATCAGGTCTTCTATCAGCATCGGTTCCAATTCACCTGCTTGTTGCTTTCACACTTCTCACATTTGTAAAAACATACATAGAGGTTTTATTTTTGACCATCTGCCTATTTTTATTTAACTCCTTTGATGCTCTTTGCAGAATTTATTTTTGTGATCTTACCCTCTCCATTCTCCTGATCAGCTGTAATGTGTGTCCTGACCTTTTCTGGAACCTGTACTTTGATATTAACAACATTCTGGATGGATGTCTGATGTTAGAAGGTTCTTCAGCAATGACTAGCTTTCTTCTGTGGATGGATGTCTGAGCTTAAAAGACTTCTCAGCACCCGTTAGCTTTCCCCAGTTCCTACCTTAAATAATCACCCTAAATCCTATTTATTGCATGTGCCAAGAGTCTGGTCCTGCTCTAGTTAAGGCAGAGCCCACCCTTTCTGTACAAGCTCTCTCTCTCTCTCTTCCCCTGCATACCCCCATGCTCACTATGTCATCTCTATCCACCGACCTCTGCAATTATCTGCGCCATCACCAGAGTATCACGATTGTGCATCCAGAATTTCCATACGCACAAGATGTTTTCCCTTGTCCCCTCCCTGCCAGGTGACATGGAAAGGCACAGTCAGTAATGGACACCACAGGGAGACACTAAGTCACTTACCTTGGGTCGCAGGTTGACATGGCCGGTCTGATGATGTCATCTTCGGACGAAGGTTCAATACCATGTAACCCTCTTCATCCTCCATTGGCCAGTCTTGTCCCGCGTTTAATTCTTTTCAGCAGATACTCAGAGGAGGGAAAAGAGCCAGCTACTAACTGACCCTCAGGCTCTCCAGCAGCAGCACTGACCCTCCTCATGAGAAACCACAGGAAGTTCAGGCTCTGCACACAAGCAACACCCAACACCTCCACCTTCCCCCACACCTCTGAGGTTATCACTAGACTCTGCCAGCTCTATATTAGCTACATGCCTATGCTCCTGCACTAAGCAGATCACTGCCCACGTGGGACAGAGTAGGTGAGAGGGTTTCCAGCCCACCGGTTCTCAACCTTTTTCGGCTCAGGACCCATTTGTAAATGTTAATGGTCTGTTACGACTCAGTAAATAGCCTGGGGGTGGAGGCCTTGGGGTGGTTTCGGTCAGATCCTGGCCCCCGGAGCTCAGCTCTAGCTCTGCCCACAGTGGCGGCTTCTGCAGCTCCTGTGCTGTGGGGCTGGCTGGGCTTGGCTCTCTGTTCCAGGCCTTACAACTTCCAGGTTTGCAGTGTCACTCAGGTTTGGCCCTGGCCCCCAGACTGGACCAAATTTGCCTGAGTGCAGTTGTGACCTGGTTTGTGGGGTTGCAGTGCCACTCACTCAAATCCAGCCTACCAGGACTCCCATCGCCATGACGGCTGGGCCAAACCTGAGTGGTGCTGGGACCCCAGAGGTTACAGTGCCTGGAGCAGGGAGGCGAACCCAGCCAGCCCCATGGGACAGGAGCCACAGGAGCTGCCACGTGACCCTTTGAAACATTCTGGAGACCCAGTTTTGGGTCCCGACCCACGGGAGACCCTGTTCTAACCTAGAAGCAGCAAAGAGTCCTGTGGCACCTTATAGACTAACAGACGTTTTGCAGCATGAGCTTTCGTGGGTGAATACCCACTTCTTCGTATGCAAGCAGTGGAAATTTCCAGGGGCAGGTGTGTATATATAAGCAAGCAAGAAGCAAGCTAGAGATAACGAGGTTAGATCAATCAGGGAGGATGGGGCCCTGTTCCAGCAGCTGAGGTGTGAAAACCAAGGGAGGAGAAACTGGTTCTGTAATTGGCAAGCCATTCACAGTCTTTGTTTAGTCCTAAACTGATGGTGTTAAATTTGCAGATGAACTGGAGCTCAGCAGTTTCTCTCTGGAGTCTGGTCCTAAAGTTTTTTTGCTGTAAAATGGCCACCTTAAAATCTGCTATTGTGTGGCCAGGGAGGTTGAAGTGTTCTCCTACAGGTTTTTGTATATTGCCATTCCTAATGTCTGATTTGTGTCCATTTAACCTTTTCCAGATGTATACCCAGAAACCTCCTACTGCAAGACAAACCCAAGAAAGAAACCAACAGGACTCCACTGGCCATCACATACAGTCCCCAGCTCAAACCCCTCCAACGCATCATCAGGGATCTACAACCCATCTTGGACAATGATCCCACACTTTCACAGGCCTTGGGTGGCAGGCCAGTCCTCGCCCACAGACAACCTGCCAACCTGAAGCATATTCTCACCAACAACTGCACACCGCACCATAGTAACTCTAGCTCAGGAACTAACCCATGCAACAAACCTCGATGCCAACTCTGCCCACATATCTACACCAGCAACACCATCACAGGACCTAACCAGATTAGCCACACCATCACCGGTTCATTCACCTGCACGTCCACCAATGTAATATATGCCATCATATGCCAGCAATGCCCCTCTGCTATGTACATCGGCCAAACTGGACAGTCTCTAAGGAAAAGGTTAAATGGACACAAATCAGACATTAGGAATGGCAATATACAACACCGTGTTGGAGAACACTTCAACCTCCCTGGCCACACAATAGCAGATTTTAAGGTGGCCATCTTACAGCAAAAAAACTTTAGGACCAGACTCCAGAGAGAAACTGCTGAGCTCCAGTTCATCTGCAAATTTAACACCATCAGTTTAGGACTAAACAAAGACTGTGAATGGCTTGCCAATTACAGAACCAGTTTCTCCTCCCTTGGTTTTCACACCTCAGCTGCTGGAACAGGGCCCCATCCTCCCTGATTGATCTAACCTCGTTATCTCTAGCTTGCTTCTTGCTTGCTTATATATACACACCTGCCCCTGGAAATTTCCACTGCTTGCATCCGAAGAAGTGGGTATTCACCCACGAAAGCTCATGCTGCAAAACGTCTGTTAGTCTATAAGGTGCCACAGGACTCTTTGCTGCTTCTACAGAACCAGACTAACACGGCTACCCCTCTGATACTTGTTCTAACCTACCAGCTCCCACTGCAGCTGCTTGGCTCAAGGGGCTCTGCAGTCATCAGTGAATGTGACCAACACCCAGCCGGTGTCAGGTTGAATTAGACCCAGGGCAGAAATCTGAAAAATGTCTGTAGCCATGTTGCTAAAATCTGCCTCTGTGTCAATGGGGTTTTGTTCTTTTGGGAAATGTAACCTGAGTACGGCAGATCATTCAGAAGGTGCCTATCACTTAAAATCTATCTTTTGTAGTCAGTAAATTTGTTTAACTGTTTATCTTTACCAGTGAGTTTGCCTGAAGTGTGTGGTAATCTGCTCAGGTTTGCAAAGGCTGGTGTATATCCACTTTCCATTGATGCAGTGCAAGATGGTATATTCCTGAGGTACTGTGCTGGGCGCTGGGGGGATTTCTCTGTGTGATTCATGAGTGGCTCTGGGAGCATTCATGCAAGCTAGCTGGGTGTGGGGTCCACATATGGTTGTGCTGAGTGATAACAGCACCTGGAGGGGTTTGCGGGTCACTAGCAAGGCATGTGACAGACAGCCCATGCTAGAGAGAGTTAAGGGGGAAGAACGGTCCCATGGTCCCAGGCTGCACCTCGGGGATCCCATCACAGTGTGTGTGTTATCTCCAGCTGTGTCTGATCTGTAGAGGATGTGAGTTTGTTACAGCCCCAGTTACAGAGCTTGGTACTTTTGTTAGACTGTAGAGGCTCTAAAGGTGCCTGGTTCAAGTCCTGATGGTGTTTATCATACATGCAGATGTACTCTGTGTATTAACTGCCAAAACCCATGATGTGGAGCGTGGCCAAAGAGAAACCTCTGGAAACCAGGAAATGAAATGTTAAGGTATGACATGCTACCCCTGTAATTCAACCTTAACTTTGCTCCTTGAAGCTTGCAATAGCAACTGGAAATGGGCCAAAAAGCTGGGTGCTGTAGTAAGGAGACATGAGGAAGGACTGAGAGAATGTGTCACTGTTTGTGTTGTGTTCCATAGATTTGACATGTGTCTGCATTCCCGCCAAGCTGTGTTCGCTGTGCCAGGGGTAGCTGTATTGGATGGGGGAGGGTAGCGGAGCTGACACGGAGATCTGAGGAGAGATGCAGGTGTATCTTGAAGGATCAAGGTTGCCTCATTTCAGCACCAACTAGCAGAGCACAGAGGTTTCATTGCCCAGGGGCTTATCAGCTCCCTGGTGGCAGACATGGCAGTGGTGTCCTGGGCTTAGTGAGGGGTAAGTGAAGGCAATGTCTCAAAAGGAACCTTCAGGGCAGGGTGAAGTGATGGTAACACCTAGCCAGTTTGGGATGGTTTGTGTGGCATAGGTGCAGGGTTGGACTATAGGCTGGGGTAGGTAGTGCCTGTTCCCCACACCTGCCCTAAATCCAAGTTTTGCCATAGCAAAGAGAAGGTGTTTGACTTCAACGGATTCCAAGGTCAGAAGGAACCACTGTGACCATTTAGTCTGATCTCCTGCATATCACAGACTTCCCTGAATTAATCCCTGTTTGAACTAGAGCGGATCTTTTACAAAAGCATCCAATCTAGGTTTAAAAATTGCCAGTGATGGAGAATCCACCATTGCCTTTGGTAAGTTGTTCCAATGGTTATTTACCCTCATTGTTGCACCTTATTTCAACACTGAATTTGTCTAGTGTCAACTTGTAGCTTTGAGACCTTTGTCTGCCAGATTGAAGAGCCCTCTATCAAATTTTTGTTCCTCATATAGATACTTACAGACTGTGATCAAATCACCCCTTAACCTTCTCTTTGATAAAGGCATTGAGCTCCTTGAGTCTGTCACTGCAAGGCAGGTTTTCTAATCCTCTAATCAGTCTCATGGCTCTTCTTCAAACCCTCTCCAAGTTATCAACGTCCTTCTTGAACTGTGGACACTAGAACTGGCCACAGGATTCCAGCAGTGGTCACACCAGTGTCAAATACAGAGGTAAAATAACCTCCCAGCTCCTAATCAAGATTCCTCTGTTTATGCATCCAGGGATCGCATTATCCCTTTTGGCCACTGTGTCACCCTGGGAGCTCATGTTCAGCTGATTATCTATCATGACTCCTAAAATACTCTGTCCTACACTGCTCATGTGCTTTGTGCTTAGGGTGTCCTGGAGCATCTGTGAGGCTAGAGTGCTATAGTGTGTTCTTTGAGTGTTGGTATGTTGCCTGATGAGGGAAGAGTTACGGTTGTGTTGTATTGTGGGGTGGGGAGATTCACCCGGGTGTTTATGCATCAGTGACTTAGGTTCATTTGCAAATGTACATGCAAAGCACATTTTGTATTTGACCAGCTTTTGCTGCTACAACCCAGCAGGTAAATAGAGAGATTTTCACAATTAATGCAGTCAGTTCAACACTAGTGAAAATTTCAGATGAGAACAAGAAGAGAGCTCACTGTCAGAGCAACAGCTGGAAACACACAAGCATGAGCCTGACCCACGGGTTCTCACAGGAAATTGCCTTTGGTCAAGAAATCGCATATTTGTGTGTGTGTGTGTGTGTGTGTGTGTGTGTGTGTGTGTGTGTGTGTGTGTGTGTGTGTGTGTGTGTGTGTGTGTGTGTGTGTGTGGAGGGGGGGTTGTTCACACCATCAACATCCTCTGAAGCTGTGGGCTAGCTCAGGTCTGTGCTTCCTGTCCATGCTAAGTGCTGCCATTCGCTGCTCTCACCTCCCACTCCCTGGGCTCTGCCTGTGTCCCAAAGACCTCACCTACTGGTGAGACAGGGAGGGCTGCAGAGGAATGGGGGTGGGAGAAGGGTAATGACGAGACGATGCCAAACAGGTGCTGTATAACGTGAAAGGGCAGATTATTAAACACAGGAAGAGCAGGTAGTAGTAGAGCAAAGGCCAGCAGCGGGGACCTGGCCCAGAGAAGTGGGGTGTGAAGAGAGACTTGACTGTGAATCAAGAGGCTCCTCTGTGCCCTGGGAGAGGGAGGCCAATCCAGACATCAGGGGCTGCATGAACAAAAAACAGCAGACACAAGGCGGAACAGATCACAGAATCATCGAAATGTAGAGCTGGGAGAGACCTCGAGAGGTCACTTAGTCCAGCCCCTGCACTGAGGCAGGATTAAGTAAACTTAGACCATCCCTGAGAGGACTTTGTCCAACCTGTCCTTACACACCTCCAGTGATGCAGACACCACAACCCCCCTTGGAAGTCTGTTCCAAAGCTTAACTATGGTTAAAGTCAGAAAGTTGGGTTAGATATTAAGAACAAATCTCCCTTCCTGCAGATGAAGCCCATTACTTCTTGTCCTACATTCAGTAGACATGGAGAACAATTGATCCCCGTACTCTTTATATAACAGCCCTTCACCTAACTGAAGACTGTTATCAGGTCCCCACTCAGTTTTCTTTTTCTCAGGACTAAACGTGCCCAGGTTTTTTTTTTCACCTTTCCTCATAGGACAGGTTTTCTAAATCTTTCATCTTTTTTTGTTGCTCCTTTCTGGACTCTCTCGTATTTCTTCATCTTTCCTAAAGCCTGGCACCCAGAACTGGACACAGGACTCCAGCTGGGGCTTCACCAGTGCTGAGTAGAGCGGGACAATGCCCTCCCATGTCTTACATAGGACACTCCTGTTAATACACTCTCAGAATGATAGTTGCAAAAAAATATTGAATAATACTGTGCCCATGACCACCCCCCCTGTAAGACTCCATTAGATACACCCTCCCAGTTTGACAGTGAACCATTAATAACTACTCTTTGAGGACAGTCTTTCCACCAGTTATGCTCCCACCTTATAGTAATTTCAGCTAGACTGCATTTCCCTGGTTTGCTTATGAGAATGTCAGGTGGGATTGTGTCAAAAGCCTTATTAAAATCAAGACATAAGATGTCTACAGCTTCACCCACATCCACTAGGCCAGTAACCCTGTCAAAGAAGGAAACTAGACTGGTTTAGCATGGTTTGTTCTTGACGAATGCTATTCCTTGTAACCCTGTTATCCTCTAGGTGCTTACAAATTGGTTGTTTAATAATTGGTTTTAGTATCTTTCCAGGTATTGAAGTTGGGTTGACTGGTATAATTCCCCAGGGTCTTCCTTGTTTCCCTCTTTACAGATAGGTACTATGTCCTTCTCCATTTGTCTGGTACCTCACCCGTCCTCCATGAGTTCTCGGAGATAATTGCTAACAGTACCGAGATTGCATCAGCTAGTTCTTTCAGTGCCCTGGGATGAATTTCCTCAAGTCCTGGGGACTTGAATACATCTAACTTGTCTAAATATTCTTTCGTTTGCTCTTTCCCTATTTTGGCTTGTGTTTCTCCCCTCTTGTTATTCATATTAATTGTGTTGAGTATCTGGTCATCATTAACCCTTTAAGTGAAGACTGCAATAAAATAGGCACTGAACACCTCAGCCTTCTTGATTTCATCAGTTATTAGCACTTCTTCCTGCTCAGTAGAAGACCTACCCTTTTCTTCATCTTTCTCTTATTCCTTATGTATTTAAGGAATTTTTTCTTACTGCTTTTTATGTCCCTTGCTAGGTGTAACTCATTTTGTGCCTTAGCCTTTCTGATTTTTGTTCCTACCTGCTTGGGCTGTTCTTTTGTACTCCTCCTTAGCAATTCATCCATGTTTTTCCACTTTGTGTAGGATCTTTTTTGATTTTCAAGTCATTAAAGAGCTCCTGATTGAGCCATATTGGCCTCTCACTCTTCTTTCTGTCTTGCCTTCACTTCAGGATAGTTTGCAGTTGTGTGGTTCATATTGAACCTTGTAGAGTCAGTTACACTTTGACACAACGTGTGGAGAAAAAAACAAAGTAAAAAATTCAACAAGGGAGGATGGTCTTGTGGTTAGGGCACTGGGCTGGGCCGCCAAAGCTCTGAGTTCATTTGCCAGCTCTGTGTTGCTGACTCCCTGTGGGCAAGTTACAGTTGTTAAGCTCAACCTTTGCAGGTGCACATGTATGATTCTCCTTGGGCTAGAGAACGTGCATGAGAAATTGGTGGTAGAAAGCAGCTTTTTTCTGAAGAGGTTAGAGAGGGCTGACAAGAGTTGATTATGGAAAGAAGATTAGCTTATGTGGTCACTACCATGAGTGCAGAATGCATGTCCAACTCTACTGCTGCTGGTTGAACCATGCCTCTTTACTTCTTATGTGGTTTCACACTCACTCCTGTGGAAAAGATAAAGCTTCTACCGCAAGCACACGCCTGAAGCTACAGGCTGAGTCTGAATCCGGTTAATCACTTTGTCATTTCTCTTCTGAATAGCTGCTGGATCATCAAAGCTAAGAGCAGCTCTGGACAATGGAGGGTGAAGAGGGTTACGTGGTACTAAACCTCCGCGAGAGGAACCAATCAGCCCTGTCACATCCCCAGGGAAGCCAAGGTATCGATGTAAAGTGTCCCCCTACAGTATTCATGTTAGAATTATCCTCCTTCAAATCCCTCCTTCAGGCTCACCTCTGCCGTGAGGCCTACAGAACCCAGCCTGCGATCCTGGCTAGGCAGGGGATGGGCTGTGACTGATCCTCTTCTCCTTGCCTTTTCCTGTCTTTTTCTTTTTAAACTCATTTTTTCCATTTACACAAAATGGGTCATGTCATTGTCCAGCTGTTCGTCCTTCTTAACAGCAGCCTAATCAATTCACACTTCCCGAGTATAACCAACCTCACCAATAACGGCGAGACATTCCCGTTCCCTTTGTGTGTCTCTGGACTGTGAGCCCTTCAGGACCGGGACTGTCTCTGCTTTGTTTGTGCAGTGCTCAGCGCAGTGGGGTCCCAATCCTGACTGGGGCCTTTGGGCCTTACCGTAATAATAGAATCCTAGAAATGTGGGGCTGGAAGGGACCTCAGGAGGTCATCTAGTCCAGTGGTTCTCAGCCAGGGGTACGTGTGCCCCCTGGAGGATCTCTGCATACCCCCAGGGGCACATCAACTCATCTAGAGATTTGCCTAGTTTTACAGCAGGCTACATAAAAAGCACTAGTGAAGTCACCACAAACTAAAATTTCATACAGACACTGACTTGTTTATACGGCTCTATAGACCATACACTGACATGCAGGTACAATATTTATATTCTCATCTATTTTATAATTAAATGCTAAAAATGAGAGAGTCAGCCATTTTTTCAGTAATAATGAACTGTGACACTTTTTTGTATTTTTTGGTCTGTTTTTATAAACAAGTTATTTTTAAGTGAGGTGAAACTTGGGGTACACAAGACAAATCAGACTCCTGAAAGGGGGACAGTAGTCTGGAAAGGTTGAGAACCACTGATCTAGTCTATCCCCTTGCACTGAGCCAGGAAAAAGTATAACTAGACCATCCCTGACAAGTGTTTGTCTAACTTGTTCTTGAAAACTCCAATGATGGGGATTCCACAACCTCTCTAGATAACCTTCTCCAGAGCTTAACTATCCTATAAATATAAATAATACCCCATAACTAACTAGTCTATAAATATTAATAATAAGGCCTTGTCTTTCAGCAAAGAGACAGATGAAAATGTGTGGAATGAATGAGGTACCATTGTATATTTCTGGCGATGATCAGATTAGTGCAGATGGCAGTAAACTGAGAGCTCTGCATAGACCAGGGAGTGTCTAGGCTGAGAGTCAGCACATGGCATGTCTAGAGCTGCTCTGGCAAGTGCCAGGCAAAAGACTTTGCAGGATCAAGGCCCTAGAAAACATCCAGAAATGTGATATCAGTAAATTAGCAGAGATGGTTTGGGGGAAAGCCCCCAGGAAGCATTTAAAAATCATCATGTTGCACTTTGTTTTCTAAACAGACTGATTGTTCAAAACTATCCTTGGAACTTTTTCGGGGGTGGGGGGGAGCTATATATTGTAGCTTTGAAATAAAAATTATTTTCAAAAATGGCATTTGTGACGGAGGGGAGTATGTCTGTATCAAATCGTGAACATTGTTTTGTTTGGTGAAGTCCATTTTTGTTTGGTCTCTTACACTTTGGGTGCTAGATGCCAGTTTGCATCCTGTGTTGAAATACTCAGGTCAGTCTTTCCTAGACCCTGTCCTGTTCTTGCTGGGTGTGGGACACCAGTGAGAGACCCATCAAAGGCCACCAGCGCTGAATGCCTCTTCCCTGCCCCTACTGGAACACTGGGTTTCCTGCCAAGAGGGCCACTAACTTTGAAAGACTCTCTACACAGCAGCCAAAGGGAGGGAGGGAGGGAAAGTGGCCAGAGCAAGGAACCCGACCGCACCACCCAGGCCAGAAGACCAGGCTAAGGAGAGAGAAGACAGGAAGGGCTGCCTAGCCTAAGGCTGCTGACCAAATCCAGGGGTCACAGGAGGAGCTAGATCAGGCTACGGGGTTGAGTTCAGGATTTTGTTGTGACTACTCTCAAGAGTAAAAGCATCTATGGTTTGCTAAGCCTGTGTTCCTTGTTTTCCTGGCACATAGTCCCTAGAGAACTTACACTAGAAAGCACAGCTTCTGCTGCCAGGTGGACTCTGAGGGAATGTGTATAAGCCACTGGGGGCCCGTGAGGGCTGAGGCACGAGTTCGGGAGAGATCCAGCACTAGGAACACCAACAAATCAAAATGAGCATTTGTAGAAACTCAGCCAAACCCAAAGAAAACGACCGAATGTAAACTGGGAAGAAAAGACCTGGCATAGATGATGGGGATTGGGAGGGGGAGGGAGCTAGAGAGGAGTGAGGCTAGAACACAGAAGAGAAAAGAGGCAAGACAACAACTGAAGATGGTGATGACTGAGGACAATGACACAACGACTGAGGACAGCACCAACACAGCATGAAGGGCAAAGACCAAAAAAGAAAATGAAAAAGGGAAAGGAGAAAAACCAGACGAATGTTTTTGCGTTTACAGTTTAAGTAAAAAATGTTTGAAACACAAAGTTTGGATTTTTGGGGAAAAAATGGCATGTTATTCATTTATTTTAAAAATGGTTTTGTTTGGGGGGGGGCGGGAATCAGCCTGCTCTGTAAATTACCCTGTGTCTCCGTTTAGAGCTCACAAGAGCCACAGCTGATATTTCATGTGCTATTGAATGTTACAGATTCTCCTCTGAATCTCCGTTGGTATAAAATCATTTTGGGGATGCTCTTGGCAGGAAGTGTGGCCCTCAAGCTGGGTGTGGTCATTCTGATTCTCGCGGGTAAGCAATGCAAACAGATCTGTTTCCTTTTAACTCTGTGCATTAACTATGAAATTCTTAGAGGTGCTGCACAGAACTCGGCCCAGGATTCTGGACTGCTCCAGTGCCATTCAGAGAGCCCAGGGCCTAGCTGTGTTATGGCAGCCTGTCGATGGGAAGCGGCGCTGCCTCGTAGCCCCACATTGGTCCCACCCAGGACATGTCCCTCCTGCTCCAGCCTTGCTCCTCAGCATGTCTCCTCCATGTCAGCACTTGCAAGAGGGTCCTTAGAAGACAGCTCACAGTTGTCTTCTGCGGTGACCGCACCTAGGGAATTCTCCCATGGTCAGATGAAGGGCTTCCAGGGCCCCTTTGAAGTGCTGTGGTCCTTTTACCCATCGTGAAATGTCCCTCTAAGAAGATGCACTCACCATCTCGTCTAGCTAACTCACATCACCCAGTTATGGTGGCTTTGATATTAAAGGGACTTTGCTGAGTAGTTTTCTCCAGAATGTTTTTGTGACCTTAGAATATTGCTGCTCTGCTAGAGTGGAATCCGCCCCTGGGCAGCAACCAGCACAAGGTCTATGTGCCATGCAAGTCTTCACTGAACGTCCAGCAGAAAGTCAATGAAGGCTTTTGATAATGATACCCCCTAGTGTGTCTAGCCCGACAGCGGAGAAAGCTAAAAAGCCTTTTCATCTAGCTGGGCTCCTAGTACACCTCTACCCCGATATAACACTGTCCTTGAGAGCCAAAAAATCTTATTGCATTATAGGAGAAACTGCGTTATATCGAACTTGCTTTGATCTGCCAGAGCGTGCAGCCCCCGCCCCGGAGCACAGCTTTACCGCGTTATATTCTCATTTGTGTAATATAGGGTCACGTCATATTGGGGTAGAGTTATACCTGTGCAACCATTAAGAAAACTGGTGGGAAGTAAACAAAGTGGAACCATGTTGACTTGTAAATTGCAAGATTATGTTTAAATGTCACTTTTTTCCATTAGAAAATGGACAAACCCAGCAGGGAAAGTGTTAAAGGTGATCTGTGAAGAGGAGGTGCCTCTTTGTGTGCGCAGTGTTGTAGCTGTGTCAGTCCCACGATACTGGCGAGACAAGGTGGGTGAGGCGATATCTTTTATTGGGCCAGGTTCTGCTGGTGAGAGAGACAAGCTTTCGAGTCACACAGAGTTCTTCTTCCGGTCTACATGCTTCCCCAGATACACAGATACGGGAACCCAGGCAGACCCATCATATCTGGCCACAGCTCTCTTAATGAAGGACTATTGGGACTGATTGAAACCATCCTCAAACCACTCACCACACAAAGGGCCAGTTTTCTCCAGGACACAACCAGCTTCCTTCACAAACTCTGCAACATTAACAACCTCCAGAACACCAGCCTCGCCACCATGAGTGTCACTTCCCTATACAGCACCATCCCTCATCATGACAACACAGCTGTCTGCCTCTGCTATTTACAAGACAAGAACTGGAGAAGAGCTCTGTGTCGCTCAGACCTCTGTGTGTCTCTCCCCAACAGAAGCTGGTTCAATAAAAGATATTACCTCGCCCACCTTGTCTTTCTAATGTGTCATGTTTAAAGCTGTTTACTTTCATGTCAAGTATAACAAGCCTTCTCTGATTATTTCGCAGAGGTCTGCTTACAGGACCAGAGAAATAAAGAGGGAGGTGTTAAGTTTGTAACAAAGAGAACATTTCTCCTAAGTGTTTTTCAGGCATTGAATTAAATAAAGAAATTAACCAAAACCGAACATGTTTTAAACAGTTCAGATAAAAGACATTTCCTCTCTCTGATGTTCATTGTGAGAGAGTGACTGGCTCCTTTATGAAGAAATGGGGTCAGCCCTGCCTGTCCCAGGTAAGCTGCCTGCTAGCCTGAGGGGGTGGGAATAAGGGGGTCAGGTGACAGCCCGATGAACACCTGGGCCACCTAGAAAGGGCTGAGAGAACTCAGGGGCGGCACTACAGGCAGCACATTAGATTTCTGTGGGAGGCAGGGTCTGTAGGAAGCAGGGAGTTCCCTGGAAGGGAAGGCAGTGGAAATCTGCTAGGATAAAGGGTCTCTGGGGGAAAACTGCTCAGCTAATGAGCCAGGAGGAACTCTGCAGAGGCGGGGAGAAGAGCAGGGAACTCCAGTGAGTAGCAGACTGTGAGAGGGACTCCAGGAAAAGCAGCTGGGAATATACCAGGGCAGGGAAGGAATTAAAGGTAGCCCAGGAGGGCCTGAGAACAGAGCCCAGAGGGAGGACTGAAGAGTAGCCCAAGGGGGACAGAAGATCCCTTTGTTGGGATGCAGGTTTGGGGCAGTTATAAATTACACCCCAAGGCCCCAGCCCAGTGAGAAGGGCCGAGGGGAGGGACTGTGACTGCAAGGGGCACCTGAGTCCCAGCATCTCCCGGGGCTCTGCTCTGCCCCCGGCTTAGAGCTCTGCCTAAAGCCCAATCCTGCCCCGTCAGCCTACACGCAGGGGACTGCACGTTACAGAGACACAAATGCGGCTCCTCAGCTCCACTGTTTATATCACAGCAGCTTCTTTCTGGTAGATCCATTTGAACTCAGCACCACATGTCTCAGACAGAATCCGGCTGCCTCTTATCAAGCCACAGCTGTTCCCTTCAGCAGAGCCTGAGAAGCTGCAGAATTAAAGAGTCAGTGTCATTATGGTCCCTGTAGCAAGGAAGGGCCCAGAGGTGAGTCTTTTCTCCCCCTCACCCTGATGGGATGCTTGGCTCTGGTGTTGTCCTTCATCTCTGTAACTTTCCTGCAGAGCGTCAGTCGAGAATGTGAGCTGAGTGAGGGGGTCTCTGGCAAGGAATGAACTAGGCTGAATCTCATGGGGTTGGTGACCTGGTACTTTCTTGTTAGAAGTGGCCACCCTGAGTTCCTGCATCTCGGCTTTCCTTTAAAAACGAAGTCTGAGTCTCAGGGGAGAGAGGAAACCTGTGCTGTGTGACCGGGGTAACGGATGGCTGTAGGGAGCCTGAGGACTTGTCTGGATGAATGGTTGAGGCTGGGTTCACAAGGGACTTAAGAGCCTAGCGGCCACTTTAGACACCTCCAGCCCAGAACCACGTCCCCCTGGGATTCACCAAACCCTGGCTTAGCTGCCACCAAACCCTGGAGGCAACTGATCTCGCTCAGTGCCTTAACTGTCAGCGTAAAAGTTTCCTAGGTACCTGTGTCTCTGTCACTCAGCCCACGTGCTGCTGCCACCCTCTGCTGCTGGCTGCCTAAGCCCCAGTGTGTGATGCATGAGCCAGCAGCAGACAGGCGTTCCCCCGCCTAATGCGCCTGCAGGCCCCGACCCAGTCAGCATGTTCAAAGCAGGGAGGAGCAAACCCAGGGGTTGGGGAACTCACCTGGAAAGTGGGAGACCCCATTTCAAGTTCCCCTCTAACACTGAGCTATGGGATAGTCTGAGGTGTGTGTGGTCGGGGGGGTCTCAGTCTTTCGTGTGGATAAATAATTTAAAGAACGATTGGAGCAGAGGGACTAAATGTCACCTCAGGGCATGATGCAGAGAGATGATTTCTAGCCCCCATCGGTGACTGCTTCTTGGAGCAGCTGGGCCTGGCACCCACAAGGGGAGAGGCAATTCCTGATTTAGTCCCCAGTGGAAGACAGGATCTGCCCCAAGAGGTGAATGGAGCTGAACTGCCTGGTAACAGTGACACAGTGATAAAATTTATCATCCCTGTAGGGTGGATAATACCAAAAAAGCCCCAAACAGTGACATTTAACTTCAGAAAGGGGAACTACACGAGCAGCAGGACACTTATTGGATGGAAAATGCACAGAGCTGGCACAAGGGTAAAATGCCTCCTAGCAGCACGAAGACTACTTAAAAACACCATAAAAGGCTCAGACTAAGGGTTTGTCTACCCTTACAGCGCTGCAGTGAAGACACTCCCTACACTGACCAGAGAGCTTCTCCCATCAGCGTAGATAATCCACCTCCCCAACAGGCAGTAGCTGTGGCGACAGGAGAAGCCTCCCCATCAATATGGCGCTGTCTACACCCGGTGTTTAGGTCGGTATAATTGTGTCTCTTGGGGTGGATTTTTCCCACCCCTGGATGACATAGTTATACCAATGGAAGTCTGTAGTGTAGCCCAGGGCTAAGTGTGTACCCCAAATAAGAAAAAAAAGGACAGGACCAAAAAAATGCCACCCTGGCTGAACAGCAGAATAATGGAGGCTGTTAGAGGCAAAAAGATATCCTTAAATTTGCAAGACAAATCCCAATGAGGAAAAGAGGAAGAAGCACAAACTCCGGCAAGTGAATTGTGAATGTCTAAGGAGGCAGGCCAAGGAAGAGTTTGAGAAACAACTTGTTAAAGAAGCAAAAACTATCCATTTTTTTTAAGTACATTTGAAGCAGGAAGCCTGCCATACTGACAGTGGTGTGTGCAGTGTAGTTGTAGCTGTGTCGGTCCCAGGATGTTAGAGACACAAGGTGGGTGAGGTAATATTTTTTACTGGACCAAGTCCATTGACCTAGCTACCGCCTCTCAAGGGGGTGAATTTCCTAAAGAAACCAAACCCACGTCCATCACTGTAGAAAGTGTCCACACTGCAGCGCCACACTGGAGCAGCTGCAGCGCCGCACTGGGACACTGTAGCACGTGTAGGGCAGGTCTAACTGTAAAACGTTGCACCAGTGCAGTTGTGCCGCTGTAGCGCTTAAGTGAAGATGCTCCTACACGGCCAAGAGAGCGTCTCCCCTTGGTGTAGTTAATTCCCCTCTCCGAGAGGCAGTAGCTCTGACGGGAGAACCCCCCACCATTGACATAGCGCTGCCTACACAGGGAATTAGATCAGTGTAACTACATGACTCGGGTGGGGATTTTTCACACCCCTGAGTGATGTAGCTGCACCACAGTAGGTTTGTAGCGTAGACCTGGCCGCGGCGTAGACGGACTCTTAGGCACCAAATTCCCTGAGAG
This sequence comes from Mauremys reevesii, assembly GCF_016161935.1. Lineage (NCBI taxonomy): Eukaryota > Metazoa > Chordata > Testudines > Geoemydidae > Mauremys > Mauremys reevesii. The sequence continues at coordinate 248,276 of NW_024100873.1, forward strand.
AGGCAGTGGTTGGTTTCCTCCCCCTCGCCTTCTCTCCCATTGGCTGGCTTAGGCAGTTCCCTGCCTAGTGCGCTGGCTTTGTGACTAACACTCTGAGGCGCCGATCTCTCCTCATGCATTGTACAGGGAACCCGGGCACCTAACTCAGGCTTTGTGACTCCCAGGGACTTTCTAGGCACCGTGACACTCAGCATCCCAATGCACAAGTCCCTTTGTGAATCTAGCCCTTAGGGCGTGGCAGGCTGGGGTGTCAATCTAGCTTGCGCTCACTGGCCGTGTGCACAGTCTGACCGCACACTGCAAGTGCCATAGGGAATGTTTAGTGCACAACAGGAGGGTCCCCAGGGCAGTCCGTGTGCGCACAGAAAGCTTGTGTGAGGTAGGTTTACATCCCAGCCTGCTGCCCACAAAGTGCTTGTCTAGACAAGCCCCGAGACGGTCTCTCTAAGCTGGGGGAGCTGCCCCCCACACCGCAGTGGGGTGTTAACGCAGATCTGCACTGATGATAAATTCCACTGTTCTAATGGAAGGAAGTAGAAGGAAGGATCAAGGGATAAGGGTCCGTCCAATTGACTGGGAGCAGCAGCTCACTGTGACCCCACAAAAGGGGGTGCCTGAGACACCACCACTTTCTGCCCCTCACCCTCCATCTGACACTGGGAGCAGAAAGACCGGAGGGAGGACAGAGCCCAGGGGAACCCAGCAGAGCCCAGAGACAGGGCTGTAGTAAGACATTTGAGGGCCCTACACACCACCTCTTCTCAGGGTCCCCCTTGCACAGGCAGGAGCAGTGGCCACATTCTTACCAGTGATTACATGTCACTGCCTCCAGCTGCCGGCCCAGAGGAGCTGACGTGCGACAGAAGGAGGATTGTTGAATTCCCTGCTCTACCCATGGTCTTGTTTCACTCTGGGCAAGTCATTTAGGGTGGGATTCACAACAATACTCAGGCATCTAACTCCCCTTGAAAACAATGAGCATTAGGCACCTAAATACCTTTGTGAATCCCACTGTTAGTCTCTCTGTGCCTCAGTTTCCTCATCTGTAGCATGGGGATAATAGCCCTGCCCTGCCTCTCAGGGGTGTGAGAAGATAAATACACTAAAGGTTATGATGTGTTCAGATACTATGGTACTGGGGGCCAGATCAGCACTTAAAGACTTGTCTACACTAGGAGGTGTTTCTGGTGCAGTTATACTGGAAACCCTGTAGTGTGGACACAGCTATATCCATATCTAAGGGCTTCTACCACTACAGCTTATGCCAGTGCCCCCGACCAGCATAAGCTACACTGCAATAAGCACAGGCACCTTGGCAAAACTGCAGCTACACTAGGGGCTTTACTGGCACACCCATGTTAGGAAAAATACTCTTAACTGATGTAGCTACATTGGTAAAATGTTTAGGTCTTAGGCTGATGTTGAACATTTAACATCAGCAAGTTATACAATGGAGCTTTCCTCAAACATCTCTCAGACAGTAAACCTCAGGCAGCACTTACAGCATTGGATCTAACGGGGAACCGTCCACCCAGGTCCATTTCCCCCCTGGGGGTGTCACTTTAAGTCCAATCCAGATGTAGCTTGCACCTTGTATAACATCCTGTATGAAATCCTGTGAGGTGCAAAGCAGAGGGGGAGGGGTGAACATGCTGTAAGATGCTGGGACTCCCTGAGCACTCCTGTTTAATACCTGCTCTTGGCTTCAGTGGCTCTGCCCATAATGTCACCCGGGGAACCCATCAGCATCTGAGCTAATTCACCCTCGCCCCTGGGCAGGCAGAGTCCCAGCGCCGGGGTGGGAAATGTGCCTCTCTCTGTGCAGGTGTGGTAACGCCAGCACCAGTCCTTGGTGTCACAGGGTGAGCTGGCCCTTTAAGAGAGTCCTGGGTTCAGCCTGTTCTGTGACTAGGTGCCCCTGGACTGGGAGGTTCAGGTGATGGAAGCAGGTGACCAGGATCCAGGCCTGGTGGGGCTACAAGGGCAGCCCAAGGTCAGTCTGGGCAGGGTGAGATTTGGTGGAGTAGGGGGGTTGTGCGAGTAGCTCTATGCAGAAGGGCTCTGCTGAGCTCCCAGACAGGGCTCAGGGGGGGCAAAGCCTGCAGGAGCCAACTGGGCAGTCTGGGGTGGGAACGCGGTGGGGGTCTTGTTCTGAACTGTATGTTAATCAGCCAGACACCCCAGAATGGAGGAAAAGGAGAAATGGGGCAGAGGGGTAGAGCCAGGCTGGATAAACCTGCTGCTCTGGGTCTGTAACTAGGGACACATGTCTCTCTCCAGCTGCAGTTTGATGAGCCTGTATTTTATGTTACCATCTCCTCCCGGTTCTGGATCACGAGCATCTGAGCACGCTTCCCCGAGCAGTCGTCACGGCTCCCAGTCCAGTTTTTACACTCCTTAGGCAGCCAGTAGCACTTGTCCCCATGCAGCAGCCAGTCCCTGGGGCAGAGTTGGCACCCGGAGCCCTCTGGAGGGGGAAATGGGAGCAGAGGTGTCGTTCATTCTGAACATGCAAACTATGGCTGGGTGAAAACTCTTGTTCAAAGTTCTTTTTTAATGGAAAATGCCATTTTGACCAAAATAAGTGTTTATTTTACTTGACATTTTTCATTTGTTGATGGGGAGAAGGGACTCAAAATGGAAATACTGATGGGGGTGGGTAGAGATGGAGGATTTCATTCAGTTTTGGAGGAGACATCAACACTTACTCTTAACATTTCCCCCCACTGGAAAAGAGGGGGAGGACTTTCAGAGGACATCAAACTGTCATTTCTTTTCATATTTATCATGAACTAGGTTTACAATGTATCAGCTCTAGTTCTAGATATTGCTCAAGTTTTTCCCTACAGCCATGTAAAAAGCCTTTAGACGCAATGTACTAGCGAGGGCTTTCCTCCGGGCCAGCACTCAAGCAGCCGGGCACGCTGTAGGCCAGGGCAGCAAGATGCTGGGAGGCCAGAGAGGAGAGAATTCGCTCCAAGTTGTTACACAGAGTTGGTTTCTTACTAAAGATCTGCTCTGACTCAGTCACAAGTTCTGGGCTTGATGCAGCAATCAGCGGCTGGGAGGAATCTCTGGCTTGGTGCATTCAAATGTAGTTCCTTGGGGGTTGACTATGTCAGCTTATAAAAGCTGAACAGAGACAGACTCAGGCTGGGTCCTGATGGGAGACCTCAAGGGAAACTCAATGTTGAAACAAATAATAGGGGTGACTGAGAAGGAGGGACACCCCCGACTGAGGCAGAACTTGAACCCAGAGACCCAACCTGGCAGCTGGGGGCACTGTACCTCTGCTGGTGTCACTATTCAGCTGAGAGTTAAAAGCAAGGTCCCATTATTGTCATTACAAATCCTATGGCTCTTCTTTAATGGTGGAGGTCTGAGTCGGTTCAAATTACAGTTCGGGGGACTACAATTTACCTCCCGCAAATGCCCTGGGCAATTCCAATAGGGGAGTGGATTCTGCTTCAACCATTCCCCTAAGAGATCGTCTGCCAGTGTTGTGTGCTGCTGAACAGCTGTTGAGTTTCACCCCAGAGGTGGCTGCATGTCAATGGTGGAGGAAATGATTCCCATAAGTACTATGTGGTTTGTAAAGCACTTTGGGATCCCGCCTCTCAAGCAGTTGAATTATTTATTACACTTTTGTTAAGATTGTCTGTGCTCTAGCAATGGGAATTATTCTGCCCACTAGATGTCACTGCTGCTCCTTTGCACAAAGGGCTGAGAATTGTTTATTGTGCTTAGACTGTTCACTCCCTGGGGAAGGGATTGTCTTTTTGGGACGTGTTTTTCATGGCATCTGGCACAAGGGGTCCTCGATCCCCGAGGCAGGACTGCAATACAAAGAAATACAGTAGAGCTGAGAGGTCCTGCCCTGGATCGGGTTTGGGGTTGGGCTCGGGATGCTGCACACTAGGGTGACCAGACAGCAAGTGTGAAAAATCGGGACGGGATGGGGGGTAATAGGAGCCTATATAAGAAAAAGTCCCAAAAATCAGGACTGTCCCTATAAAATCGGGACATCTGGTCACCCTACTGCACACACATAGTAAGACAATCTCTGCCACAAAGAGCTCCCAGCCTAGACATCTGATGTGAAACAGGTGGAGATAAAGAGGACGACGCCAACAAGGAAAGAGAGAGACAAGCTGGGTAATTCCTGTTCCTGGACTAACTTCCATTGGTGGAAGATACAAACTCGGAGCTCCACAGAGCTCTTCTTCGGGGCTGGGGGAGGAAATCAGAGGAAACCCGAAGAAGAGCTCTGTGGAGCTCTAAAGTTTGTACCTTTCACCATCAAAAGTTGCCCCATGGTCTTGTCTCGCTAACTTTCTGGGACCAACCCGGCCACAACACCACTGCAGCCAACAAGGGAGAGTAACCCAACCATACTGGTACAGACAAAGGCAGCCACAGCATATGTCTTGCACCCACCCACTGCGATGGATGAAGTGAAAAAAGACAGAGGCGCTTGGGGTGTATAGCACAACATGACACCCAAAGCATTCAAGCATATTAAAAGGTCGTCCCGTTCTGCCCCCCATCAACTTAAACATCACCCTGCTGGCTGAACATTGTTCTCCTACCGTAGTTATGAGCAGAATTGATTGAAAATTTTCTGTCCACTTTTCTTGACCCAAAAAATTGCCTTTTTTTTCACAATGAAAATCACCGCAGAAAATGTTTCAGTTGACATTTTCCAGTTTTTGGTTAAAATAAACGTGTTCCCCTGGAAACTGTAAATTTCCTCCTACATTTAGCCTCCTTTTCACTGCCCAAGCGGCAGTGTTGCCAACTCTCACATTTAATCACAAGTTTAATTATATTTGGTGTTTTTTCCTTTGAGCCCCAGCTCTTGGAGTCAGGGGATTGTGAGAATTTCACTTTTTTTAAAAAAAAGAAAAGTTTGAAAATGTGACTTTAGTGCAACCTAGAAGCTCAGAAACCAGAAAGTAAGAAACCCCCCCAACCGCAAAAGTATTATTTTTCTAAAATCTTATGATTTCTGAGGGCCTGACTAATGGTTTTTGAGCAGCAGGGGATGGCAGTGCTGGAGTAGTGTAAATAAAGGGACCTTGGTGCGAATGAGAATCTAGCCCATGGTATTTCAAGCTGACAGTGTCCCTTTAACACGGTGACTGGGTTTTCAGTCACAGGGAGACTGCAAACTCTTCCAGGGAGAGTGACTTGTGGCTCTGGGACAGTAGGAGCCGAGGTTACCTGCCAAGCTGCCATTGTGGGGTTCGTACAGAATTGATTTCAAGCGAGACCGGAAATCCTCCAGGCAGAAGCTGCATTCAGTGCTACTGATGATTCTGGCACCATCAATCTCTGATGCGTTTGTAGCTCCTCTGGTCTCTCCTTCACACGAGATGGGCAACTGGGAAACTTCAAAACATCATCACAGTCACTTCTAAGGCAACTATTTAGGGATTAAAAACCAGCCTGTAGAGGGTGTAAAATCAAGGTTCCATCGCAGCTAGGCCAGGGGCAGAGAGACAAACTCATTCACTACACCTGTAAGCAGGGTCTGATGAGATCTCTCCTGATATCTAGAGATGAACTGGGGGAAGGTCTCAGGAGGAGAATGTATTTGCATAGACACGCCTACTCTGGCTAGGCGTTCAGCAGACAGACCCGCTTTGTCAAAGTGATCAATTTTGGCTGGTGCTGGGTTATAAATTGAATGCAGGGTAATTAATGTTGTTCTACTGATTGTACAGGTCAAGGGCAGCAGAACTGTGCTTTGCCTGACCTGATTGAGGGGGTCACCCTAACCTTAACCTCACTTTGCTAAGCACGGGGTAGGGATGCCAACTCTCATTAAGGATTGGTGTATGGGTAAAATAGAGTTATGATTGTCTGTGGTGTCTGCCTGTAGTGTTAAGCTATGTCTCCACAGTAGTTATATATCTGTGGTTGGCTGGTGTTAGTTGCCTTGGGTTTGAGCTTCAGGATTTTAGAATTGTAATGTATGTATGTAGGCTTAGGCTGGAAACTGGATACTCGGAGTCTGCTAGTGTGGGGAGAGTCCTAGAGCCTAGGTTGTAACCTAAACCCAAATGGTTACACAGCAATTTTACAGACCCACAGCCTGAGTCAGCTGCTCCAGGCCAGCTGTAGGTGTTTAATTGTAGTGTAGACGCATCCTCCCTTCTCCAGTGTTTAAAGAGAGCTGACTGGACTCAACTGAGAGTCCTTGTTTCTGTTCAGTGGTTCCTAGAGCTGAGATCACTGCTGAGCAGGTCTAGGGGCTGATTCTTAGACGTCAGGCGGCAGTGAGCGACAAGCAGCGACAGTGAGGGGGGAGCCCATGTGACTGCACCTCTAAACTCTGGATCTTCACTGACTAAGGACGGCAGCTGTGAGTGGGGTGCAGTGGAGGGAGCGGGGAGTGGCGTGTTTGTTCATCTGACTTTCACATTGGAAGGTGGGAAACTGAAGCAAAGGACACTGCCCAGAGTACAGGGGGGTGGGTATTTGGACTTACCAATCATGGTGGGGGTGTTTTTCCAAATTAATGCTGGGTTCCCTTTTACTAAAAGTTTTTGTTTGTTGTACACATGGGAAGTTTTGTCTCTTAGAAGCACCCAAGGATGTTTAGTTTTCCCAGATTACTGGCTGGGGGCTTAAGCCAGTTCTGATTTGTGTTGTTAAGAGGAACCCCTAGATGTTGAACCCGGCCCTTGGTGCTGGTGACACCACCTGGCAGAGGGGTTACACATAGGCTGGGTGTGTCACACACACAGGGGAAGTGTAACAGTGACGCTGTCCCAGTCAGCTCACACGAGTGTCATGTACTAAGCTCCTAACTGCACCTGCTGGGATAACATCTGACCTGTGGGGTGGCGATTAAGTGTCTCACATGGACTGGACTCAGAGCTGGACTCACAGCTGGACTCACAGTGGGGTTGTGGAAGGAGGGGGGAATTCATGGTGCTTAGCTGGACTCTGAGCTCCTTGGAGCAGGGATTGTCTCGTGGTGTGTTTGTGCAGCCCCGATCTCGCCTGAGCCTCTGGGTGCTGCTGCACTGGGGTGGGGGCCTGGACCCAACGTGGCAGCATTTCTCTGTTTGTAACATGGTAACTTTGGAACGCTGCATCCGACCCATCCTGCCATTCCAGGGACTGTTCTAGGCACTGATGGGCAGAATCCAGCTGATTCTGGTGCAAATCGGAACCCCAGGAAAGCCGGATTCAGGGGAAAATCAGGCCTCCCAGGCTACCCGGTGCTGCCAGCAGAAAGTCTCTCTGGCATCCCCTGCACAGATCACAGACAGCAGCTTAACTTGCTGCGTGTGGACGCTCTCTGTAGCCTGACCTCTAACAGAAATACGAGCCTGCCAGGCACAGTTAGTAGGGGGGAAGCAGAGTGGGGATGAGAGGGATGAGGCAGTGGTGGGGGGAAGCAGAGACCCGGAGTGGAGATGGGGTTCTGGGGGAAGGTTGCCACCTCTGCGGTACAAATACCCAGGGTGATCCTGAGCCCATAACGCTGCACAGCTGGCAGCGTGCACTGAGCACCTGGGCAGATCTCCCAGGACAGCGACCTCAACAAAGGGGCAATCCTGGGAAAACCTGGCCAGGGGGCAAACCTAGGGGGGGAAAGTGGGGACCTGGAGATGGGGAGGCAGAGGTCGGGCGACACCTAGACCCTGCCATGGGGGAGAGACAATGTGTGACCCTGGTGTGGGGGGAGGGAGGAATGGGAGAGACGTGCAGAGCCCCTGGCATGGGGGGAGGGGTACACAGAGAGCCTGGCGAATGGGGGGAGAATGGGGGACAATGAACCCCTGGGATGAGGGAGGGGGATGGGTTGCAGGGAGTCCCTGCAATGGGGGGTGAGGGGGCTTCCAGGAGCCCCTGGTCGGTGCAGTGAGCTCGACACAAGCTACGAAGTGTGCAACCCTCTAGTACAAATAACGTCCATGTGCCTGTTAAACGCCTCAGCGGCCTTGAGTTACTCACTCCAGACAGCCAGCGCTACCACCGCTCCCAGCAGGACGAGGCACCCGGCCCCGGCCAGCCCGAGGGCCACCCAGATCCAGCGCGGGTACCGAGGGGAACCTGGAAGAGTCGTGTTTGGTAACACACCATCAGCCCCAGCAAGAGAGACAGTAACACACCCATGGATGGGCTCCCCTCTGGGGCCAGCGCAGCCCCCACCGGGGGGTCGTTCTCCTCCTCAGCCCCAGCGGAGCATCCTCCAGGTGGTGCACCCAGAATGCAGCATTGGGAAGCTGAACCCATGAGGACGGGAATGAGCTAGAGCAGCACAAGGCACCTTTCTAACCGGATCCTCCCCAGCAGTTGCACCAATGTCACTGTGTTGTTTCTAAACTGATAGTTGCTGTGGTACCAAACCTGTGGTCGATCAGCCCTCGCTCAGAGACCCCCGGAACTGCAGCTCTAAGGGTACCTGCCTGCCCTGCAGCTGGGAGGTGGCAGAGTGTGTCTGGCTACCTGGGCTGGGAGACACGTGTCCAGCTGCAGTGTAGACCTATCCCAGGTGTCTCTCTAGCCTCCCCCTCCTGCCACTGCCCATCCTGAGAGATACCTGCAGTGACCACCTGATGGCGCTGTGCCACGCTTCCTACCCTGCCCCCTACAGACCCCTTCCCCTGCAGACTGGAAACTCACCGTGCCCCTTGCTGGGGAACTTCTCCAATATTTGCCTAAAAATTCCCTGTTTCCAAGCATGTAATAATTTCCTGAGCAATTATTCCTGCCCAGGAGCTTGTAAGTTAGGATATTTGCAGGAAGTGAGCACAAAAGGGGCCCAAACGCAGCTCAAAATTCAAACAAATCTCTGGGAAGATCCGTTGCAGTATTTCCCCAGTCCTCGCTGGCAAAGGAAGGAAAGAATAACGTCTGGGACCACTGACGTTCACATTAAATTGGTGCAACATTGTCTGGCTACCTTGTCCTTATGGAAAATGTGGCATCAGTCTTCATTTAGACCAAGATCCTAGGCTGTGGGAACCCCCTGAATGATGATGCACATTCAGATTTCATAATAAGGCTACAGGGCATTTTCCATTGTCTATCACAGCAGTGTCAACATATCCCATTGTTTGCATTCAATGTCCGCTGAAAATACACTTACTGGTGGTCAGTCAAGCACCGCACTGGCGGATTTATCGTAGCCCTAACATTTACTGGGTGCTTTGTTGGTTTGATACTTTCTCGCTGTGCAATGCAGAAGAAAATGCCAGACGTCAATGGTGCTACTCACAGTAGTAAATCCTACACCCACGAGTAAGTATTAGCCAGATCAAGCCCTTAGCAGTGACACTGGAAATACAGGGAGTATCTTCACTCACTCTCTGCTGCAGGGAGTTGTGCTTCACTCTGTGGGTCATCCACATGCCCCGAGACGCTTTCCCTCATCCCCACTCTGACATGCGGCATGTAAAGGCCCAGGCTGGGACTGTCAGAGTCGTCCAGTGGAGTTGGGTGTCCAGGTCCCAGTAAATTTCAGCTCCTGTGGGTCTCTGTGAAGCCCCAGCCGCACCCTGTAATCGCTGCGTTGTGAAAGTGGACGCCCTGGGAGGATGCTCAGTCACTTACCTTGGGGCCCAGCTCCTGGGGGGCGGCCTGGTTGTCTCTGCTTCGGCCGGAGGTTTAATACCGTGTAGCCCTCTTCATCCTCCATTGGCCAAGCGCAGCCCTGGTTTGATTTCCCAGCAGGTGCTCAGAGAGGGAAAGGAGGCCCCCCCACCCCATTAACTGGCCCTCAGACTCGGTCTGTGCAGCTCAGGGCTCCCACCAGCACTGACCGTTCTTCAAGGGAAACCACACAGGAAACGCAGGTACCAAGTGCATGTGTGGGCTGAGCTACATCTCTCCTCCACCCTCCCCTGGACTGTGCTGGAGACCTGCACTGGTTGGACAGAACAGCTTTGAATACAAGTGGGTCAGGGCCCCCTGGCTGGCTTTGCTGAACCGGGTGTCAAACTGATGCAAGTTCACCCTGAGTCCGCACTTGCGGGCTCCTAAATGGTTTCCACAGAGATGTCCTTGGGTACCGATCCCACACGTCCCAGCCCAGCCCCCAGAAGCAGTGCATTCTGGGAAACTCAGCAAACCCACCAGGGCATTGAGGGGCAGCAGTGGCGGGGGGGGGGGGGTGTATGGACCTGTATAAATCATTGGCCATGGCGTGTTTTGTGTCCCCAGCTGTGCTGATCTGCAGAGGATGGGGTCTGTTACAGCCCCACATGCAGCCCCTGGCTCTCTTGTTCACACTGTAGAGAGGCTCACGCTTTTCGCTCTGAAGCTGCTTGGTTCAGTTCCTGCTGGTGCTTGTTGTGCTCACACGGATGCGTTTCCAATCCTCTAATCATCCTCCTGTGTCCTCTTTGACCCCTCTCCAATTTATCAGCATCCTTCCTGGATTGTGGGCACCAGAACTGGACACAGGATCCCAGCAGCGATCATACCAGGGCCAAATCCAGAGGCAAAATAACCTCCTGGCTCCTTCTCCAGATTCCCCTGTTTCTACGTCCCAGGATCTCACTGGCTCTGTTTGGCTGCAGCGTCTCACTGGGAGCTCATGTTCAGCTGATCCTCCACCAAGACCCCCAATGTGTCCTGTAGCATGTGTGAGGCAAAGTGCTGATATGTGTGTTAGTGGCACGCTGGGGCAGGACTCAAAGAGGGCAGAGTTAAGGTTGTTTTGCGGGGTAGGGATTTTCCTTCTGAGTGATTAACCAGATTCAGACTCAGCCTGTAGCTTCAGGCGCATGCCTGTGGTAGGAGCTTTGCCTCCTCCACGAGAATGAGCGTGAAGCCACATAGGAAGTAAAGACACATGGCCCAGCAGGCAGCATGAGAGCCAGACACACCATGTGGTGACCCCCCTCACTAAGCTTCTAACAAGTCTGCTTCCCATGATCAACTCCATCTGCTCCAGAGAGGCTGCTTTCTGCTGGAAGTTTCCCACGCAGGTTTTCTAGCCAGAGCAGATCCCGTGTGCACACATGCAAAGTTTGAGCTTGACGACTGTGACTTGCCCACAGTCGCCATGGGGCAGCACTGGGAGCGGAGCCCACATCTGCTGAGTCCCAGCCCGGTGCTGTAACCCCAAGGCCAGGCGCTCGCTCCCTCCCTCCAAGTTCCTGAGCCCACTCCGCCACCTCCTCCCTCCTTGATCCTTCATCTTCTCCCATTTGGGCCTACAGGGTTTGTTCATGCAGCCCCCAGTGTCTGGATTGGCCTCTCTCTTCCAGGGCTCAAAGGAGCCTCTCAATCCACCTTCAGATCCCTCTTCAAACCCCATTCGCTGGGCCAGCTCCCATCACCGCCCTTTGCTCTGCTGCTACCGGCTCCTCCCCCGGGGCCCAACCTCAGTCTGGGGTTTCATGACCTGCCCTTTCATGCTACACAACACTGGTCTGGCATCTTCCTGTCGTTACCCTTCGCCCCTCCGCACCCCCATCCCCTGCAGCCCTGCCCATCTCAGCAGTGGGTGCGGCTGGTCTTTGGGACACAGGCAGAGCCCAGGGAGTGGGAGGTGAGAGCAGCGAATGGCAGCACCCAGCACGGACAGGAAGTGCCGATCTGAGCTAGCCGGCAGCACTAGAGGATGCTGATGGTGTGAACAACCCCCCTGATGCTTCTTGACCAAAGACAATTTCCTGTGAGAGCCTCCTGTGTTTGCTGAAGTGGCTACAATCAATTTCCAGCGAGTTCTCTGGCTGGCTGCAATTCTTCTTACTGTCAAACCGCCTGCTCTAATTCCCCAAACCTCTCTTTTTACCTGCCGGATTGTCACAGCACGAGCTGGTCAAACAACACACTGTGATATGCAGCTATTCTAGCAAATGAACATAGGTCACTGATGTATAAACACTCAGGGCTTGGCTACACTTGCAAGTTGCAGCGCTGGTAGAGGCTTTCCAGCGCTGCAATTACACCCTGTCCACACTTGCAGGGCACAACCAGCGCTGCAACTCCCTGGCTGCAGCGCTGGCCGTACACCCAGGTCTGCTTGGGGTATAAGGGTTGCAGCGCTGGTTCTGCAGCGCTGGTCATCAAGTGTGGACACTCACCAGCGCTGTTATTGGCCTCCAGGGTATAAGGAGTATCCCAGAATGCTTTTAACTAAATTATTCCCTTTGTTTTGTTATGCAGCCTCTCTTTGTTTTGTTGTCAATTCGGAGCTCCGGGCTCCGTGCACAGCACCGGGAGCTGCTTCAAACACAGCTCCTGTTTGCTGTCATTAATCTGTAACTACTGTCAACAATGAAATGAGATAACCCCTGCAGGGGTTGAGTGTTTGCTTTGCTTGAGAGAAACGGGGAGGGGCAGAGGGGGAAAGAGTATGTTGGATGCAGGTTGTTTGCAGTTAACAGTAAGGGGTGGGAAAATTTTCTGATTTTGCACAGTGTCGGTTCCAAAATCCACTCTCTCTCTCCCCGGTCCCTGTCACACTGCCCCACACCCCCCTCTTTTGAAAAGCACGTTGCTGCCACTTGAATGCTGGGATAGCTGCCCATAATTCATCACTCCCAACAGTGCTGCAAATGCTACAAATGTGGCCACACTGCAGCGCTGGTAGCTGTGAGTGTGGCCACACACCAGCGCTGGCCCTGCACAGCTGGACGACCAGCGCTGCAACTACCAGCGCTGCAGATTTTTAAGTGTAGCCATACCCTAACAAATTTATTTGAGCATAAGCTTTTGTGGGCTACAGCTCACTTCATTGGCTGCATGGAGTGGAAAATACAGTAGGAAGAGATATAGACAGAGAACATGAAACAATGGGCGTTACCATACAGCAGGGGTCCCCAGTGCGGTGCCCGCATAGTGGATGTCATCCAGAGGCGTCGCTGCTGAAATTTGGCGGCATTTCGGAGGGGGTGCCTCTGGATGACATCATCTTGGGAGATTGGCCAGTCCTTGCTTACAGATAGCTCCATTTTCATTACCACGACAAACAGTTTTTTTCTCTCCTGCTGATAATAGCTCACCTTAACTGATCACTCTCGTTAGAGTGTGTATGGTAACACCCATTGTTTCATGTTCTCTGTGTATATATAGATCTTCCTACTGTGTTTTCCACTGCATGCATCCAGTGAAGTGGGTTTTAGCCCACGAAAGCTCATGCTGAAATAAATTTGTTAGTCTCTAAGGTGCCACAAGTTCTCCTGTTCTTTTTGTGGATACAGACTAACACGGCTGCTACTCTGAAACTACAAAACTAAGTTCACCTAAGTTATGTTGACCTACAGCTGTTATAGTAATTCAATCACTTTTGCATGTCCACACTAGGATCCTTGGGTAAGTGATGTGCATCCTCACTTGCGCATCCTCACTTGCATCACTGTAGAGAGCAGTGCACCATGGGTAGCTATCCCACTGTGCAACTTGCCACCATCTGCCACAAGGTGTTTTGGGAAGGGTTTGCAATGCCTCATGGAGGCAAATGAGTCACGCAGGGGTGACTGGGAACATGGTTTCAACATCCCATGATGCACTTTTATTCATCCCATAATTTTATCTGCATCCCATAATGCAATGGTACCGGCGACTCCTTTCACAAACAAGCCCCTGAGTGTGACCCCCTTTATAAATTAAAAACACATGTTTATATACTTAACACCATTCTAAATGCTGGAGGCAACGTGGGGCTTGGGGTGGAGGCCGACAGCTCACGACCCCGCATGTAATAACCTCGCAACCCCCTAAGAGGTCCCAACTCCCAGTTTGAGAACCCTCGCCATAATGTTTCACGCCTCTTTTTAAAAGCCCCACAAACCCGCACATCCATCATCTCTGTGAGAAGCATGGATCCTGCACAGCTCTGCACTAGTGTGATGAGCATTGCAAACACAACACACCTGATCCTGTAGTATTTCCAGAGCTGTGAGAGGAGCCGTGCGGAATATGATGATTCCTAGCTTGCTGTGCCCCATGGAAAGAAACAATTCAAGGTTGTTGGCAGTCACAGAGCAGCTGCAGATGGTGGAATACCAGTTCTGGGCCTGAGAAACAAGCACTGACTGGTGGGATTGTATTGTTATGCAGGATAACGAGCAGTGCCTGCAGAACTTTAAGATGTGCAAGGCCCCATTCCTGGAAGCGTGTGTGGAGCTCGCCCCAAGCCCTCCAGTGCAGTGAAACCAAAATGAGAGCTGCACTGACAGTGGAGAAGTGAGTGGCGACCACTGTGTGGAAGCTTGCAACGCCAGATTGCTACCAATGAGTCGGGAATCAATTTGGAGTTGGAAAATCCACCATGGGGGCTGCTGTGATGCAAGTATGCAAGGCCATTAATCGCCTCCTGCTACGAAGGACTGTGACTCTGGGCAATGTGCAGGACATCGTGGATGGTTTTGCAGAAGTGGGTGTCTGAACTGCATTTGGGCGATAGTTGGCAAACATATCCTATTTTGGCACCAGACCACCTGGCCACAGGCTATATCAACAGAAAGGGCTACTTTTCTATGGTATTGCAAGTGCTGGTGGATCACTAGGAATGTTTTACCAACATCAACGTGGGCTGGTCAGGCAAGGTGCATGACGCATGGATATTTAAAAACATGGGCCAGTTCATAAACCTGCAAGCAGGGACTTTCTTTCCAGACCAGAAGATTACCATTGGGGATTACTGCCCATAGTGATCCTGGGAGACCCAGCCTACCCCTTACTTCCGTGGTTCATGAAGCCGTATACCAGCAGAATGACAGCTGAACATGCCTTTGGACGTTTGAAAGGCCGCTGATGCTGTCTACTCACAAGATTAGACCTTAGTGGGAAAAAAAATCCCAATGGTTATAGCCAGTAGCGTAGCTGTGGGGAAGCAGCTGCTCCCCCACCAAGCACAAGTGGCGCCTTTTAAATTTTACTCACCCAGGAGCGGAAAAACAAAGGCGCCACCCGCTGCGGTGCTTTTACTGATTGGGCGGTGCTCCGGGTCTTCGGCAGCGGGACTGTCACTCACTTCAGTGTCTTCAGTGGCACTGAAGCTTCATCGCCAAAATGCCACCAAAGACCTGCGGAGCGAGCGAAGGTCCCGCCGCCGAGGTGCTGCTGAAGATCCGGAGTGCTGCCCTGTCAGTAAAAGCACCGCAGCGGGTGGCGCCTTTTGTGTTTTCGCTCCCCCTCTTCCCTCCATCTAGCTACGCCACTGGTTCTAGCTGCCTGCTGTGTGCGTCAGAATCTCTGTGGAGCAAAGTGGGAGAAGTTGCCGCTGGGGTGAAGGGTGGAGGTGGAACAGCTGTCTGCTGATTTTGAGCAGTCAGATACCAGGGCTATATGAAGAGCTCAACGGGGAGCTATTTGGCTCAGGGGGGCTTTGAAAAGACCATTTTAATAGTGGGCCACAGTAATGTGTGTTGCTGTTGTGTACTCTGCCTGGCACTGCTTTTTGCATCCCAGTTTGAACCTTGTAATGAGTGCTGTGTGTGTAGTAATATAACTGTGCAAATGCATCTATTGCTATCAGTGAATAGTGTCAGCCCCAGCCGCCATATGTTGTGAACTAATAAAGATGAATTAAGTTAGACTTTTGTGAATAAATAGACTTTTATTCCAAATCCATGCAAATATTTGTAACCAAATGAAACTTTATAAATACAGGGGAAAGAACCTTTGAAGGGGAAAGAACAGTCATGTCCATTTCACAAACACATACACCAGCCATGCCTCTCCCGTCAGTGTACGTGTGGCTGTGAATGATTGCCTGTATGCTCCCATGGGGTGGAGTGGTAGGGGTAGTGCAGCGGTCCCAGACATCACGTGGCATGTGTGTGTGTGTGTAGGGAGGTCCTGGAGGCGAGCAGGGGCCTGTTGAACCTGAAGGTCAACAAGAGTCTTCAGCACACCTGTTTGCCACTTGAGAAGTGCTAGCATCTCCTGCTGCACGTCTCTCTCCTTCTCCTGCACTGTCTCCTCTCCACGCTATCCCTGTCCATTCTGTCTGTGAGGGTGATTCTCCAAGCCCTGTGCTCAGTATCCAAAGCACCAGAGGCTTGCAGGATGTCTTGGAACTTGTCATTCCACATTCTCTTTCTTCTCCACCTTATCTGACTGAGCCGCTCCACTGGTGTGGGTGGAAAGACCCTCAAGGCCACGTGTCCAGCTGCAAAAGAGCCAATGCACAGAGGCACTATTGCGAGTGTATTCACGAGATAAATGGAAAACTTGGTAAACTAAACTCACTTCCCTTTATCCACACAAGTTACAAGCATTCCGTTCTCATTTCTCCTTGGGATTCATGTAGTGCAGTGGCAATGGTGCCATGGTGAGTACAGCCTTGGCGGGAGGGAACGAGTTGGGACAATATGTGGGGGGGGGTGGGGGGTAGCTCATGGACATGAGTATTTGCGTATAGTGCAATTGAACCGAATACTAGCACCATTTCCCACGGGCAGTGGTGATTTTAGCTGATATCTCCCTCCTGAGGGTAACAGAGGCTGAAAGGGAACAGCTCCTGCACGCACTGGGCTCCAGACTGGGTCTGTGTGCTGCTAGCTTGTGTGCTGCAATGGTGCCTGCTGAAGTAATTGCTGTGGCACATGGGGAAGTGTCCTATCGTGGTGGAAGGAAATCAGGCAGCCCTCCCCAGAAACCTTCAGCAGAGGATTACAGACTACACTCCTAGCATATAAGCAGCAGGCACACTGAGGTGTACACACTCACAACACATGCAGGGCCCTGCTTGGTGCATAGAAAGGAGCAGCTGTAGGTGCCTGTGGCCACAGTGTATTCATTTGTGTTTTGCCAGTGCACTTATCATACCTTCAGAGAGATGTCACTCTGGGCACTAGGGAAGAGCATTTGCTAAGGTTAAACTCCATCAGGGGTTCCCTAGATTCTCTCTCTCCCTTGGCTCTTTTCCAAAGGCCCTTCCAATATTTTGTTGTTAATTATGTTGACTCTGGATATTCTTGTTAACCATATAAATGCCCAATCCCTTTCTTAATTTTCCTAAATTCTTAGTCGCAATTTCCTGTGGCAGTGAGTTCCACAGTCTAATTATGCATCATCTGGAAACACAGTTCCTTCCCCATCTTTTTAATCTCATTGAATATCCCCTTGTTCTTGTGTTATGAAACAAGGAGAACACTGGGAAGGCACTAACTACCCCTTTAAGGGACAGGCAGGAGGCTACAGCTGGGACAGCCTGGGGGTGTAATCAAGGAGACCCTGCCCTGGGCTATATAAAGAGGGAACTGGAGGGGACTAGAACCCATGCAGGTTGCAGCAGGTGGTGCTTTCTCTCAAGGTCTATGAGATCAGCCTGAGACTGAGTTTTATGAATGTTAACTTTGGGAGCTTGGCCCAGGGTCCTGAGGTGAGGACCCTATGAACTGTTTGTTGTAATTGCTCCTGTCCTGAAGCCTTATTAAGAAGGGATGTGCTATTTTGTTAATTGGTGTTGGCTTCTCCTTGCCCTGGACTGTTAAAGCAAACCTATTAAATTAAGGAGGGGTGCACCCACAGTGCCACACCAGACCACAAGGGGGCGTGCAAGGACTGCCCACACTTTTACCAAAGAAAGCTCCCAACTACCTTCTGTCTCATTCACCTCTGATCTATGATAAGCAATCCCACCTCCTCTCCATGGCGAACAATCCCAGGCTTTTCAGTCTCTTGTTATGGTTTTTCCAAACCCTTGATCATTCTCCACCCTCCTCTGAATCCCTTTGCAAAGTTCTGTGTCCTTTCAGAGGATTAGTTGAGCTAATTAACCAAATATTGGAGATTTGGGGAGTGAGGGTCTCCTTCGGATTTTGAATGGAAGATTTGTTAATGTTTGTATCCAGAGCAGGCACAGGACCATTTGAGACATCAGAATAAATATTTGGTCTGTGTCAGATTAGAGCCTGAGAGCAAATAATGCTCCTGGGGCCACTGAGACCAGATTTAATGGGTTTTTATCTTCCAAGTCATGCTGCTAACTCCAACTTCAGGATACCTACAGTATGTAAAAGTCTAGTTGTGATCATGGTCCTAATCATAATAATGATTTTGGTGGTGGTCATCATTGCTTTAGGATTAGGTGTGGGAGATAAGTTCCCAGCCCCTGATGATTCAGTCTCCAGGTGCATGGGGTTTTTTCCCTTGTGTCTTACAGCTCTGTATCTTCTGGCCTCTTTGGCTTTAGCCGTCAGCTCAGACAGGATTCTTTAGTTTCTTTTATGGTCCCTGTCACTGTAATACCTGAGGGGTAGCCGTGTTAGTCTGGATCTGTAAAAGCAGCAAAGAATCCTGTGGCACCTTATAGACTAACAGACGTTTTGCAGCATGAGCTTTCGTGGGTGAATACCCACTTCGTCAGATGCAAGTCTTGCATCCGACGAAGTGGGTATTCACCCACGAAAGCTCATGCTGCAAAACATCTGTTAGTCTATAAGGTGCCACAGGATTCTTTGCTGTAATACCTGAGAGTATCACTGACACGAACAGAGTTTTCCTCACATCTCCTATGAGGAAGAGATGTGTCTTTATCCTCATTTTGTAGAGGGAGAACCAAGGCCCAAATGCACAAAGGTATTTATGCACTTAAGCAGAGGCACTGAGTTCCCAGAGGGTACTCAAACCCTGTTCTGCCCCAGGCTCTGCCCCCACCCCTGCCCTGTCTCTTCCTGCCCACACTCCTCTCCCTCCCAGCGCCTCCTGCAGGATGCACAGCTGATCACGGTGGGTGGGAGTGGGAGGCACTGGCTAGCGGGGCCGCAGGTGGGCTGAGGGGGAGGATTTGATTGGCAGGGCTGCCCGTAGGTGCTGAGTACCCACTGTTTTTTCCTGAGGGTGCTCCAGCCCCAGAGCACCCACGGACTCGGTGCCTATGCACTTACGTCCCAGTTTTAGGTGCCAGTGCGATCCGCAAAACTCCCAGTTGGCTGCCCCCAAGTCCTGTAGCTGCCTAAACTTACTTGGTGACTAGACCTCTGCTGTAAAAGTTCCCTTAGACCTAAGTTTCTGCCTCTGAGTGTGAGCTGCTGCCTCACTGTAGGTGCCGGTTGCCTGTTTTACCCATGGGGCCTGATGTGGTAGGTGTGCTTAGGCTGCCTGCCTTTACAAACAGCTGTGGGGTAACTGGGGGAGGACAATCCCCTCTCTTGATAACCTTAGGCCAGTGCTTGGAGCACTCACCTGGGATGTGGGAGACCCTACTTCAAGTATCCCCTCTGCCTGAGGAGAGAATTTGAACAGGAATTTGCCACTTCTCAGGTGAGAGCTCTACCTGTTGGGCTGTGGGACAGTCTGATGTGGGGCTCCCGCTTGGGAGCTGCCACCCGATGTGCCAAGACTACTTCTGCCCCCTGCTTCCCCTGCCAGCTTGGGGCTCCAGCACCCTGTCTTGCTGAGCCAGACACTCCCGTCTGCTCCAACACAGACCCAGGGTCTGAATTACTTGCCCCAAAGCTGCAGGTTTGCCTGAAAGCAGCTAACAGAAGTGTTCCTGTCTTTAACACTCAGATGCCCAACTTCCAATAGGGTCTAAACCCAAATAAATCGGTTTTACTCTGTATAAAGCTTATGCAGGGTAAACTCATAAATTGTTCGCCATCTATAACACTGATAGAGAGATATGTACAGTTGTTTGCTCCTCCAGAGCAAATACACACTCTGAGTTAATTAATAAGTAAAAAGTGATTTTATTAGATACAGAAAGTAGGATTTAAGTGGTTCCAACTTAGTAACAGACAGAACAAAGTAAGTCACCAAACAAAATAAAATAAAATGTGTAAATCTATGTCTAATCAAACAGAATACAGATAATCTCACCCTCAGAGATGCTTCAGTAAGTTTTTTCCTCAGACTGGACACCTTCCAGGCCTGGGCACAATTCTTTCCCCTAGTACAGCTCTTGTTCCAGCTCAGGTGGTAGCTAGGGGATTTCTCATGATGGCGACCCCTTTTGTTCTGTTCCACCCCTTTATGTATCTTTTGCATAAGGCGGGAATCCTTTGTCCCTCTCTGGGTTCCCAGCCCCTCCTTCTCAATGGAAAGACACCAGGTTAAAGATGGATTCCAGTTCAGGTGACATGATCACATGACTTCATTGCCCACTTGCCAGCACACACACGTATACAGGAAGACTTACAGGTTAAACACACCCATCTGCAGACAATTGTCCTGGTTGAGGGGAGTCATCAAGATTCCAAACCACCATTAATGACCCACACTTTGCATAATTACAATAGGCCCTCAGAGTTATATTTCATATTTCTAGTTTCAGATACAAGCGTGGTACATTTATACAAATAGGGTGATCACACTCAGTAGATTATAAGCTTTGTAATGATATCTTACAAGAGACCTTTTGCATGAAGCATATTCCAGTTACATAATTAGCATATTTTTATAAAACCATAGAGACTGCAACGTGTCACATCTGCCATCTCTCCTATGGACGTGGTTCCATTTCAGTTATTTAACTAAATAATAATAATTGGACCAGAGTGAGACTCACTCTATAGCCCAGTGATCAGGGCCCTCACCTGAGAGGTGGGAATCCCCTATTCTCAAATCCCTGCTCATCAGGGAGAGGGGGACTCGAAGCCATAGTCTCCCACTCGCCAGGTGAGGGCCCTGACAACCACTGCGCTAAAGGTAACAAGGGAGCTCCTCTCCCTCCCCCGGCCGTGGACTTACGCGCCTGCCTAACTCACTCTCACAAGAAATGACTCAGATGCCTGAATTCCATGAGAAGGACGGGGCTTAGCCAGTGATTTCCCTACACCCCCCCTTAATTTCCCCAACACCCCCCTCCCCCACAGTTTTGTGAGCTAGTTACATACCAATTTAGTGACTGTTTGGAAATCTGAATTTAAACTGAAACATTAATACACACTTTAAAAGCTTATACAGTGTATGATAAAATACGTGTAGCTGAAAAAGTAGAATAGATTTGAAAAGTATGAACATAGACTAGCTTCCTTGCTTCCTTATACAGCTGTTTTTTATGATGTCAGGGCATTCATTTCGGTGATGTTGGCCAACCTAATAATTTCAAATGATGATTTGTAAGGGCTGGTCTACACTAAGGGGAAAAATCGATATAAGATACGCAACTTCAGCTACGTGAATAACGTAGCTGAAGTCGAAGTATCTTATATCGATAACTTACCCGTCCTCACAGCGGATCGATGTCCGCTCTCCATATCGACGCCGCCACCGCCGTTCGGGGCGGTGGAGTTCCGGAATCGATAGAAGCGCGTTCGGGGATCGATATATCGCGTCTAGATGAGACGCGATATATCGATCCCTGAAAAATCGATCGCTACCCGCCGATACGGCGGGTAGTGTAGACGTAGCCTAAGCACAGTCTCAATGAGCTCTCCCTGACAGCTAGTAATGAGCTGGAGCTGCCGGGAAAGGGTTCAGGGCCAGATTATATTTACATTCACACCTAATCTCCCTAGGGATCCAGCAAACAGAGCTGTGCTGCCCAAGTGATAGATTTTGGCTGGGGTTGGGTTACAAACCACTTGAATGTGGGGGGAATGGGGGATGAAATGTTGTTCTTATTGTATGAGTAAAGGGCAGTAGAACTGTAGCCTGTGATGATCTGAAGGCATCAAGAGAGAGGGTGGGAACCTGCCCCTCTCCACTGTTTAAAGACAGAGCTGATTAGGCTCCATAGAGAGTCTTTTGTTCTGTTAAGTGACCACTGCAGCCGAAATCACTGACAATCAGGTCTAAGTGCTTAGTCCTGCTGTGGGGACAGTGTTCCTGTGGGTACAGTGTTTTTGTGTAAGAGACAGCCCAGACTGCACTAGCAGTGAGGTTCCCCACTGAGAGCTCAGCGGAAATCACTGAGAGCTGGTGAAACCTCAAGAGACCAACTCGCAGAGGTCACAATGGCAGGTGGCAGGAGAAGGTGACTGCGCAGGGCCATTGGCAACAGAGCAGTGGAGTGACCGGTGGCACAACGAACAGCCGTGGCAGAGCGAACAGTGAGCAGCTGGAGGAACGAGCAAGGTGCCTTCTTGCTCTCCACCTGGGAGGTGAACTTACGTGAAAGCACCTCTGAACTCTGAGTCTCCATTGACCAAGGACAACACCGGTGAGTGGAGTGCGGTGGAGGGAAAAGTGACAGGACTGGCTACAAACAAAATAAAAGGTAAAAACGCAGGCTAATACCTAACAAGCTAAGTGAACTTAAAAGCAAAAGGTTTTGTCTCACCGTATGCTACAGCAGTCTGTTCCAGCTGACAAGCCTTCCAGCTACGACCACCCCATCCCCAGTTCAATTATTCTTTTTTTTTTTTGTCTTTTGAGCATTGTTGCTGCTGTGAGCAGAGATGGGAGGAGAGACAGATGATGGGGAGGCCACTGTTTCTTGTTCTTATACCTCTCTCCTCTCTTTGAAGATTGCCCCCAACTGGGGTGCAGGCAACAAGCAGTTTCTCTTGTGGAAGTGAGGTCTGAACTGTCTCTGTGATGAAAGAGAAATTTCTTATTCACACCTTCCCCCGCTGCTGGAGAATAACAGCTTAAGCAGTGATAGCTGGAGCCAGTGTGTCTTTGTCTCTGAACAACTGGCTTGTGGGTGTTACCCAGAATTACAGCGTATTTCAGTAACAAACAGTAGTATCTCATCACTTCACATATAGTGTGGCTACATATATTTCAGCAGGATAATGATGTTCAGCAGATTATGACTTTTCAAATGCTATCTCACAAGGTGAATACTTTGTACAAAATGTATATAGTCTTGTAAAAGTGATGAACATAATAGTATAAACTGTCACAGTTTTCTGTGAATGCCAGCTGCCTCACTGCCACTTTAGGCACCTGTAAGTCCCGTTGTGACTCCTCCCACTCAATATGCTGGTTATGCAGCCCCATTCCAGTGTGTCCGTCTCTTCCCCCACCCCAAATATTCCACCTTTTTTTTTTATGGAAGGGACCCCTGAAATTGCTGTGCCCCAGGCCCCCTGAATCCTCTGGGCGGCCCTGGATTGGGATACCCTCCACCACCCCTTTCTCTGTCCCTGAGAAGTCAGCTGTGTGACTGCTCCCCTCCAGGAGGTCAGATACACAGTCCCTTCTCAAAACTTGGGTCACAGGCTGAGTGCCTGGGTGTACAGATGCTGACTCAGCCATTCTGTCCTGGGCATCCTCTCCTAAGTGACCAGTGAGGAGACATTCCTGCACCCTCACTATTCCTTCCTCAGTTTCCCCCTTGGGCCCCCTCCTCAGACACATTCCTCTGTACTCCCTAGGAAGGATTCTGTCTCAACTTTTTCTTTTCTTTTCTTTTCTTTTTTTGTCACTTAAAGCGAAGATTTTGTTAATGAAAACTATACTTAAGCAAAATGTTCAAAGTGACCTTATAGCCTAGCTATTAAATGTGTCAGGATTTTGTATGCACAATCTTGTCTGAGGTTTAAGTTGTGTAAACTGACTTTTGAAAAGTGGCCCTATATTTTTTAGTTTTGCTTGAAATAAGGACTGCAGGATTAGACACTCTAAAGTGTCTCTGGGCTGAAATGTTTAATATACAGCAACATTACACAACACTTTAGATAAAGACGTGAAGAACAATATGGTAACTGCAGGGCTGGAATTAGATTATTTTTTTTCCTCAGCTGCCAATCATACCAATATCCATGCAGTAATACGACTACTTAAATGGGCATTGTATACTGAGAACTTATTGTACAGAGATTTAGACTCTATAGGCATTTCTTAACTGACCACATAGTCTCAAGATGGGCTTGACGTGATTAAACATCTTGGTGTCTCTCTAAATCTATTCTTTCATCCAGTAACTTCCAGTTAAGTGGGCATTAAACCCATTTATTTAAATCTAGCTCTGCAAAACTTTCTGCGGTTTACTTCTTTTCAACAAAAGGAAATGCAGGGTGTCAACAATACAACTCTACACTTCAATGTGCAGTACCACAAGCTCCTCAGCTCAGCTGCCTTTTTATAAAGACATCTTAACACTGGTCAGTTCAGTAGAATAGACTTGTTTATTTACTACTAGCAAAAGCCTGTGTGGCCATGCATACCTGTGTTACCACTTGTTAACCACTAATATTGCACATTTCTTTGCTGCCTGCCTCTGCTAAGCAACCAGAGCACTTGCTGCTAGCTGTTCTGCAGTGTCTCAAAATGTTTCCAAAGAGCTAAAGGTTTTGTTTAAAAATGCACAGTTGCTTCCAGCTCTATGCTGTTGTGGTGCTGTTCATTTTAAAGCTTTGGTTTTCAAACTGTAAGCTGTGCTCTCCTGGGTTACAAGGCAAATGTGAGGACCTGACTGGTTAACAATGCTAAGTCTCCTACTCTACCTCTTGCTGCTGCTGCCAGGCTGGAAGAAGGAGGAGGAAGGAGGAACAAATACAGTACCTTTTTTAAGAGAGGGGGGAGAAGCAATCCAGGAAACTAAAGGCCCATTAGTTTGACCTCAATTATATGCAAGGTGTTAGAACAAATTTTGGGAGAGTAATTAAAGACAGAGGTAAATGGCAACTGGGATAAAATACAACATGGTTTTACAAAAGGTAGATGTGCCAGATAGTCAAACCAACCTGATCTGTCTTTGAGAAGATAACCACTCTTCTAAACAAAGAAAAAGCAGGAGATCTAATCTGCCTGGAGTTCAGTAAAGCATTTGATACAATTCCATATGGGAAATCATTAGTTAAATTGGAGAAGCTGGGGATTTATATGAAAATCAAAAGGAGGGTACAGAACTGGATAAAGGGGAGACTATCCTGGGTCAGACTGAAGGGTGAATTGTCAGGCTGGAGGGAGGTTACTAGTGGAGTTCCTCAAGGATCAGTCTTGGTACCAATTTTATTTAACATTTTCATTAATGACCTTGGCACACAGCGTGGGAGTGTGCTAATAAAATTTGCGAATGACACAAAGTTGGGCGGTATTGCCAATATGGAGGAGGAATGGAATATCATAATGAGTTGGGTGACCTTGAAAATGGGAGTAATAGAAATAGGATGAAATTTAATAGTGCAAGGACACTTACAGACTAGCAACAAGAATAAGCAGGGAATTTATCAGTTGGAAGTGACAGAGGAGGAGAAAAACCTGGGAGCGTTGGCGGATCACAGGATGACTGAGCTGCCAATGTGATGCAGCTGTGAGAAAGGCCACTTCAATCCTAGGATGTCAGGCAAGGCATTTCCAGTAGAGATAGGGAACTTGAAGTGGTGTTATCATTGTACGAGCCACGGATGAGACTTTATCTGGAGTACTGGGTGCAGTTCTGGTCTCCCATGTTTCAAACTGGAAGAGGTGCCAAGAAGGGCTGCTAGGATGATCAGAGGAATGGAGAAACTCCTACAAGAAGAGACTTGAGGATATCGGCTTGGTTAGCCTAACAAAATGAAGGCTGAGGGGAGGTATAATTGCTCTCTATAAATATGCCAGAGGGATAAGCTCCAGGGAGAGAGTGGTGCTATTTAAGTGAAGGGCCAGTGGTAGTACAAGAACAAATGGATATCAACTGGCTGTCAACAAATCTAGGCTTGAAATTAGATGAAAGTTTCTAACCATCAGAGGAGTGAAGTTCTGGAACAGCCTTCTAAGGCCTGGTCTACACTAGGACTTTAATTCGAATTTATCAGCGTTAATTCGAACTAACCGCTCAACCGTCCACACCAGGAAGCCATTTAATTCGAACTAGAGGGCTCTTTAGTTCGAATTTGGTACTCCACCCCGGCAGATGGAGTAACGCTAAATTCGACACGGCTAGCTCGAATTAGGCTTGGTGTGGATGCTAATCAAACTTAGTAGCTCCGGGAGCTATCCCACACTGCACCACTCTGTTGACGCTCTGGACAGCAGCCCGAGCTTGGATTCTCTGCCCAGCCACACAGGAAATGACCCGCGAAAATTTGAATTCATTTTCCTGTCTGGGCGGTTTGAATCTGACGTTCTGGTTGCACATCGGGGCGAGCTCCGCAGCACCGGCAGCAATGCAGAGCTCTCCAGCAGAGGAGTTCATGTAATCTCTGAATAGAAAGAGGGACCCGGCATAGACTGACCGGGAACTCTTCGATCTGATCGGTGTGGGGGGCGAGTAGTTCAGGCTCGAGCTGCGCGCTCCAACAAACGGAATGCAAAGACCTACGAGAAGGTCTCCAAAGCCATGATACAGACAGAGGATACAGCCGTCATGCAACGCAGTGCCGCGTGAAAATCAAGGACCCCAGACAAGCCTACCAAAAAATCAAAGTGGCCAACGGACGCTACGGAGCCTGCCACCACTGCCCCACCAGTGACCATGGACTCTGATGATGGGACAGTGTCGACGGACAGTTCCTCGACGATGTTCACGGACGGGGAAGATGAGGAAGGGTTTGTGGAGGACGAGGCAGGTGATAGCGCTTACAACGCTGGTTTCCCCGACAGCCAGGATCTCTTCATCACCGTCACGGAGATCCCCTACCAACCCTCCCCGGCCAGGAACCCGGATCCTGAATCAGGGGTAGGAGCAGTCGGTAAGTGCTTTAACCATGTTAACTTTTATTCTTAATATAACAGGAATCTGAAGTGTGTGAAAAGGAGGTCTCTGTATATATGGTGATAGAACAGAAATCCTCCTGGGAGAACTCCACGAAGCTCTCCTGCCGTTAATCGATAAGCATCAGCAGGAGGTTCCTGGGGAGAGCTGCCTTATTGGGTGCTCCGTGATAGCACACTTTTCCGCGCGAGGCTTTCATGCGGTATTCAGGGAGCACTGCCTCCCAGAGCACGGCTGCATAGGTCCGTGGTTCGTGCTAGATTTCACGCAGCATGCGCTCTCTATCTCCTTCAGTGCCCGTCCTCACGGTTATCTCGCTCGGAGACTCCTGCATCTAAGTAGGGGAAGAAATGTTACGTTACGCCTGGTCCAAAGTATTTTTAATAAATAAACGGACAGACGGCATAGCACAGACTCAGCATGCAGCTGCGTGACGAGCGTAACGGAAAGCCAAAGAATCAAATGGACGCTCATGGAGGGAGGGGGGAACGAGGACGCAAGGTATCCCACAGTTCCTGCTGTCTCCGAAAAGCATTTGCATTCTTGGCTGATCTCCAAATGCTTCTAGGGTCAAACACAGTGTCCGCGGTGGGTCGGGGCATAGCTCGGCAATTTACGCACCCCCCCGACCCCCAGAAGTTAAAGGGAAAACAATCCTCTGTTGACTCTTTTACATGTCACCGTATCTGTACTGAATGCTGCAGATAGACGCGATGGTGCAGCACTCAACACCAACATCCTTGCTCCCCCCACGCTATGGATGGCTGATGATGAGGATGCATTTCCATCTTTTTGTACATCAGCCTATTGGCACATGGGGCAGTGCAAAAGGGCTGGTAACCATGACAACCATACCAACTTGCTTGGGACCGGTCGGTCAAGGCCGCCTGGTGCTAATTTTTCATGGGAGATGGTGCAGTATGGTTGGTAACCGTCCTCATCATTGCGACAGGGGGCTGAGCTCCATCAGCCCCCACCCTTCATTGTAAAGAAAAGATTCAATTGCCCCTGGACTAGCAGAGGGATGAGTGGCTCCCTCCTCCACACCCCTTAATGTCATCTCTGGACTATCATTGCAGCTGGAGGCTTCCTTCCACTCATTTCTCACAAACGACTACCTGTGTCTTATTCATGCATTCTATATTACTTCATCACACAAGTGGGGGGACAATGGTATTGGAACCCAGGAAGGCTGGGGGAAGAACGGAATGAACAGCTGGGGTTGTTTCAGGAGCACACCCTGTGAATAGCGTTCAGCTCAAAATTTATGCAGGATTGGACAGAGAGCAGCTGTGGTCTCTGGTTCTATGATACAGTGGTTCTCTAGTACAGTTGCCCATATTCTAGGCAGGACTGATTCTATTTTTAGATACCCAAAAAGGAGGGATTGACTCGGGGAGTCATTCCCAAATTTTGCTTTTGCGCCCCTGGCTGATCGACCAGGGGCACTTATGACAGCACCAAATGGCGCAGTGCAAAAGGACAGGTAACCATGACCATCTTATTACCGTCTTCTTACCAGTTCATGGTATGGTAGACGGTGCAGTATGCCTGGTAACCATCGCTGCTGTCATGCAAAAGCAAAAGCATGCTGCTGTGTAGCGCTGCTGGTCCGCCTCTGTCAGCGGCATCCAGTACACATACGGTGACATACACAAAAGGCAAAATAGGGTCCATTGTTGCCACGCTATGGCGTGTGCCAGGGCATTTCATGGAAAACGTGCTCGAAATGATTGTCTGCCGTTGCTTTCCCGGAGGAAGGAATGACTGGAGACATTTACCCAGAATCCACCGCGCAAATGATTTGTGCAACAGCAGGTACAGGGGTCTCAACAAAAAATTCAAAGAGACAGCCTAGACTCAGTTAACTGTTCGCAAAAAAGTATCATTGCAAGGAATTCACTAACTGTTTCCCATCTCACAGCTTCCACTGTCTCCAGAAGCATCCACCTCGCAGAGGCTGGCGAAGATTAGGCGGCGAAAGAAAAAGACAAGGGACACGATTTTCGATGAATGTGTGGGCTGCTACCTAGCCGAGGCGGACCAGCAGAGGCAGTGGAGGGAGAAAGTCTCTCTGTACCAGCGCTCACACAGCGAATGGGAGGAGAGGTGGCGTGAGGAACACAAGCAGGCGACTCAAGCAATGCTTGTACTAGTGAGGGAGCAAACGGACACGCTCCGGCGACTTGTGTATGTTCTGCAGGACCGCTGCAGGACAGAGACCCCGGCAGTATCTCTGCAACCGCCCTCCCCCGCCACAAAGTCACATACCCCCCTCACCCTAAATAACCAGGAGGATGCCCGCCCTGGGCCGTGAATAATGTCACTGCACCCCAGCAGAGTGCTCAAGTAACCAAAAGCTCTCATACTCTACGTTTGCATAAGTCCTTCCCTTCCGGACTCAAACAAGTCCCAATCCCAGTCCCATCCCATAACTGTGTACTTAAGTAATAAAAATACTTTGCTGTTAAGTACTGTTTCCGTCATGTTTCTTCACTGAAGACTGTGTTTGAATGGGGTGCGTGGGGAAGTGCGTTGCTAATTGCATAGGACAGGCACCTTTCGCAGGGTACAGACACGGGGGCCGGATCAGCAGCGGGTAACACACACAGTGCAGTCAGCAGGCACCGTGGTCGGTATGGGAGGTGGTTTCCAGGTTCTGTGTGGGCGGTGGGGATGTGACTTTTTAGCGGGGGAGGGCGGTTACAGATCTTATACAGCGGTCCTTGTCGTGGACCGCTGAGTCACGCAGCAGAGGAATCTGTATCCGTCCTCCTCCGCCACAAGGCCACATAGCCCCCCGCACACAGAATCCCAAAAAGGAGGGATGGCAGGCTCCATTGAAACAAGCAGTCCGGCAATGCGGACCGCTGTAGGAGCAGGAGCCTGTCATTCCTTGAGTTTAGAGGCGGTCTTTACATCAGCGCACACCCTACCCACCGCAGTTCATGCTCCAGTTTCGACCCTTTAACGAAAAGTCATGAATAAAGAAACCTCTCCTCAGTAACAGTGTGACATGTATTTTATTTTTACACGTGTCTTGGAAGTGGAGGAAACGGGGAGAACGGGGTATTTAACCGAAGAGGAGAGTCAACAGTAACTGGGTAAAGAAACAGGGGCAGGTTCAGCTTCTCTGTAAAGAAACTGAACAGTCACAGGTCACGCTGCTCGCTGCTCGCTGGTATTTAAAGAGTTCCTTGTCGCTGTCCCAGGCGCCTGTATAGGGCTTCATGAGCAAGTGCATTAGCGGGCAGGCTGGGTCACCGAGGATCACTATAGGCAAATGCACATCCACAACAGTTATTTCGTGGTACGGGAAGAAACTACCTTCCAGCAGGCGTCTGAGCAGCCCACAGTTCCTGAGAACACACGCATCAGGAACCTTGCCCGGCCATACGACGTTCATGTTGGTAAAAAGGCCCCTATGGTCCCCCAGTGCTTGCAGCACCATTGAAAAGTAGCCCAATTTCTCAGCAGCTGACTGTGGAAGAGGTGGACGATAAAGTGCGAGGAGGAGAAAACGGCGATGATCGCAGCGGGCTCCATGCTTGCAGTGCTGTGGCGTCCACGCTGTCACTGACCAGAAAAGTGCACGAACAGATTGCCCGCAGGCGCTTTCAGGGAGGGAGGGAGTGAGGGCGTGATTGACGGTTCAATGACGACAGTTACCCAAAACCACCCTCGACACATTTTTTCCCCCAGCAGGCATTGGGGGCTCTACCCAGCATTCCAATGGGCAGCGGGGACTGCGGGAACTGTGGGATAGCTTCCCACAGTGCACCGCTCAAAGTCGACGCCGGCCCGTTAATGTGGACTCAGAAGTTCGAATTAGTGTATTTAGTATGGATACACAAATTCGACTTCATAAGGTCGAATCCACAAATTCGAATTAAGTAGATTCGAAATAGTCCTGTAGTGTAGACAAGGCCTAAGGGAAGTAGTGGGGGCAAAAAACCTACCTCATTTTAAGTCTGAGCTTGATAAGTTTATGGAGTGGGTGGTATGATGAGGTTGCTACGCTGGCAAATAGTCTATCCATTACTGCAGTTAGCAAATACCTCCAATAGCTGGTGATGGGACACTAGATAGGAAGAAAGAACAGGAGTACTGGTGGCACCTTAGAGACTAGCAAATTTATTTGAGCATCAGCTTTCATGGGCTACAGCCCACTTCACCGGATGCCTGCAGTGGAAAATACAGTAGGAAGAGATATATATACACACACACACACACAGAGAACATGAAACAATGGGTGTTACCATACACACTATAAGGAGAGTGATCAGTTAAGGTGAGCTTTTATCAGCAGGAGAGAAAAAGAATTGTTTGTCGTGGTAATGAAAATGGCCCATTTCCAGCAATTGACAAGAAGGTGTGAGGAACTGTAGGGGGACAGGAAATAAGCCCGGGGAAATAGTTTTACTTTGTGTAATAACCCATCCCCTCCCAGTCTTTATTCAAGCGTAATTTAATGGTGTCCAATTTGCGAATTAATTCCAACTCAGCAGTCTCTCATTGGAGTCTGTTTTTGAAGTTTTGTTGTTGTAATATTGTGACTTTTAGGTCTGTAATCAAGTTGCCAGGGAGGTTGAAGTGTTCTCTAACTGTTTTTTGAATGTTATAATTCTTGACATCTGATTTGTGTTCATTTATCCTTTTGCACAGAGACTGTCCGGTTTGGCCAATGTACATGGCAGAGGGGCATTGCTGGCACATGATGGCATATGATATATCACATTGGTAGATGTGCAGGTGAACGAGCCCCTGATGGCATGGCTGATGTGATTAGGTCCTATGATGGTATCTCCTGAATAGATATGTGGACAGAGTTGGCAACGGGCTTTGTTGCAAGGATAGGTTCCTGGGTTAGTGTTTTTGTTCTGTGGTGTGTGGTTGCTGGTGAGTATTTGCTTCAGGTCTGGGGGCTGTCTGTAAGCAAGGACCTGCCTGTCTCTCTGAAGATCTGTGAGAGGCAGGCTAGTCCTCGAATAATATTGGAACCCGTTCCGCTAGGGCACAAGCAGCCTCTGCTGCTTCCTAGAGAAGCATTCCCATTCTAGACGTCTGCAGAGCAGAACCTTGGGTTGCCATAAATATCTTTTCCAAACACTACTTGGTGGAAGCATCCAGAGCAGATGCTTCCTTTGCAGACCTGTATTGCAAACTCTTTTTAGATAGACTCTGAGAACCCAGCTTCTTATTTTAGATCTGTGTTTGTAAGTCGACAAGAGTGGAATATACATATGGACAAGTACTTGAAGAGAGAAATTACTTACTTGGAGAGTAGTTGGAGTTTGTCAAGATGTATTGTCCATATGTGTATTCCATGACTTGTCCTCCTTCCCTCTCACTTTAGAGTCCTGTTACGTACGTGGATGCTATGGTGGAGAAGGAGCTGAGTGGCAGTTGGATCCATGCTGCCCTTTATAGCTTTAATACAGGAGCAGGAGGGCAACCAGAGCACACATGTGGCCCAAACAAACAACGCTGGCCAAAACACCCCAATCTCAAGCACATCGGGTGCATGCACACCAGGAGTGGAATATACAGATAGACAACAACTCTCAAACTATAGTTACTGTACAAGTAAGTAACTTTTCTATAAAATGTTAATGATGGTTTTAAGGCTGGACTAGCTGGGGATTTGTGTGGTGGTTGAAGTATGCTGGCAGAACTGTGCAGAGTACAGCACAAGTCTACAATATTTGGATGTGAACAGCACTCATGAGAATCTGTTTCACTGGGAAATTGTGAATATTTGCACATAGGTCTCAGTCTATTTTTGTATATGTTCTCTAAGAAAATGTCAATTCCCCTGTGGTAGGATTTTGCTTCCCTTCAGTGATTATAAAGAAGATGCAGGGGAAGAGGCCCTTCACAAGTCTGAAATGCAGAGCATGTTCTGACACCTGAGATCACACAGGAAAGAAGCACAAAGTAAACCATTGCTTAGGCAGGCTCCTGTCACTGTTAAAGTTTCTGTGGTAAATAATTTCCACTACGATAGTGGAGCAGACAGAAAAAATAGCATTAAAGAAAAGAAACTTCAAGCCAGAGTTTGAGGTAAAATTTGCTTACCAGGGAAGCAGGGTGAATTGCATGATATTGTTGCATTCCATTAAAGTATTTCAGTGCAAGGGTAGGTCATAAGGGTCCCAGTCTCCTAGTCCCTACAGAACATTAATAATCTCTAGCTGTATTACATTTTGAAAAAACTGTGCTAATAAAATATTATGGTTGGGAAGTCAAGCACTGCAATTAAGAAATGCTAGAATTAAGGTTGCCTGTGCAACCTTAATTTTGTCCCTTTGTGCATACATTGTGTGTAACTGTCTTTAATTACGTGATCACCTACTATATTTCCACAGGTTCCCTGCCTCATTCAGTACACAGGATACATGGTGATCTGGGAATGAATCGGGATTGTGCAGTTCAGGAGAGCCCCTGCCTCGTTTGTTGAGGAAGTAGGAATGTGTGTAGTGACAGCGAATGAAACGGGATTGCAGGTAGGTCTCATTGTTTAATGCAGTTGGTTGCAGCCCTGAAAAATTGGATTCTAACCCGGCCTCTGCCACAGAATTCCTGTGTGATGCTAAGCAAGTAACTGAAACCAAACTTTTCATAGGTGGCCACCAATTGTGTGTTCCTCATTTTTTGGGTGCCCAGTGTAAGACTCCAGAGGGGCCTGTCTTGCAGAGGCGATGAGCACTCAGTGCTCATGACTGTTACTGAAGCTGATGGGGACTGTGCTTTGAACATATAAAATGGTAAAAAAATGCTAAGTATTCTGAAAAAAAGTCATAGACGTCTTTAGTTGGGCACCCAAAATTAGTGTCCATTTTTGACTATTTCGACCTTAATCTCCCTTTGCCTCATACCCCATCTATAAAATGGGAATAATAATACCACTTTGCCTCTCAAGGGTGTTGCAAAGATCAATTCATTAATATTTCTGACGCATTCTGATACTGTGGCAAGAGAACCATAACTTCCAGGAGAAAATTAATACTATTATATTCATCATGATCATCATCGGTGATCCCTTGATTTGAGGATGAGCTCTACCATGAATTTCCATATAGGTCCTGAGATGACTCAGGAGTCCTACCCTGGAACCACAGATCCTCCCGCAGTAGGTACAGACATTTCCTGGCAGGCCAGTTGGCTGCTGGGAGAATGTTCTTTCTTTTTTCTTCCCTCTCTCTCTCTTTCCAGCTTCAAGGACAAGGCGCTTCTTCTCAAAGCAGGCCAGGGCCGGCTTTAGGCCTATTCCACCAATTCCCCCGAATCGGGCCCCGCGCCTAAGAGGGCCCTGCACCCTCTGCCTTCTCTGGCTAGAGGCACCTTTTGAATTTTTACTCACCTGGCGGCGCTCTGGGTCTTCGGCGGCACTTCGGCGGTGGGTTCTTCGCTCGCTTGGGACTTCGGCGGCGGGTCCTTCGCTCGCTCTGGGTCTTCGGCGGCACTTCGGCGGGTCCTTCAGTGCCACTGAAGACCTGGAGCGAGTGAAGGACCCGCCGCCGAAGTGCCGCCGAAGACTTGGAGCACCGCCCAGTGAGTACAAGCCCCACGTGTTTTTTTTACGTTTTTTTTTTAAGTCGTCCCTGCCAGGGCCCTGTCGAAACTGTTCGAATTGGGCCCCGCACTTCCTAAAGCCGGCCCTGAAGCAGGCCATTGCCTGATGGAGGATGTGGCACCATTGGGATTGGTTGGTGGCTTGCTCCTCCCAGCTTGTGTTGTCCACATCAGTTTTCTTGAGATACGTTTTCAGTGTGTCTTTGTAGTGTTTCCTCTGACCGCCACGGGATCTCTGACCATGGGTGATCTGAGAGTAGAGGACTTGTTTTGGGAGGCGAGAGTCCGGCATCCGCACACAAAGTCCAGCCCAGCAGAGTTGGTGCATGAGGATCATTGCTTCCATGCTGATGATATTGGCTTCAGTGAGGATGCTGGCATTAGTGTAGCGATCTTCCCAATTGATGCGAAGGATCTTCCAGAGGCATTGTTGGTGGTACCTCTCCAGACTCTTGAGGTGCTGTTGATAGATCACCCAGGTTTCTCATCCATAGAGGAGTGTAGGAATAACAATCGTCTTATAGACCTGGGTCTTGGTGTCCTTGCCATAGATAACAGTCCGTGAAAACACATTGGAGCAATTTCCCAAAGGAAGCACTTGCACACTGGATCCTGTGCTGGATCTCACTGTCAATTTTTGCTTTTTGAGAGAGTTGGCTACCAAGGTAGCAAAAGTGCTCGACTGTCTCAAAGTCTGTCCCTTGATAGTGACTTGTGGTGGGTCACGTGCAAGGTCTGAAGCAGGCTGATAGAGCACTTTAGTCTTCTCAATATTGAGTAAGAGGCCTAGGTTTTGGTAAACTTGTGTAAAAAAATCCAGTGTGGACTGAAGGTCATTCTCAGTGTGCAAAGCATGGCACAGTCATCAACATACTGAAGATCACTAATGGATGCCCTGAGGACTTTAGAGTTCGATCAGAGACATTGAAGATTAAAACATTGCCCATCCATTCTGTATTGAATGTCAAATCCTTTGGGGAGGAGGTCTTTAAGGAGGACCAAAATGACTGCTAAATAGATGGAGAACGGGGTTGGGGCAATAACGCATCCATGCTTAACCCCAGTTTTGAAGATGAAAGGGTCCGTCTCAAGACCATTACAGAGAACTGTGGCAGTCATCTGATCATGAAGAAACCTTAGGACCTTAATAAATTTTGGAGGGCAGTCATTTTGGAGGCCAGCACCTTCAACAGAGCTTTGCGATTGACTGAGTCAAAGACCTTTGTCAAATCGATGAAGGCCATGTACAGATCCTGATTTTGCTCACGAGACTTTTTCTAGATTTGGCGGGCAACAAAGATCATGTCCGTCTCATGGGATGGTCTAAAACCGCACTGAAATTCTGCAATATTTCCTCAGCAAGGGGAAGTAATCAGTTTAAGAGGATACGGGCAAGAATTTTCCCTGCTGTAGATAACAAGGCAATGCCTCAATAATTTCCACACTCTGATTGATCTCCTTTCTTAAAGATTGTAACATTGTTGGCATTTCTCACATCTTCTGGAATCTTCTCGTTATATCAGATATGAAGAAAAAGTTTGTGGAGCTTCCTTACCAGTTGTTCATCTCCAAACTTGTAGGCTTCAGCTGGTATGTCATCTGGTCCTTCTGCCTTGTTGTTCTTGGTATGCATAATGGCTCATGTTACTTCTTCAAGGGCAGGGAGGTCAGCTAGAGATTCTCTTTCATGTTATTGAGGTATAGATTCTATAGTGGCATCAGAGACAGTTGATTCAGGAGTAACTCAAAATGCTCCGTCCATCTGGCTTTGATGGCTTCGCTGTCCTTAAAAAAAAATATGTTGACCCATCTTGGGCTCGGAGTGGTGTGGGACCATGGGAGCATCGACCATAAATGGCCCTTATTGCCTGAAAAAAAGCTCCTGATGTCATGTTTATCAGCATAAAGCTCAATCTCCTTGGTCTTTTCTCGCCACCACTTATTTTTGATGTCACGGATTTTTCTTTGAGTTGCTTGTATGACTCTTTCTTCTGCTGGTGTAATATGTTGTTTGCCATGTGCGATGAGCTTTTTTTTTCTGGTCGAGCAGGCCCTGAATCTCAGCATCGTTCTCATCATTCTCACCAAACCAGTCCTGGTGATGGTGGGTGAAATAGCCAATGGACTCAGCACATGCTGAGACAATGGCAGTCTTTAATCCCTTCCTGCTTGGTTGCTTTCTGGGATGGCGCATGTGAAGTCCTGTCACCTATATCCCTGTGATGGGATGGAGCATGCTCAGTGCTGTGGGGGTTTAGCAGTGGAGCTCTAACAAGTCTCTACTGAAACTGAGTGAAGTGCAATTTGTTAAAGGCTCATAACTTGACCAAATTTGGGTGGCTTTTCATTGGAACTGCTAAAGCCATTCCCTGATACCAGGGTGATTTCTCCCACCCTGCAATGTCAAATTGAAGTCCCTGCTCCAAAGCCTGGAGGTGTAGAGCAGTGGTTCTTAACCTGGGGTGCATGCACCCCTTGGGGGTGCGAGATGCCCTTTCTGGGGGTGCGAGACATGCCAGATTTTTTTAGAAGGTAAATCGTCGAAAACACAAATTAAGCACAGGCACATAAGTATAACTACTTTGTTTCATCACACCTATGTATTTATTAACATTATACATTTTTTAATGATTACTGTAATATACAAACAAAAAATATATCTAGGTTTAAAGAACTGATGTTTTGCTGAAACTTTCAAAAAAAATTCAGCCTGAGGCAGACACACGGCAGGAAATTTCAGCATGAACAGTTAAATCTGGCAAAGTTATAAGCAACTGAAAACAGAGTCTTATACTTAACGTTGCTTCACACTTTCCATTATAGATGTCACTAGCTGTGTCACCTATAATACAGCACTTTTTATCCATGCATCTCAAAGCATGTGGTCAGTTAGCCAGATTTTCAAAGACCCCAAAATATCTCTGAAAATCTGGTCCAGTATCATTATCCTCATTTTAGGGCTGGGGAAACTGAGGCATGGGGAGATTAATGTGACTTGCCAAGGTCACCCAGCAGGCTAGTAGTAGAACCAGGAACAGAACAGACCTCAGATCTCCTGAGTGCAAGTCTAGTAGCAGAGCCAGTGGACAACACTGCATCCCACTGAGGAAGAGATGCTTTTGGTCACTATAAGAATGGATCAGGAGTTTCTAAACTTTCTCTTCCTCTTAATCAGTTTACTGGCAGGAAACCCACTGGAATTTGTCTGTCTGTGTGTGTGTTCACACACACACATATATATAATAGGTAAAGTAGAAAAATTCGGTGTGAATTTAAAGTGGTTCAATTTCCATCTCTTCCATGCGCCCCCTTCTTGGCTCTTGCCATTAAAAATCATCATGTAGCTGAACTCCTCACAAGAGGGGAGGTTCTGCTACTCCCCTCTTGGCAGTTCCTCAAAACCTGGCAGTTCCTCAAAAACTTGGCAGTTCCCCAAACCTGGACAGCTCAGCAAATCTGCATGAGAACAGTTGCAGCCACCCAGGGGTGACAATAACTTACAGGACTTACTGGTACTGCTGGAGTCCTGAGGGGGGCGTGGCCTCAACCGGAAGAGGCGGGGCCTCTCAAGATTTAAAGGCCCTGGGGCACCGGCTGTGGCTGGGAGACCCAGGGCCTTTAAATCAACCAGGGGCTCCCAGCTGCAGAGGTGGCTGGGAGCCCCTGGGGCTCCGGGGCAAATTAAAGGGCGTGGGGCTCCGGCCGCCACAGAGCCCCAGGCCCTTTAAATCCCCACTGCAGCTCTGTCAGCCAGAGCTGCGGGTGGGATTTAAAGGGCTCGGGGCTCCCCGCAGCCACGGGAGCTCCGGGCCTTTTCAATCCCCACCCGGGCCTGGCTGCCGGGTTGGGGCCAGGATTTAAAGGGCCTGGAGCTCCCGCCGCTGCAGGGAGTTCCGAGCCCTTTAAATCCTGACCCCTGCCCAGCCGCCGGAGCTGCGGGCGGGATTCAAAGGGCTCTGGGCTCCCCGCTGCGGCAGGGAGCTCCAAGCCCTTTAAATCCCCGCCGCAGAAGCTGGTGCAATCCAGCACGGTGTACTGGCTCTTGCTAGTACGCCGTACCGAACCGTACCGGCTTACTTTCACCTCTGCAGCCACCACTCACCAAGTACTGCTAAGAGGCATAAGTACTTCCTTTTTTAAATGCCTGAGAGCTCTTCCGCTGCTTCCCCTCAAGATTGTTGATGTAACCTTAGCTTGTGACTTCTTTCAACCTGAACATCTATGGATGTTTAATGTTTTGAATTGCACTCAGCAGCCTTACCTATAAATTAAGACAGATTTTGTGGGGCAGTTATTTCCTTGTTGTACATAAGATGCTGGGCTTGCTGTACAGTTGAGACTTGAAACTTTATAGTTGTATCGTCAGCCTGCTAGTTAACGAATTGAGAGTGGCAGTGGCAGTAATGAATTGTAGGAGATGCAGGCTACCAGCATATGACCAGTGCCCTCCAACTCTATTTCCCACTTGACATGACACTGTGCGAATGCAAACGGAACAGTTTTACTGTGGGCACAAATTCTATTGAGCCAGTCTCAGTGCTGCCAATTCCCATGATTTTGTCATGCATCTCATGATAATTGTTTTCCTTAAAGCCCCAGCTCCTGGAGTCAAGTGGAGATGTGATGATTTCAGCCTTCATCCTAAAGAAAAAGTAAGTTTCTAGCCCTCATGGCTGTGGAGAAAGCTTCAAAATGTGACCCCAGTGCACCCTAAGGGCTCAAAAAGCCAAAGGCAAATAAAGAACATCAACTCTATTATTTTTACATAATCTCGTGATTTTAAAGCCAATCTAATGATTTCTGGTGAGCCTGACTCATGAGTTTTGAACATTTGGGGCTGGCAGTACTGCAGTCTATTGAACTGATTCTGGCATTATCAATCCTCAGACATGGAGCCCTATCCTGTGCTGAGTGCCCTGGCCTCCCATTGGCTACAGTGGGAGCTGAGGTTGCACCACAACTCCTGCGTTCAGGTCCTGATCCAGCAGAGCCCCCTTTCCCTGGGGAAGGCAGTTCAGCCACCACATGCCAAAGAGTTTTTTCGCTCACACAAGAGCTGAGTGCCCAACAACAGAGAGAGAACTAGAGTGAAGGGCGTACATGGAAGATGGCTGCTCCACTGACAGGTGAGGGGAAACGCCAATTGACTATTTCCCTCTTTTATGCTTTAATAAGACTTTCTTGCCATGTGAATTTTCAGAGCTGCCATGCTAAATGCATCAGGGCTCAGCTTACTTGTACTACTGAAAAATAATTGTGCTTTTGAAATCCTAAATACCCTACTGCAGAACAGCTCTCCTGTCCTGAGTGTTTTCAAGCACAACTCAGCCTGGTTGCTAGCACATAGGCATTAATTGATTAGCCTGGGTGCATGGACTTCTCAAAGGAAGTACAAAAGCTTGAGAGAGATGACAGACACTTCCTGAGTTTGGATACATTAGCTCATATATAAATGAGGCTGCTCTTAGACTCCGTCCTCTTCTGTCCGTGCTCTCCCTCCTCTGCGCTTGTCATGGCAGGTGAAATAGTTTATGCTGATTTAAACATTTTGGGAGCCTCTTCCAACCCATTGCATCCACCTCGGCACCTCAGTAAGTCTTTAATTTCTTAGTTTTGTACTAGTATGAGCTCTCTTTTTGATTACAAAAATGCAGTCCTAATGTACTACTTTATTATTTGAATTGTAGCACAGCTAGAGATCAGAAAGAAGGTCTTTAGAACCAAGGAGCAGCTCTATATGCTATGTTCATAGAATGGGACTTCTGAGAATGTGAAATTCCCTACAGTTGTCAGAACTGGATATGGAATTTCTTTAAAGCATTATTATAGTGTGAATTATGTCAGTATTAAAACAGCCACCACACTACAAGAGTAGCCGCTGTCAGCCGATATATACACACAATTACAAGTGCAATACAATGCATGATTGTATGCCAACTTACATACATATTTGGAGGATTGAAGTAAACTAGTGAATCTATAATTTACTATAGTGGGATAAGTCAGAGGGGTAAGGAGCAGGGCATTGGTCAAGTCTTGGGAAGAGTGAACAGAGCAGAAGGAACCTGGGAGGCTCCAGGAACAGGGAGGATTTCATTGTCTCATTAGAGAGGATTAGAAGAAAAGAGGTGAGGAGATATTTAGGTAACTGTGTCATGGAGCCTGTATCACTAATAGGAGCAGAGTGAAGAAAAGGATTTAGTAGCCTCTGGTTAAAGACCAAATGTTTATTTGAGGAGGTTAGGAATTGGGGCTGGAGAAAAAGGGAAATTTGGCTACCAGAGAAAATTACAGGCAACCAAGGGATTTTACACAGGATTCAGAAATGGGAACACGTTCCCACCTTCTCATCTACTCTGAGTGCAGAAGAGGAGTAGACATGTCTCCCACCAAATGAATTTTCAAAAGTTGTAACTTAAAGGAGACTCTCACGGAGGAACATAGTAGCAAGGATGGGAGGAGAGAGGGAAAATGAATATCAGAATAATGAAGAAATAAGGAACCAAGCTAAATGTTAACTTAAGGCAGGGGGTTCTCAAGCTTTCCATACTGTAACTCCATGTTACTACAAGTTTTAGGGCACCCATCCATGTATCCAAAAAGAAAGGGAGTGTGGTCACGGCCCCCTGAAACCTGTTTATGCCCCAGTGAGGCTAAGAATCCTTGACTTCAAAGGATGTAAAATGTAAGCATAAAAATTATGGAGCAATTTTTAAAGGATTTGCCAGACAATTAGTATTATTTGAAATTTTAAAATCTTGATGCTCTTTTAGAACTGATAAAATAGTGTAGATGTTAAATATCTCTTTTCATGGTAGTACAGTGGAGTGATAACCCAATAAGGCTGTGCCAATTAGCCTTTTAACAGGAGTAGTTTTAGTTTTAAGAAATGATTTCAAAGTGGCAGTGAACAAAATACAAATTAAAATTGATAT
Source organism: Mauremys reevesii (assembly GCF_016161935.1). Classification (NCBI taxonomy): domain Eukaryota; kingdom Metazoa; phylum Chordata; order Testudines; family Geoemydidae; genus Mauremys; species Mauremys reevesii. The sequence goes on from NW_024100873.1 coordinate 289,244, forward strand.
TTGAGTTTTACCTGTTGGTTTGGCAAATGTAGGTCCATTACTTAACAGGAAAAGACAGCAAATAAAGGATGACACACAGAAAGTTGTGGTGTTTAATGCCTTCTTTTGCTTCTGTCTTCACTAAAAAGATTAATTTGGAGCACATGCTTAAGACAATATTAACAATAAAGGGGAAAGTGTCTTGGGCCAGAATATGGAAGGAACAGGTTAAAGAATGTTTAGATAAGATAGATGCGTTCAAGTCAGCAGGGCCTGATTAAATTCACAAGACAGTATTTAAGGAAATAGCCGAAGCAATATCAGAACCATTAACTGTCTTTGAGAACTCATGAAGGATGGGAAAGGTCCCAGAGGACTGGAGAAAGCAAAACACAGTACTCTTCTTCGAAAAAAGGAAAAAGGAAGACCCAGGAAATTACAGACCAGTCAATCTAACTTCGATACCTGGAAAGATAGTGGAACAAATTATCAAACAATCAGTTTGTTCAGATCTAGAGAATAATAAGGTGGTAAGTAGTAGCCAACACAGATACGTCATGCACAAATGATACAAAACCAATCTAACTTCCTTCTTTGACAAGGTAACTGGCCTAGTGGATGGAGGGAAGCAGTAGACATGATATATCTGGATTTTAGCAAGGCTTTTGACACAGTCCTCCATGACAGTCATATAAGCAAACAAGGAAAATGTGGCCTAGATGAATTTACTATAAGATGAGTGTACAACTGGTTCAAAGACCATACTCGGAGCGTAGTTAACAATGCTTCACTTTCAAACTGAGAGATTGTATCAAGTGGAGTTCCACAGGTGGCTTTCCTGTGTCCAATACTATTCAATATTTTCATTAATGACTTAGATGACGGAGTGGAGACTACACTAGTAAAATTTGTGAATGACAGTTTCCAGCTAGGAGTGGTGCCAGTATTTTAAAGGCCAGGATTAGAATTCAAAACAACCTTGATAAATGGAGAATTGGTCTGAAATCAACAATATGAATTTCAATAAAGACACGTGCAAAGTACTACACGTAGGAAGGAAAAATCAAATGCATACCTCCAAAATGGCAAATAGCTGGCTGGGCACTAGTACTGCAGAAAAGGATTTGGCGGTTATAGTGGATCACACACTGAACATGAGTTCATTAGCAAAAAAAGGCTAATGTCATTCTGGTTTGTAGTAACAGGAGTGGCGTATGTACAGACTTGTCTTCTTGGAAACTTTACAGGCCCCTGTAACTAGGGTGTGACTCTACAGAACACCAGCTTGCCACACACTAATGTCAGGTCTGGATTCAGTTTGTCTGTTCTGAAAGTTCTGGCGTGTGGTGCTTCCAAACACCTGTCAGGGATGGGCTAGGACCTGATATACCTAATCCTGCCTCAGCACAGCTGATAGACTAGATGGTTTGTTGAGGTCCCTTCCATCCTTACACTCCTGTGATAAACACACATTAATACCACCTCCAATTATCAAAAAAATAAAATTAAGGGGGTGCATTACCTTCTTTCAGAGCTCTTTTGCAACAAATCTGACTTTCTGAACTTTTTGTTTTGTGTTTTTGCCTTGCATATTCCTTTCCATATTGCAATTGAATTAATACAATAACAATTATAAATATCTACTTCTGAGCTTAATGTTTTCTTCAAATAGTTGGTGTTAAAGATAAAATGAGACCCCTGAAGTCTGATACTGATAATGCAATGCTTTTTGGCACACAAGTTCAGAAGACACTCTGTTACCAGTATAGGAGTTGTTCCCACAGAGGATTTTAAGAGTTATGATGACACAGTGTTTCAGACATAGCGTTACTGTGGCAGAGGGCAGAGGGCTTTCAGCAAAGGATTCACAGGACATGCCTCTTACATGAAGAAACTGGCACATTCAACAGTCACACAATTCTCACTTGTGTAATGTTTTTCTACCATAATATTGGAGAGGTACCTACACCTTAATGCAGGGCCGCCTTTGCCTTACCTGTCCTGACAGGCTCTCTATGTTGGGTCACAAGGGGAGCTGATGGGTTGGGATACAGATACAATCCAATTTCTTCCCTTACAGAAGGGTGGGGGAGGTCTCCAAGGGGATGCCGACAATAGCACTGGGCTGTGGGATGGCATCCTGAAACAGCTGTATGGTGTGTGACGTAGTAGGAAATTGTGAGTATTGCTGAGGAAGAAGGGGGATATTTGGTGATCAGGGTAGGAGGCATCTCTTCCCCTGTCATTGCTCCACATGTACGAAGCTCAGGCTGGCTGCTTTATTTTTAAACTGCATTTAAAAATTCAGCCACTTGACAAAGTATAATTAGAAGTTAATGTGGACATAAAGACAATGAGACATAGACACCGTTATATGGTTAAATGTGGAGACTGTGACTTTATTTAAAACTATTACCTAACTAGGGTAACTACCCAAACTACCCAGAAAGGTCGTCCCAGTGTGGATCTCAGTTGGCACGAATGGCCGTGGTGTACCACAGACTAGAGGGTAAATGTGACAGTCATGCCCCCTCTCCACCCTCACGCTGACTGTAAGCCAGAGTCCTACCCCTTCCTCCATGCTAGAGACAGGAGAGACAAGATGAGGGGAGCCACAAGCTGCATGAGACACAGGGTATGTCTGCGGTTTGAGCTGGGGGTGAGATACCCAGCTTGAGGAGACAAACCCTGTGCTAGTTCTGACCGAGCTAGTGTGCTAAAACTAGAGGGTATTTTAAAAAATAGTGTGTCCAGCTCATGCAGTAGGACGGGCACATCATCCCGAGTACATCAGTACAAACCCAGCCGAGACTACAGGCACCTTCTCGGAGTGGCTAACACCTCCCCTGCCAGCCACGCTGCTGCAGCTACCTTCTATTTTTAGGGCACTAGCTCAGTCAGAGTTAGCAGCAGCGGTATGTCTCCTCGAGCTGGGAATTGCTCCCCCAGCTCAAAGCGCAGGCAAAACCCCTCACCAGGCAATACTGTGCTCAGGACCATGGCCCAGGCAGCCATTGGGTTATGGGAACATCAGAACAATCCCTTTCTAATCTACAACCACATGGGAACCTGTCAAAGTTGGAACAATTATAATCTAAACCCAGACCAGCTCGATGCTGAATGGAAAGTGGGAAAAACCCACACAGCAGTTTGCCAATTCTGCCATCTGGCAAATATCCTTTCCAGCCTCCAAACTGGTGATCAGCTGAACCCCCCGCATCACCAGCAATCCACCAGCTGTATTAAAGGTGCAACAGGGATCACACAATAGTTACCCCACATCGGTAACTCGAAGCGCAGTCGGGTAGTTTAGACACTGGTTTTCTAGCAACAAAGGACAGGTCTGTGTTCTATGCAACATGCATCTGGCAGGACTTAGCTAACCGGAGTCCTTCACCACTCCTGGAGCTGGATGCTGAATTTCTTTAATGTCCTGTGGGGCACTTTACGTCAGTGTAAATACAAACTGTCTCAGACAATGTCATAGTTAGTGACAGGCTCTACATGCAAATACAAGGGCCAGGCTGTTATATTTTGATGATCCTCTTTTCTTTCAAATTCCTCAAGCCCTATCTCTGCTGTGACGCCTACAAAAAAATCAGGCAACCGATGATGCCTAAGTTGAGTGATAGTTTGGGGTAAACGATTTAACTTTACCAAAGGAGGAAACAAATTTTGCATTACTTTATTTATTTGTTTGTTTATTTAGATTTAAAATAACAAAGATTCCTACCCAAGGCTCCAGGTATCCTAACATAATTATACAATTAAATTCACCATCAAATTGTGCACAGAGCTAATCTCTGTAATGTCTGATCTTATTACTGTTACCCTCAGGCTCTCTCCCATTGTGTCCTGTACTCAGTGAGAGCGTCCCTGGCATGAGAAGATTATGATACAGTCTCTTAGGGCAGGTCTATGCTTAGAACGCTGCAGTGGTGCAACTGCCGCAAAGCCACTGTAGCGCTTCAGTGCAGATGCTGCCTATGCTGACGGGAGGGCTCCTCCCATCGGTGTACGTGCTCCACCTCCCCGAGAGGCAGTAGCTATGTCAGTGGCAGAAAGCCCTGCCAGCAGCACAGCACTGTCTGTACCAGGGGTTAGGCTGGTGTAACTGCATCACTCGGGGTGTGGATTATTCACACCACTGAGCGACATAGTTATACCAACCCAATTTCCTAATGTAGATCTGGCCTTAGTAAGAGATCAGGTGACTGCTCCAGACTGGAACCTTTGGGTGCAACCACAATAAAATAGATCATATATTTCATAAACCTGTTCGGAGGATGCAAATGAGCTATTGCAGTTACAATATATACTATAGTAGGGCAAGTCAAATGGTGAGAGCCAGTAAATGTGGTGAGTCTTGAGAGGAATGACCAGGCAGAAGGGATCTGGCAGGACTTCGTTGTTCTATTAGGAGAGGTGTGGGGGTCTCACAGTCCAAGAAGAAATGATGGGATTTGAAAATCATTCGGGAGCCAATTCAGTGCAGAGGGTTGTGAAGTCCGTGCCACTGGATGGGCGAAGTGTAGAGAGGGACGGGCCTACTAGTGTCTGTGCAGACAAGAATAAAGTCCCGTATCTGAGGAATACAGGAAATGGGGCTGGAGAAAAGGAGGAAATGCAGGAAACCTGGTCCAGGGGGAATGATGAAGGCACAAAGGGATATCGTCGCCTAGGCTCTGAAATGGACAGGATGCCAGGGGCATTTCCAAGGCTAGGGATGAGGTGTTCACGTTTCCTGAGGGCAGAGAGAAGCTATAAGACTTGGTATTTGTGGATCAGTCAGAGTTTGGGAAGTTGTGACTTAGAACAGACAGGAGGGAACCCGTGGTAAGTATGAGAGGAGATTGGGGGTGAGCAGTGAATATGCATCAGTATTTCTAAAATAACGAGGAAACAAGAAATCATGAATTAAATTTTAACAAAGGATGGACACTTTTTTTGGTAAAGAAGTCCCTTGAAAATGACTGGTTGTATTTGAAATGTAATTATACACGTTATTTTACAAAACTGATATCTTTAGAGTGTATTTTCTATAGCAGTAGTCTCCAAACTTTTTTGATCGTGCACCCCTATCAGTAAAAAAATTTTGAGCACACACCCCCTGCTGTGCCGAAGCAAAAAAAAAAAAGCCGCTCGGACTCCCACCCAAACTGCCGAAGCAAAAAAAAAAAAAAAAGCGCTCCTCCTGCCACGCACCCCAAATGATCCTCTTGTGCACCCCATGGGGTGTGCGCACCGCACTTTGGGGACCACTGTTCTATAGGTATAATGACATTGCTGAGATAAGGAAAGAAATTTTCGATGATTATGTTGTCAGCCTCTATTTTTATTCTATTAACATTGCAGTTGCTAAATAAATATTAATATCCCAACTATGATGTCACATAGGGCATATGGAACACGTTAACGTTGTACTGTAATTGGCCAAGCTGGCAAGGCCTTACACTCAGCTGGATGACATTTCTCTGACTGTCTCTTTGTAACACGATAACTGTAGAGTGCCATTGTCACGCTGCCTGGTAAGGGACACAGCTCAGCCCAGCCTGCCAAACTACAGGGCAACCACCCCAGCCTGGTGGTACAGTCTATATTTAGATTTAACCAATCCAGTGACAAGTGTGTGCTTCCAAATTACTATACTGGTGATTATGAAGCCACAGACAGTCCCTTTAGGCTCTCCAGCCCCTGTTTACCACCCAGGCAAACTAGACTTTATAATAAAAGATTATTAAAACAACAAAAACACATATATTGGGGTTTCCAATCCCAAAGGATCAGTCACTTACCCCAGGTAACAGGATGCTCAAGATGTTACCAAAATCCAGTGCTGGTAGCCAGTCCTTAGTAAACTAACTAATGATTTATTAATAAAAAAAGAAAAGAAGAGAGCTGGTAAAAGTTAAAGCAGATAAGATACATTACTGTTGCATTAGAATATGAGTCCAGTTGTTGACAGAGGTATAACGTCAGCTAACCCTGTGTCAGTCTCTTAGAGGCCTTTCATGAATCTTTCAGGGCATCCCGCTGGGGATCTCAGTCCAATAGCTGAAGCTCCCCCTGTGCCAGAGCTCAGCAGATCAGAGATCGCAGGGCCATGCCCAAGGGCCAGTATTTATCGCTCTCAGGCAGGCTGACAGGCCTTTTCACAGAAACGGTCCCAGCAGGGGCTTTCCTCTGATGACGAATAGGCAACGCAGACAGTTTGTGAACCACCATTGTTAAACCAACGACCCTTGCTTTGAAGTTAACCCCGGTCATGAGGGGAGAATGGGGGACCTGGAGTGGGGAGAAGGGAGGAATGAGGGGAACACAGAACTGCTGACATGGGGGGAAATGGGGGACCCTGGTGTGGAAGGGGGTCAGCATGGGGGAAAGAAAAGAGGACACTGTTATGGGAGATGGGGAATGGAGGGCACAGATCTCCTGGCAGGGGGAGATTGAGGGAGTTGCAGGGAATCCCTGCAGTACAGGGAGGTGAAGGGGTCACCCAGGGAGCTTTTGTGGGGAATGGAGGGATGGAAGGAGCCCCTGGCATGTGCAATGAGCTCGGCCAACAGATAGTACAAAGTGTGCGAGCCTCTGGTTATATTCAACTGTTCTAGATCACTAGGCAAATGTGTAACTAGTTGGTATTGATCAGTGACTCTGACTTCCTTGATATTGTTGCTGTTTAGCCAAGCGTTAGGAGACTTTGGGTCTAGCAGGTCAGTTTCCCATTGGAGGTGAAATTAGTGATCCGGTCTAAAGCTGGAGCTTGTTTATATACAAATCTCTTGGCTGTCCTTGAACAGAGGTGTAACAGACTGAACATGGGTAACTCCTTTCTGCAGAAAGGGGGAAAGGACTTAGAGGTCTGCAAGGCTGGGTGGGCTCAGCGAGCTGCTCTGGGCGTTGTGACCTGCTGCACAGGATTGCCCCCCCCCTCACCCCACCTTGGTCATGATGACAGGGGGTGACCAGGCAGTGGCACTACGAGCCTGTGCGCCAGGTCACAATGCCACTCACACAAGTTTGGCCCAGCTGCCTCCCCGCCCCCCGTCAGGGAAGCCAGGCCAAACCTGAGCAGCACTGTGACCCCCGGAAGTCACAACACCCAGAGTGGGGAGCCAAGCCCAGCCAGCCCCAGGACAGAAGCCACGGACGCTGCTGCTCTGGTAGGTACGGTTTGCTGTTTAGTACTTGGTACACAAATGTGTATATTATGTGTTGTGGGTAAGAGATGTAGTAAGGCAGGTGTTTATTGAACTAATGCTATTTACGGTGTCATGACAGGCCATCGAGATTTACAAATGTGTCCTGACCCCAGAAAGGTTAAGAACCACTCTCCTGAGGGGGCTGACACACAGACTCGCCCTATAACATGGTCAAATGCCCAGCATTGTAAGTGGGATAGAACTGTGTTGTTAAATAATTGACAGTGGGATTTGTTAGTATTTTGCAGTATTTTGCTCTGTTTCGGCACAGGGCTGCCCTCAAAGTGATGTGGCCCTTAACTGACAAGTTTAAAACTATTCCTGGTATTATGTGAGGAGGAACACAAATGCCCATTGGCGGGTGCTGCACGGGCTCCACAGGACAGCAGGTGGCCATTATTATTTCTTGCACTACGTGCAGAGGATATTTCACTAAACCCCGACTCTTCCAGATCACACTCAGTGTCCCCGCTGGCATCGACTCGCTGCAGGGCTTGGAGCAGCTGGGATCCTCATCCTGCTGGGAGCTGTGATAGCCATGGGCGTTTGGGGTAAGCAGTTCCAAATTAATTTGTGCAAAATGCAGCAGCCTGAAATTTCCTCTCCCCCCCCATACTTCTGATTCCAACGTTCTTGTGAATAATGTCCTGGACACTTCGTTATCACCACAAGGAGAACAATATCACAAGAACAAGGTTGAGCCCCCTGTGATTCAGCTCTCACAACGTCACTGTTCAGTGTGCACAGGGAAAAGTGGAAGACACCTTATAATGTGTAATAAATGCAATTTTCTCTTTCTCTGTCGTGTTCTATCTCTCTGGCCCAGTTCTGAATTTGATAGCGACAGTAGGTAATGATTTGTTGTTGCACACACCCTCATTCCCAGTTTGCTGAGCCCTATGTAGTAGTCGCTATTCATGCTTATGCTGTTCTGAAGTTTTTCAGCCCAAAGGATCTCTGAATTCACTGGAGAACAATAGTACCTGGGAGACACTCATCCATCAATCCAACTGCAGCACTGGCCTAAAAGATTTCCATTTCCACTTGAAACAATTTGTGTGTGAATCATCTCACAGCAACTCAACAGGTAACCTCAGCTCCTTCTCTCTCAGCAGCTTCCTGTATTGCAGTGACATCTAGTGGTCAGTTAGGGTAACTCTAAGTGGAGGGGACAAACCACTTCAATAAGTGCAATAAATATCCTATTGCTTTACAAACTACATATAGGGTAGCTGCTATCTGGTAGTGACTCCTGTTTACTTTCCTTAACGCTTCTGTTGTAAAAAGGTCTTGTGTTATCTTTGAGAAGCTCTCAAACTTCCATTGTTTGCAACATGCCTTTGAACTATGGGGTGAGGGGAGCCCTCAGGCTGGAGAAACGTGTTTTCTTTGGCCCATGAAATTTCATCCAGGTTTTGCTGAGATGTGAACTTTGGAAGAGTCGCCACTTCCCACCTTGCTTGTGATGCTCAGGAAAACTGACAGATAAGAGCATGAAAAGTCAAAAGTGCTGGGCTCACCCTGCCACAGCAGCACACCCTGCACTGGGAGCCACCACAGCAGATGGAGATGGATGTGAGGAGGGGGTGAGAGCTGGGCCAGGCTCCCCCTCCTCATCCAGCACATGGGCCCAGGAACTTCCATCCATAGAAACACCACATGGGGCAGAAGCTCCTCCTGGGGAGGGGGAGGGAGCTGGCTCTGCTCCCATTGACCACCCAGGCCCATTCCCTGCCTCCTCCCCTGAGGATAACAGACTTTCCCTGTTACCAGCTAGCACTGAGTGGTAGCAGTGTGGTGTGGTGTGGTGTGAAGATCCAGGGTGCAAGCCCTGGTGCTGATTCAGGATGGGGAAGTTGTTCCAGTTGCACGTAATAGAATTGTTTTATATGTTTTAAAAAAACTAGGACACTAAACACAATACTGCATTAAGAGAACAGACGGTTACAAAGCCAAGCTCTTGAAAATTAGGAAATGCCAGATTTACAATTACCCACACAACCTTAATTCTGCCCCCATTTGTGTTTGCCGTATGATACGCTCTTTATTGCAGGATTACCTTCTATTTTTCCTCAGGGCTGCTGCCTCATTCAGTGCACAGCCCTATTTGGTTCCCATGTACATTATGGCTCCGCAAGCATCCAGTGCACAGGATGAACCCACACTCAGGCTGAATTACAGTTGCACGGGCAACCATGAATGTGGCATTTCCAATTCTGACTTTGCAACCTAAATAAAGTTCTTTTAACTCTTGTATATGTAGTATTATCTACCCTACCTGGCATGCAGCCACCTCTAAGGGGAAATGTAATGGCTGTTAACCAGTGCACAGGAACACTACAGTAGCTGAGGGGAGGAAGTGAAGGAGGATTCCAGTTGAGCCTGACCTGCATGACCCGGTGCTATTTCAGGACTGAGGTACTCATCACAGCTTCACCAATACCCCCCCCCCGGCTTGTAGCACCTGCTGCTTAAATATTAGACCCATCCTCAAACAAAGCCAAGTCATAGCTCTACTGGAAATGTTGAGCCTGAAGGCCTGTGCATGAGCGTGATGCAGTTCAGAACCTTCAGCTCCATTAAGCGTTTCCATTTCCCCTCCAGAGGGAGCAGGGTGCAAGCTCTGCCCCCCAAACTGGCTGCTGCACAGGGACAAGTGCTACTGGGTGTCTAAAGAAAAAAATCCCTGGGACAAGAGCCGCGATGACTGTTCAAGGAGGAGCTCTCGGCTGCTGGTGATCCAGGACCAGGATGAGATGGTAAATAAAACTTGTCGTGGGGATATGAGCATCACTAGTAACAATTAATCCACAAAACCAATGTGATGTGGGTCTGTCAGGTTTGCTCTGTATCGGGGGTGGGCAAACTCACTGACCCTCTGAGCCGCACACAACAATCTTCGGAAGTTCTAGAGCCAGGTGCTCCTGCCAGGACTCAGGCTTCATCCCTGCACGGGGGGAGGGGTCTCAGGCTTCAGCCCCGCAGGGGGCACCTGCCCCCCTAGATTTTTCCCAGGGTTTGCTGGTGCCGCTTGGTCACATGGTGCCACCGGGCCCTTTCCCTGTACTGGGACCTGCGGCTGTGGGCAGAGGCAGCAGCAAACAGCTGGGAGCTGCCTCTCCCCATGGAGCTAAAGCAGGGGCTCCTCACTGCAGCTCCCAGCGGTTTGGTGTTTCCCCTCCCCATGGAGCTAACACCTGGGAGCTGCAGGGTGGGGGCGCTGAGGTGCCTGCGGGGGTTTGACTCAAGCTGTTGGGAGAGGGAACCTTTCAATTGTGCCCCCCCCCCCACTCTCAGCAGGCACCAGTCACCTGTAGCAGAAGCCCCTAGATCCACCACCCTGCTGCAGGGCAGAAGCCCTGAGCTCCCCCCCAGTCTGGTAGGCAGAGAATGGGCAGTACCTGGGGGGCGCCGCAAGCCGCACTTTAACTGTAAAAAGTTGCATGTGGCTCACAAGCCACGGTTTGGCCACCCCTGCTCTACACAGACCCACACGCCAAAAAGCAAGGAAATGAAAAGTTCAGGCCAGCAACAGCACATAACCTGTGCCCAGGCCCCCAGCGGTGACACCTCACC